>NW_016818423.1:1006431-1030619 GCF_001698545.2 Rhinopithecus bieti
AAAAAAAAAAAAAAAAAAAAAAAAAAAAAAAAAAAAAAAATTTAAGGCTAGAAAGTCAGGTGGGTCAGAGATTGGAGCTTGACTCTACCTAACCCCAGGACCCATGAGTTTACTCAGGTCACCTGCAGTCCCCCAAGTTCTGTAAAGCAGGAGGATAGGGGTACTCAAGCTTGGAGGACTTGTTAAACACAGGTCAGCAGATCCCACTCTCGGAGTTTCTGATTCAGTAGTTTGCTTTCCTAATAAGTTCCCAGGTGATGCTGATGTTGTGGACCCAGGGACCACATTTGAGAACCCCTGCAGGAGAGTATGATGTTTGATTATCTGCATGTGGGTTCAAATCCTGACTCCAGCCCTTACTGAGTCTATGACTTGGGGATATCATTTAACCTCTTTCTCTGCAAGCAGAGAAAACAGCAGTGCCTATCACTTAGGGTTGCTGGAAGGATTAAGGGAGATAGTGACAAAGAGAAAGCCCTTCACAGGATGCTGGCACCTAGTGAACTCTCAGAAGTGCTCACCAGCATTAGGATCCCCAACCCAGGCAATGCTCACCCTCTCCAAACAGAAGCTCCCAGAGAGCAGAGAACTAAAACATCCTCTTCTCCTGCCTATCAGATATCTCTCCAGGCCTAAGCAGAGCAAGGCAGGAGATGCCATCTGAGATAAGCCTGAGGTAATCCCACCACTTTGGGAGGCCGTGGTAGGTGGATCACAAGGTCAGGAGTTCAAGACCAGCCTGGCCAAGATCGTGAAACCCTGTCTCTACTAAAAATACAAAAATTGTGTCATTGCACTCCAGCCTGGGCAACAGAGCAAGACTCCATCTAAAAAAAAAAAGAAAAAAAAACCTCAGCATAGTGGTTAAAGGAAGGGGTGAAGGAACTCTAGTTCCAGGGTAACTGCGTTCAAATCCCGCCTGTACCACTTACTAGCTGTGTGGCTTTTGACAAACTATCCCATCTTTCTGGAGTAAGCCTCAGTTTTCTCGTTGGTGAACCAGCATTGTCCCTACCTCACAAGGATGCTGTGAGGGTTACCTATGACAGGACATTTAAAGTGCTGAGCTTGGTTCCTGGAACTCAGTGAATGCCAGCTATTTTAGACGTACGATGAGAGTGTGTAACTCTCATTGCCACCACAAAGAGAGTATGTAATCTTCACCACCACAACACATGCAGTGCCTTGGCGGGCTTCCCTCCCCTCAACGTTTAGCTTTGAGGCTATCTTCTGTTTCCTTCCCACTTGGAGGTGGAGAAGGAAATTGGGCATAGGCCCCCAGAGGGGGTAGATCTGGGCAGAAGCTTGGAGGAGGGAGGAGGACCATCAATTATTGGCCATTGATTTGCTTGAGCGTCTTTGTGTCCTGCGAAACCAGAAGCCACAGAAGGAGTTGCTTTTCTTGCCATTTCTCCCTAGAGCCTGTGACAGAGACTAGGTGTTTTATAAATAGTTGCTGCATGAATGAAAGAGGGTGTTGAGCTCCTTCTGAGGACAAACTCCCCTCCATGAAGTACAAACCAAGGAGTCTCCTGGGGGATTCTTGGTGATGAGGGGAGTATTCAGGGACTCCCAGATTCTTTCTTTGCATGCAAGAAACTCAGACAGTTGGTTTCATAAATTCTTCGAATCCTGGAATCTCTGGGTTGAGAGAAGCTCTGGCAGCTGCCCAGCTCCTCCTCCTCCCAGCAGTGCCTGCACTGGGGTTGAGTGGGAGAGGCCTGATGACCTGGCTAGAAAGGAGGCTAAGGGAGTGATCAGGCTAAGGGAAAGTTCAGGGAGAAACCCCAACTGTTTCACCAAAGCAGAAAATAAATCAGAGAACAAGAAAGGGTGCGATCCTGGCTCTGCTACTTCCTGGCTTTGTTATCCTGGGCAGATTCCTTCACCTCTGTGAGGCATAGTTTCCATATCTGTAAAAGCGGGTGATAGTAATAACACTAACCACATGGAATTATAAGGAGTCAATGAGATAATGCATGAGACCACGCCAAGTCCATAGTGAACATTCAACAATGCTCATTCTTATGTACCTTATTTTTATTGGAGCGGACTCTTGTCCTGCATCTTACACCCATGTTCATCTCTGACATTTCCCCCTGATCCCCCATTTTATTATTTGCATAGCTGGTTTCATGTAGCTTTAAGAGCTCAATGACATTTCTGACAGACATAAGACATTTTTCCGGCCGGGCGCGGTGGCTCAAGCCTGTAATCCCAGCACTTTGGGAGGCCGAGACGGGCGGATCACGAGGTCAGGAGATCGAGACCATCCTGGCTAACATGGTGAAACCCTGTCTCTACTAAAATACAAAAAACTAGCCGGGCGACGTGGCGGCCACCTATAGTCCCAGCTACTCGGGAGGCTGAGGCAGGAGAATGGCGTGAACTCGGGAGGTGGAGCTTGCAGTGAGCTGAGATCCGGCCACTACACTCCAGCCTGGGTGGCAGAGCGAAACGCCGTCTCAAAAAAAAAAAAAAAAAAAAAAAGACATTTTTCCATGAAGCAGTCTAAACAATAATATGTAAAGAAAGAAAACCAACTGGAGTATTTGTTTGTCAGCCTTGACCATTCAGAAAAGGCTAGACACTGGTGTGTTTGAACAAAAGAGGACAGCTGGTGGGAGGATGGGAGAGAGCCTGGGACTGAAGGCCTGGGGGCCTAGGTTCAAGGCCGAGGTCTACCTTGATGCATTGTTTGGCTTTAGGGGGCTTCTTGCCCTTGGGAAACAAGGGAAGGCTGAACTTGGAGACTCTTGAGCCCACTCCATTTCTCCCAAGTCTGAGGGTCTTAAACCTGTAATGATCCAAACATGTCCCCTCTTTGGGATGGGGAAGGGGAACAGGAGTGGGGTGAAGTGAGACAGACCTGTGTGAGGGCCAGTGTGCCACCCTCTCCCTCACCCCTAATTCAGGCCTCTTACATGCTTCAGTTTACCAGGTGTTCCAGATCCATCCAAGTACCCTGTGACCATTCCCCATACCACCTTAGCTAAGTCCTTCCAGGGAAAGGAGCTCACCACACCACACCCATTAATCCTCCTCTGGAAGAGGAGAAAAATAGGTGTCGGAGATGGTAACTTGCTGAGCGGGACTGAACCCAGGTGTGTGTGACTCCCAATATGCCACCACTGCTTTTTAAAAAATTATTTCGGCCAGGTGCAGTCGCTCACGTCTATAATACCAACACTTCTGGGAGGCGGGTGGATCACCTGAAGTCAGGAGTTTAAGACCAGCCTGACCAACATGGTGAAACCCTATCTCTACTAAATACAAAAAAATTAGCCAGGCGTGTTGGCGGGCACCTGTAATCCAGCTATTTGAGAGGCTGAGACAGGAGAATCGCTTGAACCCAGGAGGTGGAGGTTGCAGTGAGCTGAGATTGCGCCATTGCACTCCAGCCTGGGCGACAGAGCGAGACTCTGTCTCAAAAAAAAAAAAAAAAAAAAAATTATTTCAATCATTAGGACAATCCCAAGTATGTCTCATTCCCCATTGACAGGGGAATGGGCCATAAACCTGGGTGTCATCCTCGGGTGGAGCACCTACAGTAGGAAACAGGCCCTAGGAAGTGGAGTGAAATCCAGAGCTGTCACAGGATACTCTGCTGTGCCATGGGCCTCTTCCTGTCTTTGGAACTCGGTTTTCTCATCGACAGAATAGCAGTGTTTGCTCCAGAACCTCTAATATGCAGGTCGGGACTTTGTGTTGCTGTGAGCCCAGGTCCCCACCCTGAAGTCTAGGACAGCCCCATGAGCTTGGGTGGGAGAGAAGGGCAATGCAGACGTGACTGTCCTGCCAGGCGGGGGCGCCGCCGCCAGACGCACGAAAACAACCAAATAAATCAGACCCAGGAACTCCTAATCCTTCCCGGCTGTGGCTGCTACTGCTTGCCCAGCCTGGGAGGGGGGCACCGCCCTGCCAAGGGTGCAGAGTCGGGCCAGCAGAGCCAGATTGATACCTGGCCATCCAGGAGTCCTCAGCCCCCGAGGTGGGAGGTTGCGGGGGGGGGGGGTGGAGAAAAAGAAGGCTCTCCCAACACGGTGACTCAGGCCCTCCTGGGTGGGCACGTCCCTGCGCCCCGGTCTACTTTTAGAGCCGGCTCTGAGCCTGAGCGCAGACTGGAGGGAAGCGGGGCCTCATGGGGGGCGCAAGGGCCTGACCAGCTCCTCCAGCTCGAGGTTCAAGCCCCAGGACCTCCAGCTGTCTACCTGGAAAAGGATGAAAAGCACATGGAGGGTGGGTGTCACGGGATGCGGCGCAGCCCCAGAGAATGCGCCCCCCTTCCCCACAAGGCCTGGCAGTTCCACAGAACAGGGCGCAGCCTCCCAAATAACGACCTCTGTTAAGTGGGACCAGGAGCCTCCCGATGGTCGCTCTGTCTGCCTATTGGACCAGGGGCCAGGGCGGGCGGGGCGTTGGGCGACAGAACTGGCTAGGGTGGGAGAGGAGAGGAAGCTGCCAGGTTCTGGGGATCCCGACCCCACCCCGCCGACGGCCACGCCTCCAGCCCACTCTGCCTAACCCCCCGTTTGCCTTTGGGCCACACTCGTGGCCGGGGTGCCTTCCCTGACTCCGCCCTAGGCCCTGCCTCCTATCTGGCTCCGCCCAGCCCTGGCCAGCCTTAGATCCAGTCCCAAGGTCCAGAGAGGCCTAGATGAGGGGTAGTCTGCCTCTGAGAGGCATGGAGCCCTCCTCCCGCGTGGGGTCAGGGAGAAGGGGGGCGTCGAGGGTGAGGAGAGGGGGTGAGGAAACGTTCCTGGCGCCGCGAACGGGAAGCCTCCAGGCGGCAGGACGTAGCTGCGGGGACCCGGCAGTCTGCGAGGCTGGAGTGGCCGAGGCCGCCCAAAGCATAGAAACAACTTTGTATGCGTAGGAACAGAAAGGCCCAGGGAGGCGCCTGGGCAGAAGTGTCTATCTAGGACGATGCCCCTGCCACGGAACCCTGGAGTGGGGGCAGCTGATGGCTCAAGACACATGAGCTCTGGTGGCGAGTACAGGGATGCAGGGTTTGGGGAGGCCCAAGTCAAGGTCCATCCTTCTGGGTGAGGGGCGGAGGGTGGGAGGCGGAGCCCGGTCTCCGGGGCACCAGCCCTCCACCTAGCGGGAAGCTTGGGAATCGCGGAGTGCGGAGGTGGGGTGCGGGAAGAGTTCCACCGCGCCTGGGCTCCTTTTTCTCCCTGGAGGTCACACTGGCGCCTACCCACCACCACCATCCTGCCCAGTCTGCTCCATCCCCGGGATTCGCCCCAGATAGAAAGGGGAGTCATTCTAACATGTGTCTTCCCTTCCTCCTCCCACCTCCAGGTCCCATCCCCTTCCCTTCTTCCTTGCAGTTATCCCTGGGAGCTGCCTCTGTTCGTTCCAGGCCCTGGAACACCTGAAAACGGCTCTTCCCGCCACCAGTTTTACCCTCTCCCCCATCCGTTTTTCATTGCCATGTGGCGTTTCTAAACAGGAATCTGGTTGTGTCACTTTCTTGATTAGAATCATTCAATGGCATCTCATGATCCAAATAGACTCCAAACACTTGGAGCTTGAGCTCTTCACCATCCAGCTCCACCTCCCTCAGCCCCAGTCCCTCTCTGGGGCTTTCTACCTTCCACCCATACAGGGGAACTGTCAGCTCCTCCTCCCTTTTCCAGGAACGCCCTCCCTGGCCTAATCTTTGCTGTCTTCAGGGCTTAGTCTGGCAGAGACTCCCCTTCTTGGGAAGCCTTTCCTGAACCCCAGGTCTAAGTTAGGTGCCACTTGTCTGAGCTCCCACAGCCCCCAGTATGTGCCTGCCTCTCTCAGAGCAGTCACTGCCTGGGTCTCTAATGGCTTATTCACTCCCATGGCAGGACAATTGATTGAGATATTAATTGCTTTGCTCTCCTGTAGTTTCCCCTCCCACTTGCAAGCTGGTAGCGAAGTCCTTTGATTTTTCTAGCCTCGGGGAACTGTGCAGGCCTGAATGCAAAAAGCTGCTTGAAGTCTGATGGCTCATCCTGAGTTTGGAAAGAGCTAAACTTCTGGAAGCAGGTGCGCCAGGTGTTCCCAAGGGATGGGGAGAAGAGGACAGAGAAATGAGGGACGAAAGCTAGCTGCAGAGGGTGCAGAAGCTGGGGGTCCTTTGGGTGGTAGGGACCTGTGTCTAGCTCCCCTGACAGGTGGTAGCTCCCTTGACAGGTGACAGGAGCTGTGGGGATGTGTGGTAACGCACCTGGGGTGGCTGGAGTGCAAACACTGGGGAACCAGCCTCAGGGGAACCAGCCTCAGTGCCTCAAAGTAGCGGGGGAACACCTTAGTCATTAAGCCTCAAGAGACCATATGGACTACTAGGACAATGGACATCTCTGTGTAATCAGTGTAGACTGAATATAGGAGGCACCTCCTCTGTGCCCATGTTCGGGGGGCCAGCAGCTCCTTGCACACGTCAGTGGGAGAGGTGGTAGGGAGCCTCAGTGATGGTTGAGATTAAATTTTTTGCCAACTCATAGGAAAACGTTTAGAGTGAGTCAGACTGGAGTTGGTTTAAAGTGAATACAGAAATGGGGTATTTCTTATTTGTGTGCCAAGCTTCCTCCCTACTACACCTGTGTGTCTCTTAATACACTGCAGAGCTGAGACTGTATGTGCCTCATTCAGAATTGTATCCTCAGCACCCAGCGTGGTACCTGGCATATATTGAGAGCTCAAAATATATCGGTTGAATTCACTTTTCCTCTGTACCTACAGAAATCCTTCTAAAACCCAAGTCGGCTTCAGTGGTTCCTCTCTGGCCCTCAGAATAAAATCCAAACCCTGATGATGGCCCACAAAGCCACTGTGATCTCACCGCCCCGTATCCGCAGCCCATCCTCTCCAGCTGAACTGCACTATTTGCAATTCCCCAAACTTGCCAAGTTGTTTCATGCCTCGTGCCTTTGCTTCTGAGGCACCCTCCGCCTGGAGTGCCCTTTCCCCTTTCTCTGCCTGCTGAGCTTTCAATTAGTCTTCAGAGCTCAGTGCAAGTGTTTCCTTGTCTTCCCTGATACCCTCTTCTGAAGGCAGAGGAAACCCCTCCTGCTCTGCAGCCTAATGCTCAGGCGCATGTCTGTCTCTCTCTTCCCCAAGCCTGGTTTCCTGGACTGTGGGCTTCTCTAGTAGAGTGAGTCCCCCGTGCCCAGCATGGTGTCAGGTACACGACAGGCTCTCAATAAATGCTCACTATTCACTGGGCTTTAGCCTTGATCCTCCAAGGACTCATGGTGTGACCTCGAGCAACCTCTCCCTTCTGAGCCTCAGATTTCCTTTCTGCACAATGGCAGGAGTGGAACAGAATGTTCCCTAAGGGCCCTTTCTTCCCTCAATTGAACTTGGAAATGAGAGCATGTAAAACACAACTCACCTGTGTGCACGGCAGACCAGCTAAGGGCAGAACATGCTCAGACACAGAGCTGCCCATAGCATCCATGCATGGCCACCTGGGAGCAAGCCCTTAGCTAAACAGCTGCACATGACACTGCCACACAAAAGTGCATGTGACCCTCTGACCCTCTGAACATGGATGTGCTGTCCTCCCAATCCTCATCCCCCATGAACCACTGGCTCTGACAGTGAAAAATTCAGCAGCAGTCAGGGATGCCAGTCTGGCAGTGAGTTAATATTCAAGGAATGAGCCTTCTGCAATATGCATGCCCTGAGGCTGGTGTCCTATGGGGCTCTCCCCTTCCCAGGCCTGCACAGGCAAAGCCCTCCCCACCCCACCACAGGCACAGACACAGACAGTCTGCCTGTGGCAGGGTACTGAGAACTAGACCTTCGGCTCTAATTGCTTCCTGGACAGCCCCCTCCCAATGTCTCCTCATTCATTCATTCAGCAATATCTATGCAGTTCCTATCCTGTCCCAGTAACAGTATGAAGGTATGACCCTGTTCTGCCCTCAGGGGTTCACAGTCCGGTGGGGGAGACAGACAATAAATAGGAAACAAGTGATATAAACTCAGATCAGGAGAAATGATACTGTGGAAAGGATTAGGTGATGTGATTTTTAAAACATGACTTGGTGGGAGAAAGGGGTAGTCAAGGAAGGCGTTTCTGAGGAGGTGGCATTGGAGGAGTTATCAAAAGATGAGAGCCAGCAAAGCAGACAGCCAGGGAAGAGACTTTCAAATTGAGGGCACAGCAAACACAAAGGCCCTGGGAAGGGAGAAGCCATGAAATGTATTTGAGGAGCAGAGAAGAGACCATGGAACTGCTCAGTCAGTGACAGCAAGTGGCAGGACATTCGGACAGGGTAATGGGCCCCAACCAGAGTGTGCCGAGCCTCCTGGGCCACAGTGAGAGACTTTGTTTTAGTCAAAGAGCAATGGGAGGTCCCTGGAAACAATATCCATCCCTTCCCCCAGCTTCCCCATCTTAGGAGTCTTCTTAGAGATTATGCCTTCCTCATCTTTACATTGTTGGTGCCCACCCCAAGGCCCAGCATGGGGTTGACATCAGACACCGTTTACTGATAAATAAATGACCAAATCAAGTTCTCCTGGCTCCAGGCTTGACTCAGTGGCTCAGAGTAGGTCAACAGGGCCAAATTAAGACATTTACATGCCATCCATTGGGAAGAGTCTGGCACTCCCATACATCATTCATAACAGAAATAATATTAATCCATGAAGCATACTTCTTTACGCACATGCTGGAATGAAAACCACTTCCTTTTGGATTTTCAATTGCAAAATTCTGGATTAGTTCATGAAAGCAAAACTTCTTTTTTTTCCTTTTTTTTTTTGTTTTGTTTTTTTTGTTTTTTTTTTTCCAAGACGGAGTTTCACTCTTGTTGCCCAGGCTAGAGTGCAATGCCACAATCTCGGCTCACTGTAACCTCTGCCTCCCAGGTTCAAGCAATTCTCCTGCCTCAGCCTTCCAAGTAGCTGGGATTACAGGCACCCGCCACCACCACACCCAGCTAATTTTTGTATTTTTAGTAGAGACAGGGTTTCACCATGTTGGCCAGGCTGGTCTCAAACTCCTGACCTCAGGTGATCCACCCACCTCGGCCTCCCAACGTGCTGGGATTACAGGTGTGAGCTACCGCGCCTGGCCTCAGAATTTCTTTCTGCTTATGTGTGTGTGCATATGTTGTTACTGTCTTGCTGGCATTCCAAACTGAACTCAGTCTGCCCATTGGTCACCCAGTGCTAGATGGCAGGGCTTGCCCAACCATCCCCTCAGTGACATGGTCTTGGCTTGTGCACTCTGGATAATGAGGAGAACCAAGGGTGCCATTGTGGCCCAGGCCTAATTGACAGCAAGCAGCCCTACAGGTAGGAAGAAGGCAGTAGCACTGTCAGCAGGTTTGGGAGCTGCTCATTGTGAGAACTCTGGGAAATTCCCTCCTTGGACCATCAAGCCTTGCTCCTGCCCATCCCTGACCCTCTAAAAACAGTACAAAGTGACCAAAGTCCAAGAGATCTCTCAGCGAAGGTACCTAAGGCTCAGAGAGGTTACTTTACTTGTCCAAGGTCACTCAGCAAGTTGGAGATGGAGTTGTAGTTGGGACCAAAGCCTGGACCCGGAAGCAGACTGGAGGCATTCTCTCCCTGGGTGAACTGGGCTGGGGAAGAATGCTGAGGGGCCCCTATCTGGATCCACAGAACTGATGAGAACAAACTGGAAGTTGGACCCAGCCAAGTATTTGAATGGGGACCGCCCTTCCCCCAGCCCCTCTTTTGCTACCCAGCTGAGCTCTAAACCTCTAAGGTCAATGCTCCCTCAGCCTCCTCTCTGGGTCCTAGAGATGACCTCATCTCAGGGCTCCCATGCGGCTTCCACAGCATCACACTTACAGAACCGGGCACCTAGGAAGGATCCAGAAGCCGTGTCTCAAGATTTGCTCTCACTTCTTTCCCAGTGGCATATGTCATAGGTGCTAGCCCTCCTTCACTCAGTCAACCCCCAACTACACCTGCTCTATGTATGGCCTCAGAAGGGAATTAGACTCAATGTGGGGGCCTGGGAGAAAAGTTGACCTCCCCTCCCCACTTCACTGACCTCCCCAGGGATGGCACTTAGGAAACTCAGACAAAGCAGCTCAGTGATTCTTGGGGGATTGGAAGCTGGGTGGTTCAGGGGAGCACCTCCACATCCAGGCCAGTTTTCCTAGGCCAAGTCCAGGCTGAGCTCTGCCTCTACTAGGTTGCACCCCACCCCACCCCCAGTGAGTGGGAAGTGACAAATGAGCCTGAGGAAGGAGGGGGGAGCTGGCGATCGATGGCATTAACATGGTGCCCAAATTAAATATTGACTTTCTTGGTTGACTCTAGGGACACTTGGATTGATGGTTGAGGCTTTGTCATGCCACCACAGGGGATGGGGACATAACAGCCTGGAGCAGGTCCATAGGGAAGCTGAGGCCTGGAGAGGAGGGGCTCACCTTTGCTTCTGCCTGCTCAGGAGGAGTAGGGGTGAGGGCTTCAGGGAGCCTGGAGCACAATGCCTGCATCTCCACCTTCCCCATGGAGTCCAGAGTCCCATCCTTCCAGAAGGTCTTGGAGTCCAGGCTTTGTTGAGTGTCCCCCCACCCCATTCCCATCTCCAGGAACTGTGGCTAACCTGAAGTGCAACAAATGAGCAGAATCAATCTCTGTGATGATACCCATTACTGGGTCTCAGGACCCGGTCTCCCAAGGTGGTAGGGCTGGTTATTTCTGATCATTATGTAGGATCTTGGGGAGGAGGTAGGGACAGCCTCTCTATTCATGGAAATCTCCCATCATCCTCTCCCGCTAACTTACCTTTAGAGACTACAGTAGGCCCTGAGCTTTCTCTCCCTCTTTAATCCTTTTTTCACCTGTCCTGAACAAAGGGAGTCTCCCTCTTTTCAAAGCTCTACTTTGAGAACTGTCTCTAGTCCCTTGATTTATTCACCTCCCACCCCACTCTACAACCCACCTCAATGCTGGTTCCTCCCATAGTAATGACTCCAGCCCAGCCCCTCATTCTGAGTTCCAGCCCTGTGTGTTCAACTACCTACTTTCTACTTGACATCTCCCCTTGACCATCTCAAAGTTAACATGCCTGCTGTGGTTTGAATGTGTCCCCCAAAAACCATGTGTTGGAAACTTAATCCCCAATGCAACAGTGCTGGGAGATAGGGTCAATGGAGGGGTGTGTTTAGGTCACGAGGGCACTGCCCTCATGAATGGATTAACACTGATTATAAAAGAGCTCAGGTCCTTGAATTCAATCTCTTGCTCTCTCTCTCACCCTTCCGCCTTCTGCCATAAGATGATGCAGCAAAAAAGACCTTGCCAGATGATGGCTCCACAACCTTGGACTTCCCAGCCTCCAGAACTGCAAGAAATAAATCTCTGTTCTTTATAAATGACCCAGTCTCAGGTATTGTTATAGCAGCACAAAATGGACTAAGACAATGCCCAAGGACAAATTCATGACTGTCTCCCCCAAAGCTTGTCCTCTTCCTGTACCCCTATGCCAATGACCCAGTTATCCATCCAGGTGTGTAAGACAGAAGCCCAGGTGTCATCCTCTGATACCCAATCCACACCAGGTGCTGAGTGCTGACAATTCTACCCACTACATATATAGAAATTCCATTCCTCCTCCACAACATCCTCTAAAGTCTCCTTAATGCAGGTCATCTCCTTGCTGGTCTCTCTCTATCCACCCTCGCTCTTCAGTGTCCCTGCCCCCACCAATCCATTTTCCATCTACTCAAGAGAAATCGTGTTGATATAGAAATCTGATCATGCCAGTCCCCTGCTCAACACTCTTCCTTAGCTTCCCACTCTCCTTAAGGGCCAAAACCCTCAATGGAGTCTCCTCTGCCTTGGACACTTAGCATGTATTTTCAGGGCCTGAGAGTGTGGAAGTCTTCCTGGAGTAGGTGGCCTTGGAGGAGTGGAGGGAGGAATATGGTGGGTACTGGGGACTGGATTAGAAAAGCCCCAACTGGGTGACCCCATGAGGTTCCAGGGTGGGCATGAGGAAGCCTGAAGGGAAATGAGTCCTGAGAAGCAGAAGTCAGCAGCATCCCACACCCAGGTCCTCCCTCAGGCCACCTAATTTCCTTTTAATTGGCACCTAATGGAAGTGATTTAAGCCCAATTGAGTTTTAATGTGCCTGTTCCAGTCTAGCCTCAACTTGCTTCCCTTCTCCCAGAGTCTGCGGCTGCAGGGGTAAAGGTAAGGGCGAGGGTGAGGGTGCACCCTTCCCCCAGAGCTGCTGAGGGAGGCCTGATACCAGTCCACAGGTCTCCTCAGGACCTTCCCCTACTTCCCCAACACCTCCTCCCTGCCCACCGGTATCCCCAGGATATGTGGAGTCCAGGAACCCTGGCTTTGGACCTCCCTTGTGCAGGCACTGTGCTGGCAACTTTCCCTCCTTCGCCTCCTCAAGCCCTCTCCATGGCCCTATAAGGCAGGCTGTGGGGAAGTACCTCCTTTTCACAGAGGGCACTGAGTTCACTTGCTCAAGGCCACTGCCTTTGTTCTGCCTAGAGCTGTGCTGTCCAACATGGTAGCCTCATGGGAGTACTAAGCAGTCAGAAGGTGGTGAGACTGACTTGAGGTACACTGTATGTATAAAACACATGAGATTTCCAAGACTTTGTATAAAAAAGAATGTTAAATATTATATCTCAGTCATTTTTTATATTGATTATTTGTTGAAATGATCATTGTTTTAATATACAGAATGAAATATATTAAAATGAATTTCACCTTTCTAAACTTTTAAATGGTTACTAGAAAATTCTAAATTACATATGTCGTTTACATTGTATTTTTATTGGACATCTCGCAGGGTCTGTTCTCATGAAGGTAGGGATGGTCTGCTCACCCTTGACCCTGCCAGTCAGGAAAGCAAGGAAAGGCTGCAGCTGAGCTTGTGTGAGCCTCTCAGTCACAATTGTCTCCTCATCCTTTGGGAGAAGACACGTCCCTTTCAGCACCCTGGACAGCATCCAGGGCTGGCTTCCCACTTGGGGTTGAGAAAGGAATAACTGTGGGAGGAGTAGATTAACACCTACAAAATGCTTCCCATGAATCATCTTAAGTCATGCTCCGGATATCCAGTGAGGAAGACTGGGTAGGGATTGTCATTATCCCAATTTTGCAGATGAGGAAATCAATGCTCAGGAAGATTTGTGTATTCCACCCTTCACCCACTAAAGATCCACTGATGCCTGCTTCATGTGGGCCTCTGAGTGCATTAAACTGCAGTAAGGTCAACACAGATGACAGCAGTTCTGTGTGATCAGTGCAGCAGTGACAGTGCTGCCAAGGCCTGTGGGGGCCCAGAGGGTGCTGATTGCTGGGCCAGGCAGTTCAGGGACAGCATCACACAGCGGGCTACTTGGGCTGGGTCTGGAAGGCTGAAGGAGAGTTTTCCCTCTGTGAGGAGGGGGGAGTTTCAGGCAGAAGGAATGGTACATGCATAGGCGTGGAGGTCAGAGAGATGGGCCAGAGGAGGGAGGCAAGGGCCACATTGCCAAGGGCCTTGAACTCTAGGCTAATTCCAGGATCCACAGAAGGCGTCTGAGCAGTGGCCTGGCCAGATATGCATTTTGGAAAGATCACCTGGGCCATGTGGATGAAGGGCTGGAGACTGGAGGCAGAGAAAATGAGGGCAATGATGTGAGAAATTTGAGTCCAGAAAAGAAATGACAGGTTGTTAGATATTAGCTCAAATGGAAGGGATATCAGACCAACTCATTTTGCAGATAGGGAAACCCAAGTCAGACAGGATCCAGTGGCCTAAAGTCACACAGCAAGTCAGTGCCTGGGGGAGCAGGGACTGCGGGCTAGGAAGGGACAAAGCCCCCAACCCAGGAATGCTAAGTGGCTGGTCCCAGAACCAGCAGGGGCCTCTGCTGGCAGCTGTAGTTTGTGTTTGAGCAGAATCAACAAGGCAAATACTAAACTTCCTCTTCAACTAGATGCAAAGCAAGAATGGACAGGAGAGCAGGGACGTGCACATCGCACCTCAGCCCCAGAGGGCCCCAGAGGTGGTGACCAGCGGAGCCCAAGACCAGGAAGGAGGGAGGTGAGAGCACAGGACAAGGCAGTAAGAGGGCCTTTAGGTGATGGTCAGAGGAAGGAATGGCCCAGGATGTGGAGCACGGTCTGCTGGTACACGGTCCGGGATGGGGGCTTTGTTTGTGCAAACCCCCTTCTACGAACAGGACCCCCCTTTCTCCCCCGTCTCCCTCTCCCCCATGGTTCCTGATGGGACTGCCAATCACAGTGCCCCAGCCTCCTGCCTGGGGCCAGCCAGAGCTCTTCCTTCCTTGAGGGTTTTCTAATTGGGATTCAAGAGAGTAAGTTCCTTCCCCTCTAGGGGCAATGCTGAGTGATGGAGCTGGGAGGAGGAAGTCTGGCGGGCCCTGGGGGAAGAGGCTTTAAGGAATGAAGCTGACACACATTCGAGAGAATGCCAGGAGAGGATGAAACATGCGGTGGCACTCCTGATCCCAGGTCCTATCACCAAGGCCAGCCGCACTTGCCCACTGCTGTCCTTGCCACAGCATGCTCCTGCATGAACAAAGCCCCCAGGTGCCTAAGCTGGCTGGTATCAGATTCTGCCACTCCCAGCCACAAGTCCCAGTCACAAGCTGTGGAGCTTGGGAAAGTCATGTCCCCTCTCTGAGCCTCGATTTACTCATCTCCAAAATGGGGCAGTCACAATACCTACCTTGAAGAATCAAATGAGGTAGTGCTTGAGTGAGCTCTGTGTACACTTAAGTGCTGGGGCTGCCCGAAGGGAGGGAGGCAGAGGAGTGACTCGCAGGAGCTCCGAGGGTCTAGGAGCACAGTCCTGAGTGGACTCTGCCTGCACAGCTCCTCTGACCGGGTCTCACAGCAGGCAGGATTGGAATGAAACCGAGAGCAAGCCTGTGCCATCAAGGCCTGCAAAACTCTGAAGAGGCCTCCACCCCTCCTCCAGTCCCCCTGGGCAGGCCATTATCTGGAATACCCCCTACCCCAGCAGCCAGTCACTCCTGTCACTCCCACCCAGGCTGCCACAGCACCTAGCCCTCCCTCAGCTCTCCAGGGACCTGTGTCTGTGTCTCTGAGTCCGTGGGAAGGGGCCCAGAGGCGCCCACGTTGCTAAATGACCAGGCGAGCAAGGACCTTTGACCCTGTTAACTGTGCCTCTGCTCCAGCTGCTGCCTGACTCGAGAAGATGTTTCCCCATGTCATCCTCTTTCTGGGGGCCTGAGAACTGAGCAAGGATCTGCTCACTCAGGCATGTAACGAATGCAACTCGGCACAAGCCTCCTGCCCCCGGCACCAAGCCAGCCTGGCTCCCGCACCCCACCCCACCCTAGCCCTGGCCTGGCCCAACACCTGCAGCTCCACCACAACCCAGCGCCTGCGGCCCCCCTGCAGCCATGGTCAAGTTCCAGGAAGCTGAGCTGAAGCCACACCTCCACCAAGCATGGGTTTGAAGTCCCAGCTCTGCCTCTGACTGTGGCCTTGAGCAGGGCACTTCCCATCTCTGGCCTCATTTTCCTATCCACAAAATGGGCCAACAACAGGGTTGTTGTGAGGGGCCAGGGGACGTGTGTGAAGCTCCTAGCTTAGAGCACTGCATGAGACTGGTGCCGTGTGCTAACAGCTAATCCCTCAAGAGCTTATCCTGTCCCAGGTATTTGCTGAGCACGTTATACACAGGAATTTGTTTCATCGCCGTAACAACCCTGTGAGGTGGGCATTGTCACCATCCCCACTTCACAGATGTGGAACCGAGGTCACTAAGCTCTGTCTTGGCTCTAGCCCAGGCAGTCTGGCCTCTGTGCCCCAGTGAATGGCAGCCATGACCATCACAGCCACCAGGGAAGGCCAGCCATAAGAGGTCCCCTCCCACACTCCCAATCTGCTTTCCCCAACTCAGATCGGGGAAAGGATGAGTCACCCAGAGAGTCAGGGACAAAGATGGGGTCAGAGCCTAGCCCGCCCCCTCCCAGGCAGGGCTGGCCCAACCCCATCACATAATCTGATCAGATCAAGTGAGTTCAACCCAGGAGACAGGAACAAAGTCAGGGTCCCAGAGCTGGGCCTTTACCTGAGGGAAGCAAACAGCTCAGCAGCAAAATCCACAGAGTGAAGTTTATTCCCAACAAAGTTCCCCTCCCCCCTCCCCAGCCCGGGACAGGGACGGACAGGCTGGGCTGAAGATGGGGTTCCAGTGGCTGAGGGGCCTCTGAGAAACAAGGAAGGGCCCTGGGCCCCCAGGCCAAGCCGTGTCTGGCTCCCCAAGCCTGGCTGAGTCCACGGCGCCTCCCTGCCCAGCCCTCGGGAGAGGGGAGAGGGCGCTGGCTCCTGGGTAGTTCCAAAGTGGAGTGTGAAAATAGAGAGATATATATATTTATATGCAGTGGGCAGTCCAGCGTGGCACTCACACCTCTGTCTGGAAGTCACCATCCGGTGGTTCTGTGGGCTCCCAGGCTGCTGTCCGGTGCAGAGTCAGCCGTTCTCGGGGCTTGGGGGGCAGCGAGCCCAGTGTCATAGATTTGAAGGTGCTCCAGCTCTGATGGCGCCGATGTTGGGACAAGCTGGGGCGCTCCCCGGGGCTGGGCTTATCCTGTGGAGGGAGCGGGAGGGGCCGTGGAGATGGTCCAATATCCTCACCCATTGTACAGAAGAACAAATTGAGGAGGCCCAGAGAGGGCCGGTAATGCCCAAAATTATGGAGCAATCAGGTGTCAAAGCAGAGTTCAAATACAGACCTGCCTGGTTCCAGGGTGGGGCTCCTGACCCCTGCCTGTTCTCAGTGGCCCCCGGGACATGTCTCCTGCTGACCGCTCTCCCTCCCAATCCTGGAGGACCTCCACCCTTGTTCGCCATCTGCGGCACCTTCCCCACCCCCAGACGGCCCCAGACTGTTGCCCATGCCATGGGGGAGGCCCTTGGTGAGACAGGCTGGGGTTGCCTGAGAGGGGCAGGAGGGCAGGGAGGGCACGGGTCCCTCAGGCCCACCTCACCCCACCCAGCCCGGGAGGACTCACGGTGCACACGCTCCGCTCGGCCGCCCCACCCGAGGACACACTCCACCGCTTCTCCCTCTGCAACGGGGGCCACCGGTCAGGCTCCAACCCCAGGGGCTGCTGCACCAGGTCAGGCCCTGAGCTTCGGGGCAGGGGCAGCCACGGGAGGAGCCCTCACCTTAGCCGTGGACTGGCTGCGGTAGCGGTCAAAAGTGTGGAACTTCTGGTTGAGCTCGTGGTAGAGTTCTGAATGCCGTTTCCGGGTGTGCATCACCTTCTAGGGGCCACAGGGCATCAGAGGGTTGCTCCCTGAGGCAGAACCATGATCCCCCCTACCCAGGGCACTCAGCACCCCGGGTCCCCCACATCCCTCCCTCCTGCCAGCCCCTCTGGGACAAGCCCTGGTTCTCTTTTCACATCGGTGCTATGGGCTTGGGCAGGGAGGGAATCATGGGAAGATCCCACAGAACCCACAGGCTTGGGCTCCTGGGGTCAGGCTCTGCAACAGAGCTTGGACTACTTTTAGAAGTGGGCCCTCCAGGGACAGACACCGCAGCCAGATGTCCCACCACCCAGCACACACACGGCCCTTACCTCGAAGTCCAGGTCTGAATACCGTAATTTCTTTCGCTGGGAAGGGGCAACAAGGAGGCAGTGGAGGAGAAGAAAGCTTTTTACCACGTGCAGGGGCTTTAGAGACAGGAGGCCTGGCACCCCAGGGGTCTGCCCGCTGCAACTTTCCCCCAGCCCAGGCCCAGAAGTTGGGGACCCTCATGGGGCAGCTTTTCAGGCCTCACTGAACATACACAGACACACATACACGGGTCAAATGGCATGGCGCGAACTTCCAACATGGCAGGCCGCGATGCCCACATGGAATCAGAGCCGATGCTCATTCTCTGTGCCCTAGAGCCCACCCTGTATCCTTCCCCATCTTGCCCCATTCTCTCTGCCAGCCATAGCTACCCCTCCCCTTGGAATCTTCCACTTGTCCTGCAAACACAGGGATTCAGGCTTTCAGAAACCCTCCTTTGACCTCACACTGCCCCTTTTCCTGCCAAACCAGGCACTGCCTCCCTGGCCTCTCTGCTCCCTCATGCCTCTCCTGGCTCTCCTTGCCCCAGACCACTTTCAAGACCCCAGTAAGCTGTACCGCACCCAGTGCTACTCAAGAAAGAGTCCTGAGAGTCTTAAAATGTTGGCACAGGAAGACCCATGAAGCCAAGGCCAACTTTCCCAGGTTACAGATAGGGAAACTGAGACCCAGGGAAGCGAAGGGAATTGCTCCCAGGCCTTCGAAGGTGGTACTAGGACCACCATCTGGATCTCCCAGGCCTGTGGGCATGCTGACCACCATGGGCCCATGGCACCCACTCTCCTGGTTTTCCTCTCCTCTCCCTACCTGCTTTCTCCCCGCTGCCCACCCTGGCTTCTCTAATACTAGGCACTCACGCTCTGCCCTGGCACCTTATCTTGCCTTTACCACACACACGTGTATCCTCCTCATCCTGGCCGCATCTCTCTTTCTGGGGGCAACAGGGCACCTCTCCCTGTCTGATGCCCCACATGCACTGCACGTGCAGTTCACACCAATGGAATACACTTGTAATTCCCTGCCCAAACCTGCTCCTCCGCGCATCACAGCTGCCCACACCAGAATTCTGGATGTCATCCTTGACCCCTCAAAGTGCTGCTGCATTTACTGCTGCCTCCCACACAAGGAGCCTGACGTCCGCCCTCATCAGTGGCCAGCAGGCAGGTGTCCACAGAACAAAACCCGCCATGACGCCAAGCGCGCCCTTCTCCGACGCTGGTGTTGCGTTTTGTCTTTGTTACGCCTTCCTGTTTTTGCCATCTGTGGCAGGAGCAGGCACCAAATGTTCCAGAAACATTTGGGGAGAAAAACCAAACTTGCGAGCCCCCTAGCTACTAACTTAATTTTCATTGTGTGGAGGATGGGGAGTGGGTTTCTGAGGCCGAGCAGGAACAGTCAGTTGTGGCTAAGCCATGACTCCTGCCTCTTTCCTTAACCACACCCACTTCATGACTCCAATAAAGTTGTAGAATGTTCTAGAGTTCCACAGCAGGCCACTACTGTCTGTTTGTTCCCAGGGATCCTCTGCAGGGAGCAGACCTGAGGAGGCCAGCGGGAAGGTGGAGCATTCACAGAACACACACAGGCAGGGACCCAGAGGGGTTTGCTTTTCCCAGGAAGAGATGGTCAGTTATCACAGGCCTGTGGGCGGCGCCTACAGCTGATTTCAGGGGTGCTAACAGCAGCAATCCCCAATTATCTAGCACTTTCTACTTGCTCCACATGAAGATAAATGCTTTGGATCACTCAGTCCTCAAAACTACTCTACGAAGAGACTGCTACATTATCCCCACTTTGCACACAAGAAAACTAAGGCTCACTGATCTCACTGCCAATCACAGAGTCCAGACTGGAACTCAGACCTGCGTGACGCAGAAGCCCAGGCTCACACCCTATGGCGTGGCTTCCCCAACAGCATAGCACGTTGCCTGAGCCACAGTCTCCTGAAATGAGGACTCATCCCAATCAGTCACCCTAAAGTAGGCCCTAAAGCAAGTATGAGCGAGTCGAGAAGCGCACTTCCAGTGCGTGAAGTCCCAGCGTGTCTGAGGGATTCACAGGCCCCACAGAGCTGCCATGAGCAGAAACAGAGGGAGAAATGCTCAGTGGACCCACCCCCAGTGACTTTTACAAGAGGCTGCTCTGGGGAGGTTGAGGCTGTCCCTTCCTGGCTGCAGCTTGTGATTAACACACAGTCTCTGACACAGAGTCTCAGACACACACCCCATTCCCTACAGCCCCTCACCTCCAGGGAGCCCATCTTCATGGTAGAGCCAGGCACGGTGCGAGGCATGGTCCGGCTGCGCTCCCCTGGCTCGGGCACTTGGCGGGCGCTGGGTGTCGGTGGTGGCGGTTGGAAGGTCATTCCATAGGGATTCTGGAGAGACCCATAGGCAGGGCCCAGCCCCAGGCCCGAGTGGTCCACGGACAGGAAGCTAGGGTAGCCTTCAGTGTGGGCCACTGTCTTGGCAGCCCGCCGGGGGGTCCCCTCTGGCCGAGCCCTGGGGGCATCCTCACCGCCTCCACCCCCACCGCCAGGCTGCAGGCTCAAAGTCCGCCGAGGCAGCACCATGTAGTCCCCCTCAGAGCCCGGCTCAGTGGGCCGCAGCCATGTGAGGTCCAGCTGCCGCAGGCCGCCCTCCCCACACATGTACACAGGGTTGGCCTCCTGCGGGGGCGGCGGCTCCCCCAGCCCTGGTGAGGCTGCCATGGGCACCAGGATATTCCCAGGCAGTGGTGAGAAGCTGAGGCTCCCCTCAGGGCCCACGAGGCAGGACTTGGGCTCCTCATCCTCATCCAGGGACAGGCGGGATAGTGTGCCCGTGATGGTGGACGGGTTGCAAGTGTTGACCTCCTTGAACAGAACTGGGGGCAGGAGTGGGAGGGAGGGGGTGAGTCCTGAGGAGAAGGAACCTCCAGATGTCCTTGCCCAGGCTGGGGAGGTACCAAGCCTCTGCGCTTGGACAGGAAAGGAAACTGGGTCCTGGAGAGATGGCTGGGTGGTTGGTAATCTCTCACATACAAGAGGGGTTAAGAAGACAATGGCCCCAAAGTCCCCACAGTGAGACAGGGCAAGACACAAAGGCAAGGCCCAGCTCCCAATGTCCTGGTGCAGGTCCCGACTTTGACCCCATAGCCCCAGGGCTGTCAAAGGGCTTTGTCTTCCCACCTCCCTGTGCAGCAGTTCCCCAGGAGACAGAAATGGAAAGAGATTCTGGTAAGAATCTGGAAATCGTTTAATAACGTAACACTCTGTACCGGGGTCCTGCTAAGGACTCGATGTTCCGTGATTCATGCATGCCCCTGAGCCTCCAACCTGCCCTGGGAGGACAGTATTCTCTCCTTTACAGGTGTGTTAACTGAGGCTTAGAGAGGCAGGTTGTTTGCCCAGGGTCATACAGAAAGGGACATTCACAGCCTTGCATCCAACTCAGGGTTGTCTAACTTTGAAGCTGGACTCCAGTAGCCAGAACTCCATCAGGGCCTCCCATGATGGGGCTCGGGGCCTCCCCTTCTTCTCCAACCCCAGGGCCATTCTCAGCTCTGTCACGGCACACTCACCTGTTTGACAAGCCAGATCCACATCCTTTTCAAAGTCTGACTATAGGCGGAAAGGGAGGGGCAGGTGGGCAGAGGGAGGATTAATGTAACAGGGTGGGAGGAGGCTCAGGCTCTCCCCAGCCAGCTTTGCCCAGTCTGCCTGCCTGAGGGTTGCCCATGGCCCAGCCCACAGCCCAGCAGAGCCCAGGCATGGTCTACCCCAGCCCCACCTGATGGCTGGGAAAACTGAATGGGGGAAGGATTTCCCAATGCCACCCACGTGTTAGTGGATGAGCCTGAATCAAACCCAATCCCTATCCCAACTCTGCCATGGATGGGGAAGGTAAATGGTCTAGGGCAGGAAGACTGGGGTGGGGGGTGCCCAGAATCTGCCCAGGCCCTGCCCAGGCCCCTAACTCACCAGGATCTGCAGCTGCCCATTCTTACATGAGTCAGGGGAGTCTTCGCTCTCATCAGCCCGGCACACCCCCATCTGGCACTTCACCACATCCTGGACCTGGGGACAGAGGGCGCCTGCTGGGCCTGAGGCCACTGCAGGGCCCCCGACCACAGCTGGCTGTGCTTCCCACCCCAGATGCCCAGGCAAGTGTGGAAGGCAGGCAACACATCCAGCCTTGGGGAAGGTGACGACACCTGGGTGGGGTGCAAGGGGAGGAGGAGACCCAGGAGGCCAAGGATAAGCATAGGGGACAGTTGTGGGTACCCTGGGCTATCAGCTTCCACACTAAGGGCTGCCCAGATGGGGCCTGGAGCACCCTGGTCAGGGCCTTGACCCTCCCGGTCTGCACAGTGGGGAGAAGCCAGGGGCCTGGCAGGTGTGGTGGGTACACAGGGGCGGAAGAGGCCCAGCCCCACCTCTCGGCGCAGGAAGCAGTGCACAGCAGTGATGACAAAGCCCTGCGCAGAGTTGAAGACAGCAAAGAGGGCCTGGAAGAGGACGGAACGGCGGTCTGTCATAGCCAGGACGGCAGACATCCAGGTGAGCGCCAGCAGGGGCAGCACCACGCAGGAGCTCCAGAGTGAGGCCCTGAGGGGACAGTGGCAGAGCCGATCAGAGTGATACTCCACGGGACAGGATGGCTTGAGCCTAGGCCTCCACTCATCTGGAGCCCTTCAGCTGCCCAAGACTGGGAGGGCCCCAAACCCCAGGGCCTCAGTAATGTCCCCAGGCAGAGAGGGGCTGAGGAGCCGGAGCCAGAGAAACAGAACAGAGACTGAAAGCAGCGAACTACAGGGTCAGAGCAGGGACCAGGAAGGTGGGGAGGGACACACAGACACAGTGGGACTGAGCCACAGACAGCAGAAAGGGATGGGGAGAGAGAAGAGGAGGTAGACAGAGGCAGATGCTGTTTCAGCCCCAACTTGCACAGAATCACCCGAGAAGCTTTTTTAAAATGCAAAGGGCCTGGATGGCATCCCCAGAGCCTAACTGGGTAGGCTAGGGAGGAGGACTGGAAGAGGGACAAAGAGACAATAACCAGTGAGAGAACGTATGCGACAGAGACACCCAGACAGAAAGATTAAAGAGGCAGAGCACGCCGGGGACATCCAGAGCACGAATCCTCAGGGAGAAGACGGGGGGCCAGGACCAGTGAAGCAGAACTCCCCCAACACACAGAGAAGGTGCCAGGCTCCCAGGGACTGCTCAGAGCCTTGGGCAGAAGGATCAGAGCTGGGGCTGAAAGCTGGGGTTGGGGCCTCCCTGCCAGGGGAGGGCAGAAAAAAGCAGATGGGGCCTGGCATCCGAGCCATTCCCACCCCTCCCCAACCTGCTACAGCACACGAGGGACAGCGGGGCCACCATACCCTCCCGGGCCAGGTGCCACACTCAGCCCACTCTCCTTTGCAAACACCCCCAGTGGGAGAGTCAGGCACAGCTCTGGGCAAGGCAGAGGGTGGCACCATTCCACAGAGACAGCCGGAGGAGGCCAAGGCAGAGAGATGGGCAGGGGGCCAAGACCTGCCCTAGGAAGAGCAGTTCAGGGCTGTTCAGCCTGGCAGGGGGCGGGCACAATGGGCTCTGAAGCCCCTGGAGGTGGAACCAAGACCAAGAGAGGGTCTAATCACAGTAATAAGAGCTACGCTGATTAACTACCAATTCTCTACCAGGCCCTACACTGAACACTTTACATATATTACTTCAAATCGTGATCAAAATAACTCCAATTAACAGGCATGGGATTATTATCCCAATTTATAGATGAGGAAACTGGAGTGTGCCCAGCTGGGCAGGGAGAAGCACAGTTGGGATACAAACACAGCTTGACCGACTCCAAAGCCCAAGCATTGAAACAGCTAGTGCAGACAGGGTGAGGGAGGCAGACGGCAGCCCAAGACAGAGGGAGCTTCGCAGTGACGGTGCCAGCCGCCTCCAGAGGCTCTGAGCTCCCTGACCCTGCAGGTGTGCAAGATAAAGCTGGACCTCACTAAGCAGGGAGGCTCGGATGGATTTCAGGCCCTGGGTGGGAGGCTGGGCCTACGGTCTTTGTGGATTCGTTTTACCCTCGCATAGCTGGGATTTTAAGATTCTCAGATGCTAGGGCGGGGGTCTCAGTGAAATAATTCTCTACCTCCATGATTTTCTGTCTCCAATTGAGGGTGAGATTCAATGCCTCTGAAATCCTAAGTCTCAGATTCTATGACATGATAAGACTCAATGATTCACTCATTCTAACATTCTTAGCTTCTGATTGTCTTATTCTAAGATTCTATCATTCTAATTCTAAGGTTCTATAGCTCAAAATTCTAAGGCTTAAGATTGTCTGAGTCTCTGTAGGTTGGGAGTGTGGGGCTGTGCAGGATAGAACATTAGCTGGGAGTGAGGGCAGGGGCGGGATCCAAGGGTGGGCGAAGGACCCGGGCACCTGTGGGAAGCACAGACATCCACTCCTCATCGCCTTGGCCACCTCTTGCCGAGCCCTTGAGAGTGTGTGGCGGCTGGCAGGAAAGGGCAAGCTTTCCAGGGCACTGGGCTGATATCCCTCCTCCTCCCCCCACCATGGGCACTGCCCCCCCCAATTCCTTTGCCCCACCCACCCCCACCGCCCCCCAGGGGGCA
>NW_016818423.1:1030712-1060154 GCF_001698545.2 Rhinopithecus bieti
CTCAGTGAAATAATTCTCTACCTCCATGATTTTCTGTCTCCAATTGAGGGTGAGATTCAATGCCTCTGAAATCCTAAGTCTCAGATTCTATGACAGATGATAAGACTCAATGATTCACTCATTCTAACATTCTTAGCTTCTGATTGTCTTATTCTAAGATTCTATCATTCTAATTCTAAGGTTCTATAGCTCAAAAATTCTAAGGCTTAAGATTGTCTGAGTCTCTGTAGGTTGGGAGTGTGGGGCTGTGCAGGATAGAACATTAGCTGGGAGTGAGGGCAGGGGCGGGATCCAAGGGTGGGCGAAGGACCCGGGCACCTGTGGGAAGCACAGACATCCACTCCTCATCGCCTTGGCCACCTCTTGCCGAGCCCTTGAGAGTGTGTGGCGGCTGGCAGGAAAGGGCAAGCTTTCCAGGGCACTGGGCTGATATCCCTCCTCCTCCCCCCACCATGGGCACTGCCCCCCCCAATTCCTTTGCCCCACCCACCCCACCGCCCCCCAGGGGGCACGACTAACATGGCGTTCCTGGCCGAGGCTGAGCTGAGCAGGGGGCTGGGGACCGCTCCACACGCTGAGCAGGGGAGGAGCAGGCTGGCCCAGGGGCACCGCTCCGACCTCGGGGGCGGCACAGACATGGGAGAAGGAGGGGAAACACATGGGAAGCCGGGAGATGGGGCAGAGTGAGCCCCGAGTGGGGTGGGAGGGGAGGGCAGACGAGAGAGAGAGAGCTGGGTTAGGGTGGGTGAGGGGCTGCGGCTGAGCACTCCGGGTGCCCACCTTGCCTGCAACCTTGATGCACCAAGGTTGGGGAGCCCCGGTCGCATCATTGAGCCCTGAGTCTCCAAGAGCACCCATGTCCCTCCCTCCCTGCACCATTTCCAGAAAGGCCAAGTCTCAGAGGCCCTCCCCTTACCCGGCCCTCTGCTTCTTGGATTTGTCGGAGATGCCATCACGTGCCATGAGCTTGTTGAAGACGATGATTCCGATGAGCATGTTCACCTGGGGGCCCAGTGGAGTGGAGTGGGGGAGACAGGATCACCAGGTGCCCTCCTGGCAGGGAAATTCCCACGTGGGAGCTGGAGTGCAGGGAGGAGGTAGAGGGAGAAACAGGATGACCCTCTGGGGCCACGCCCCTTCCAGGATGCTGAACGGGCACGTACCAGGACAATGACGGCTGCAGGGCCCACAAAGGCGTAGAGCAGGCCGCCCTCCAGGGAGAGCCAGCAGCTGGGGTGGGGGAGAAGAAGGGTGTCAGACACCCGCAGCCTCCCTCCCCACCCTCAAACACCATCCCTCAGTCCTCCCAGGCTGCCACGCCCGCATCACCAGTGCAGTCTGAGCCCCAGACAGTGAGAGTGATCCACTGGCTCCTGCTGAGCCTTGGTTTCCCCTCCAACAAAGGTCCAGAACATTAGGCTCATCCCCCAGTGCTCCCATGGGGATGACACAAGGCAGACTCCTGAGCTAAACAGTCCCTTAGGGATTAGCCAGTCCCAGCACATTCCCTCAGTCAGGGAAACTGAGGCTCAGAAATGGGGAGGAACTTGCCCAAAGACCCACAACAGGCATGGGCCAGGATTTCAGCTGGCCGCCCAGTCCAGTTCCCTAACAGATCCACTAACCCCTACCACCCACCACGGGAGGCCCACGTACTAGCTGGATGTACCGTATCCTTTGGTTCGGGTAAAGCCAACAGACACGGCCACCACCAGGGCAGGCAGACCTGGGGGAGTGGGGGCGCCAGAGTGAGATGGCTGCTGGTCTTCAGGGACCCCTTGTTCTCCCAGACTCCCAGCCCAGCTGACCCCTGTGCCCAGAGAGCTGGGCCAGGGCCAAAGCTGAACCTCTCCTGCTGCCCCTGCCCACCAAGGCCCAGCAGCAGAGTCCAGCACTGGCCCTGCTCACCCCAGCCCAGGCAGAGGAAGCGCTTGCGAACGAGGCGGGTGCGCATCCGCCCAATGACAGCCAGGTAGGACTGCCAGGCCTCGGTAAGCACCCAGCAAAAGGAGGAGAGAAAGAAGAAGTGCAGGAAGGCAGCCGTCATGGTGCACACGCCCTGCAGGGAGAGGGAATGGGAGGGAGTGGCCCTGAGCAGCCGCCAGGGCAGGAGGCGCCAGGCTTCCCACGCCCGCTGCTGGGCGCTGCCACGGCCGCCCACCTGAGCCCCGCCCCCTACAGAGCCCTGCCTGGCTCCCCCGCCTTCCTGCACCCACACACAGCACGACACGGGCCTGGTGACACACACAGCACTCGGCATCTAGGGAGGCGGGTGGGCAGGCCGCCCACGCACAGACGGGGCTGGCAGGGAGGGGGACAGACATAAGCACCTGCCACATCACAGCCAGGCAGGCCCCATGCCTGGTGCTGTGCAGAGAAGGCCAAGGGGGCATAGGGAACGGTCTGCACAGGTCATCCACAGGTAGGTGGCAAAGGAGGCCTCACTCAGGCTCCCACATGCTCACAGACACAAGGAGGCCCAATGCCACCTGCCCAAAACACACCCAGCGCTCAGCTCATACACACGTTTGCTGATGTTCACAGACGTTCCTCACTTGAGTACACACCCCCTCTCCAACGTCTTCACATACGGTCTCACACACTATTTCATACACACTCTAATCTCAGCATGGGGCACGCACACGCCACCACTGCTGGACATACAAGCAAACACACACACTGAGCTCTCCACCCTCACCCCTCCACCCCGCTCACACCCTGGTAGCCCTGGAAGCCTGCACCTGCCTTGCTCAGCACCCGGGACTGGCCCACGAGGATCAGGATGTTGGATGCCAAGATGGAGAGGCAGAAGTTCAGCAAGATGATGGAGCGCTCAGATTTTATGAACCTGCCAGGGCACAGCAGGCAGAGACAGAGGCGCTGGCTGCCCTACCCGACCTGGTGTGGCTGGCCACCTCCCGCGCCCCTCCCCCCTCGCCAGCCACCAGAGCCAGGTGTCAAACCTACCTCCAAAAGGCGGCATAGATGGCGAGCAGAGTGAGCAGTGCCATGCACGACACCGCACAGCCGATCACCAGGGGGACCGAGGGGGAGCCCGCCAGCTCCAGGGTCTGGAGAAGATGGGCAGACGGTCAGATGGGCAGACGGTCAGATGGGTAGACGGTCAGATGGGTTGCTGGGAGAGGGGAGCTGCAGGGGTGCCCCGTTCCTTCATCTACCACAGACTGGCATACCCATAGGCAGAAGGGCAACACCTTCTAGATGTTGTACTCATGCATGCACAGAACAGACCCAGGTATCCACGTGGACACATACTTACGCTCAGTCACCTGCACTCTTCCACACACAACCGGACACACACATGTGCACACACACACACACACACACACACACACACACACAACTGGCCTCTGCTGCATACCCCCAGGCAAATATTGCTGTCAGCACAATCCCAGGGGCACAGACATCCAAGTGCAATCCCACAAGTGCACCTGCAGATGCACATTCAGGATCACCCAGGTGCCTGCCAACACCATCACTGATGGCTGCTGAAAGCCCAGGGCCTCTTCCCTTGTCCAGCCCAGGCACCTCTGTTCCACTCACCAGGTCCTTGGGCGGCTGGGCCAGCACAGCAAAGGTGGACAGGTGCTGGCACTGGCAGCGGGTGAGAGCTGCCTGGGTCTCCAGGGTCTGGCAATTTTCAGTGTCCCAGTCTCCTGAGCTGGCATCTCTTGGGTAGGGGAGAGATTCAGTGAGCCCCAGGCCAGCTACATGGCCCCGCCCCCAGTCCTGGCCACTGCCCAAGGACAGGCTAAATCCACAGTAAGGCCACATCCACGAGGCAACAGCAGGGAGTCCCAGGATATGTTCTTGACACCTTAGGCTAGGATGGCACCAAAAATCCCTCTTGCCTTTCAGGCAGGAGACCCCTTTCTGACAAGGGGCCCTAGGGCTGCTCCCTTCCTCACCCAGAGGAGCCACCCAACTCACGCTCTGGAGTAGTCCCAGCTGGCGCAATGGGGATCCGTGGTGCCCTAGGGAGCAGAAGACATGAGTGCAGTCTGAAGAGGGAAGTTCACCACACCCCACCACTGCCCATGCCATGGGGGCCACAGCACCTCCCACACAGGTCCAACGTTCAGCCCACCATCAGGGACAGAGTGCTTCCCACCAGACAGGCCTCTGGCCACCCAGGTTGGGGTGCACCCAGGGTTTCTGCATAGATCTCCACTCACATTGATGATGTAGGAGAGCTCCACAGTGATGAGGGGCTCAGCTGGAGGCTGGGTAGGGGGGCGCACAGTCACTGTCATCACCCGCGATGTGACGGCCAGTGGGGGCCTGGGGGACAGGTACTGAAGTCAGCTCCTGCCAGCGGGTGCCAGCCCCTGTCAGAAAACCTGAAGCTGCTTTGGATGGGGGGAGCAGAGGTTTCCAGGGAGCCAAGACCTAGGGGAAGGCCTAGCTCAGTGGGGTCCAGGACCTTGGGTGAGGTCTACAGCTCTGTCCATCACCCCATGGGTGGCAGCCCAGCCTCTGGGAGCAGCATGGATATATTTGAGAAGCATGTATCCAGAGCCAGGCAAGGGGTTCCTGAAGGTGGAGGAGACTGCCGTGGATCTCTGCAGCCAGCACTGGCTCAGTCCTCCTTCCCTTACCTGGGCCTTCCTGGACCCTCAGCAGCCCCATCCACCCATCCCCAGGACTCACCTGGGGGGTGGCAAGATGAGGCCAAGGGTGCGGTAGAGCACAGCACCAATCACAAAGTAGGAGGACTCATCGGGGTCTGCTGGGAGGAGGCGCTGGTGGGAGTGGCCCGGGCCAGGGGGCACCGTTCCTGGGCCCCTCCCCCTGCCAGGGCTGCCTGCTGCCCCAGATGTGGCTGGCTTCCCTGGGGAGGAGAGGCTGAGCACCTCCTTGGGCAGGAAGAGGCGGTCCTCTGAGTGCCGCACCCAGTCCTTCATGCCCCGGCGGCCCCGCATGGGGAACGTGATGTCGCTGGACACAGCTGAGACGGGCTCTCGCTGAATGCTGATCACTGCAGTGGGAGAAGGGTGGGCAGAGACAGACAGAGGGGCAGAGGCAAAGGGTGGCAGACCAGGGGAAGAGATAGATGTAAGGGAAATACGTACCAGGAAAGGTAGATGAGGACACGGAAGTTGGTACAAACACAGAGACAGAGAGACGTATACAGAGAAACAGACCACACAGAGAAGGAGAGGGTGGAACGTGGAGAGAAAGACACAAATACGGGGTTAGGTAGAGGAAAGACGGAACCTCCTGAGTTCTGGCACATTCGGGACCCCCTCCCCTGCCTGCCTCCTTCTACCTAGATTGTCCGTGACAATCAGAGAGCTCTGGAAGGCCTTGAGAGCATCGCCCACCAGGTGAATGAAGTCCTCCACGACACGGAGCAGGTGCACAGAGCCAGGGGACACCTGGGGACAGAGAGTGTGTAAGGGTCCAAGGCAGGGTGGGTCACAGGAGGAGAAGCTGGCAGCTGTGCCCCGCACCTGCTGAGCATCGTCCCACTTCTCCTTGTTTTCCGCATCCACCATGAAGCTCACCACCTGGAAGAAGCGCTGGGGAGAGAGCAATGAGTGGCAGGGGGTCCTAGCCCCAGGGAACAGGGGCCTTCCCCCACTACAGCCAAACTTGCCGCCTCTGCAGCAGACTCTGCCTAGGTACCTGGCCTCCCCCTTCAGTCTGGGCCTTCTCCACCCTCCACCCTCCTTCCTCCTAGGCGGTACCTGCACATCATCAGCTGAGGGCACGTAGGTGGCCCTCTTAAAGGTGTCAGTGACATTCCTCAGAATGTCCACAGAGAAGAGCAGATCCCCACTATAGTAGGTGCGCCGGGCCAGTAGCTCCTGCAGGCTGCGCACCACCTGTGACATGCCCTCGCCCGCCAGCATGCGCTGCCCCTTGGCCAGGTGCTCCCTAAGCTGTAGGTGATGAGGGGGCCACAGTCACTGAAGTGTCAGGAGCTGGAACCAGACCCTGGCCCATCCCACACCAGTCCACCCACTGCTTGCATCCACAGGGAGAGAAACGGGCAAAGGGTCAAAGAGGCTCAAAGGGGCGCCCAGGGAGACAGAATCCGAGAAAGAGACTCATAAAGACAGCGAGAATCCCAAAGGGTACTTTAAAAAAGACTGAAATAGAAACACCTAGAGAAAAAAAGGTGTTCAGATGTACATATGAAAGATACAAGCACAGTATGGGAACAGGGTACCTCCCCATCCCAAAGGGGTCATGTGTAATGAGTGTGCGGGCGCGTGCGCGCGCACACACACACGCACACACACGCACACACACACACACACACAGTCTCTCTTTCTCTCTTTCTCTCTCTCACTCTCTCTCAACACAAGCTCTAAATGCATTCACACAATTAATACCCAGTTACAGTCAAACGTGTACACATATTTGCTGACACTGCTCTTACCCCATGACTGGCCCTGGGCTGGGCACTGGGGACACAAAACTAAATTCAACGTTTCCCCTGCCTTCCAGGAGGCCCCAGTCTAGCAGCACACACAGATACTTGGATGAGCACCTAATGACTGAGGAGCTCATTCTGCAGGAGTGCAGAGGTAGGCACCAGGGATAAAAGAAGACACTTGAGAGTCAGGCCTTGAGGTATGAGTAGGAGTTTGCCAGACAAGGAGAGGCACAGCCAGGCAGAAGTGGGCACAGCATATGCCAAGGCACGTGGGAATGAGTGAGAATCACGCTCCCTCCACCCCTTAGCAGAGTCTGAGACAGATTCTGCGGTGCCCCAGCCCAGCAGGGCGCACTCACTGACAGATACAGGTAGCGGTACTCATGGGAGATGCAGCGAGCAAAGCTGGGCAGCCCCCAGTACGCCACGCCTTGGGCACTGAGGAGACAGCGGCGGCTGGCAGACCCTGCAGGGCAATAGGACAGAGGTCTGGGCATGGGGACTGAACTCTCACCCACACTCCTCCACACCTCAGAGAGGCTGGGGGTGCAGAAGGGGGGCAATGAGAATGGCAGGGGTGGTGGTGGCAGGGAAAGCCACCTGCCCCTTACCTGAGGCGTTCGGGGGGCACTTGTTGTAGATGATCTCACCAGCAGCTGCCTTCTTCCACGTCATCAGCATCACATACTCATCCCTGCACATCTCGTGGAAGGCTGTGGGTACAAGAGTAAGGCTCAGCTGGGCCCGTACATGGGGCCCCCAGCCCCCAGGGTCATTAGGGCAGTACCTGGACACCTCTTCTCACTACAAGGCTTCACCTCCTCTCCAGTGCCCTCGCAGGGGTAGCCCTGCGTGCCCGTGGCCTGGCACATGCGGAAGCGGCGCTGCCAGCCTGTGTCACACGTCTTAGAGCACAGGCTCCATGCATTCCATGGCCCCCACTTGCTATCAGTGGCTGTGGGAGAGGGGAGGCATGAGTGGGCCCAGGTGCCCCCATGGCCAGAGCTGCCACTTGCCACCCCTGTGCCAAGCACTCACCCGGGCACTCGAGGTTGCTGCACTCCCGGGTGTCAGTGAGGGCACCCGTGCATGTGGCCCAGGCTGGGCCCGCCACACTGCATTTCCGGCTGCGCTGCTGGGTCCCATTGGCACAGGACGTGGAGCATGGGCCCCAGGGACCCCATTCTAGCCACTGGCCTTCCACTGCATGGGGAGACACAAGCAGGGTGGCTGTTGAGCAGGATGTGTGAGGGCTGGTGGTGTGGAGCACCAGAGGGAGACCCAGAGCCTGCTAGGCATTCAGATTTGAGCCAGGCCAGACCCACTGGAGTGGGGAGGGGAGAGGATTATGAGGGAGGCTGGAGTGAGCAGGTAGTGCCTGGGCCTCATGCTGCCTGTCTGCCACCAGTTCCAGAAATATAGGGCACCTCTCCTCTTAGCACCAGGCACAACTCACTTCTGGCTAAGGGAAGGGGCTGCAGGGGTGTCTTCTGATCTTTGCCAGCACTTCAGCCGAACTTTGTGTCCTCTCACAGTCATGCACCAAAATGCAAGGGCAGCCCAGGACTTGGAGAAAGAGTGGTCCCCTTTTGATGGAGTCACAGGGTACTAACTCAAGTCAGGGCTAGGGGGTCACCTCGCACACAGGCAGGCATACTTCTCCAGTCTCCCCATGCTTGGTCAAAGTTTATGGGGCTCCCAGGGGCAGGTCACTGGACCTGATTGCCTCCCCAGGTCTCCCAACCCCCCACCGGGCTGGGCAGCGCCCTCATGGAAGCCCACGGGCGCTACTGACCCGGGCAGGCAGCCATACTGCAGAGCTTAGTCTGCAGCTCGGGACCCTCGCAGGCCTTGCCGCCGTGCTGGGGGGGCACGCAGGTCCGCATCCGGCTCCGGGACCCCCGCCCGCAGCTGCGGGAGCACAGGCTCCAGGACCCCCACTCCTCCCACACGCCGTGCACTGCAAGGAAGCACGTGGCCGGTGGCTGGGCGGCACCATGGCCCCGCCCACCACCACAGCCTGCCCATCCGCCCACCAATCAGGAGCTCCGCAGCTCTGCGGCTGCTCCTCATTGGCTCTGCCCCAGGTTCTGTTGACAGGGGGATCTCCCAGGGCCCCACCAAGGCGCGACCCTTCGAAGGGATGTGCAAGACCCAGGCTTCTGGTCCTAATTCACATAGGACAGCCCCTGTGGACACCTGGGCAAGGAGGCCAGGACCAACAGAGGAGGAGAACCAGGGGTCCTCCTCTCCTGAGGGCACAGGAAAATTCAGGAAAGGACCCAGGATCCACGCCATTCCACCCCTCCCCACCCCACCCCTAGACCCAGAGCCTGAATACAACACAGCAGTCCGGGGGCAAGAGAAGAGCCCTTCCCAGCCCCAAGCGCATAGACACACAAATAAACATGAACCTCTACACAGACACCGACACACCGAGCTCACACTCTGGAACACAGCTTTGCCCCAGGCCTTTGCAAACTCCTGCCACACCCCCAGGTACCAAGAGCCCTTCCCAGGTAGGCCCTGCTCTAAATCCACAATACCACTGGCATGGCCTAGGCCCCACTTCACCCCCTCAGGGAGCAAGGAACAGGACTGGCTGAGGCTGCCCTGCCCTTACTGTCTCAAGCAAGCACATGCATTTCCTTAACAACTACACACTCAACTGAGGGAGGCTTGGGGGAGGCTCCCTGGAGAGGGGGAGCCCAAAGGAAGGAGGGGAAGGTCAGGGAAGTGGCATTTGTCTTAGATCTTGAAGGACAGGCTGAATTTGAATAGCCAAGGTGGGGGAGGAAAGATAGGACAAAAATCAGCAAATGCAGGGAGGTGGGAAAGTGCACAAGCTACTGATATGGCCAAGAGCGGAGTCGGTAAAAACACGAGCCTTGGTTACCAGGATGCAGGCATTAGGGGAATGATGTGCCCAGAACCGGACCCAGTAGCATGGGCCCTGGTCTGATCCATCTGTGTCCCCAGTGCCCTGCGCCAGGCTGGCATGGTGCACAGTTGGGCATGGTGTGGGGAGCAGCCACATTTGTTGAATGAAAGGAGGAGGCAACCAACCATTTTGGAAATTAATCTGCCCGAGTCCCAGGCAGGACCTAACCCTGCAGGCAGATGGGGTGGGGAGGAGGATGGGCCTACCTGGGCAGGTGGCTGAATTGTTGCAGGGCCGGGTCTCCCGCAGGGGCCCGCTGCACAGGGTCCCATAGGGGGAGGACACGCAGGAGCGGGTCCGCACCTGCAGACCCTGCCCACACGTCAGGGAACACACGCTCCACGGGGACCACTCCTCAGCCGCCGGGTCGCCTACGAGAGAGGGACAGCGTCGGCGGCAGGGGGCACCTCCCAAGCACTCAGTCTCATAGGGATAGGGGAAGCGGCAGTAAGGTGGGGGCAGGCATCAGAGGGATCCTTCTACGCTGACCCCAAGTAACAGGCTCTTCAGGAGGCCACCCAGCCCTTCCCACAAGCTTCATGTGGCACAGATGCGACTGAACTCCAGGACAGAGACAGACAGGCACACACCAAGCACACATGCCACCAGACGCACACAGTCGGGCCCCCGCCACAGAGGAAGGGAGGCGGGCCCGAGTTACCTGTCTGCGCCATGTATAGCCCAGGCTCATCTGCAGACCTCGGCCACTGGGTTTTCACTTTCGGTTCCTCTTCCGGCTCCTCACCTGGAACACGGAGGTGGTGCCAGGGGCTCAGCAAAGGCCAGCTAGGTCTTGCCACAGTGGCACAGTGAAGGCAGCCTTGCTTGCCCTCCGCCTGAGGGCCTGGAACCAACTGCATGATGCTCTCTCAGGATCACATCCTGCCCTCTGCCCCACCACTACTGCTTCAGACAAGGAAACTTAGGTTCAGAAGGCTACACAGGACTAGCCCCTGGCCTCACAGTCATCTTTTCCACCTCTTGCCTCAGCCAGATGTGGGGGAGATTTAAGGGGCACGGCGTCCACATGAAAGAGCTCTGGGAACGCTTCCGTGCCAAGTGCAGCCCATACCCCTCTCCTTTAGTCCTCTCACTGGAAAGAAGAACCATCATCTCTGTTTACAGATGAGGAAACTGAGGGCTAGAAAGGGGAAGTGCCTTGTCCAAGAGCACACAGCTGCATTTGCTTCTCCACTGGACCGACTTCTAGGGACTGAAGAAACATCCAAGCTGAGCTGCTGCAACCCTGGCCCCGAGCCTATCTCTGAGATATAGTTCATGCTCCTCAAGCAGCACTGGACTATGACCTGGAGGCACAGGTCAGAATGCCACCCCATGAGACCCAAGGGGCCTAGGGCAGGTGCCCACATTTAACAGACCTTTCTCCTGCTGGCCCTGAGGCCAGGAGAGCAGCAGGTGCTTGAGGAGGCTAGGCTACCTTCACCCTGGCCTCACCAGGCTCTCAGCTGCCCTGATTTATGTGTCTGGTCTAGGCCTTGGAAGCACTACTAGCCCTGGTAGCTTCCATTCTCCAAAGCCTGGCCCTCCTGCACAGACATGAGCTCATCAGGGCCCTCTCTCACAATGGGGTGTCAGGGAGGGGCAGACATGGGCACAGAAGGGAAAGGCCCAGCAGCCTCTGCATGAGCAGGTGGGACTAGAAGAGCCTTTGAGGATGGGCTCACCCCATGCTGTCCCCAAACTATTAGGTGCTCCTCTCCCCCACCTCCAGGCTCCTTCCTAATTCTAAAAGCCGGCAGCACGTGACAGGCGCTCTGAGTGTGAAGAGAGCCACCAGGGCTGCCTCTTCCTGCCCCCTGCTGCCCAGCCCAGGCACTGCAGCTGAGAGGAAGCTCTTTCTCACCAAGCATGAGGAGCTGCCAGCCTGAGCAAACCTGCTGCCTGGGGGCTCGGAACTGCCATCCAGCTCAGCCTCTGGTCTCATCCACTCTGGGGCCTTTCCCTCCACATCAGTCACCAGCCCCAGGGCCTGATCCACACTGTCCCTGAAATTTCTCCATCTCTGAAACCTGGACTCCCAGAAGAGCTCTGGAGTGAGTTAACCCTGGATCCCAAATGGGGTGTTGACACTGACCAGCTGCATGGCCTCAGGCAGGTCTCTTCACCTCTCTGACCCTGCTTTATCCTCTGGAGAACAACATTCATTATACTCCGCCCCCAGGACTCAAGTGAGGACCCCCTGCCAGGAGGGCCCTGAAACCCTCAGCACCCTGCTTGGCACACGGCAAGTACTCAGAAGACAGTTGCTCTCATTTATTTTTATCATCTCCCTTCTCTTCACAGCCTCCACCCCTTCCAGCCCCTCATGTGCTACCCGAGCCTACTCCCTCTGAATAGCATCTGCAGTTCCACTTGGCCTCTGCCTCTCTTGGGACCACAGAGGAGGTGGCAGGGCCAGGCGTGCCAGCTCCTCGATCCCCTCCCCCAGCCCTTCCGTCATGCCCGCTCAGCCGTCCCCAGCCCTGGAGCCTTGTGACAAGCTACCCTCTCCACGCCCACCCCCAGGCTGCTGAAGAAATCTATGGCTGTGCCAACTGGCACCGTGACAGCTTCAGGGGCTCCACATCCGCTGGGCACCCGGGGCTTCTCAGTGGCCCTTCTTGGCTCCATTCCCTCCTCATTCCCCACTGTGGCCATACTGCACCTTGTCCTCTCTCCTCAAGCCCATCTCTGCCCACTCTCTCAGCGATGACCTCGACATCAGGAGCCCCCAACTTCTTGCCCAGCCTCTCCAACTACCAACTTCCCTGCAGCCCTTCTCCCCACAAAGGCCAGCTCTGTGGCCTGGGCCTGCATCCCCCTCCTCCTGCCTTCAGGAGGGCTCCACCCATTATCCCCTCTCGTCAGCACCCGTCAGCGTTCTCCCCTTGCGGCAGCCCAGGAACGGATCCAGGCCTCCTCCCTCCTTGGACAGGCCCTCCTCTGACCCTCTGCTTCCCTCCACCATCAGTGACTGGTCCGCAGCTGGCACTCTGGTTTTTCACCTGACACACCACTTCCTGGCTCAAATGTCACCTCCCCTGTTAATCCACTGCAGTCTGGCTTCTGCCCACATCTCTCTGCTGAACATGCTCTTGATAAAGTCATCAGCGCCCTTCGTGTTGCTAAATCCTGTGGACACTTTGCAGACCTGGTCTTGCTTCACCCCTCAGCAGCATTTGGTCCTGTTGACTCGTCCTGCCTTGAAGCACTCTTCTGGTTTCCCACCTCTCTAGCTACCCTGTCCCCATCTCCTTGAGTGGTCTATTTTCCTGCTGTTTCCCATATCAGGAGTCCATGCTTTGTCCTGTTTTCACTGCATGCACTCCCCGCAGGCTTAATTAACCCCCTCTGAACCAATGCTCCCAAATCATCATCCCCCAGCCCTGCCTCTCCACTCCTGGATATCCTCCTGCCTCCTGAGCAGTTCTCCTGACCATCAAATTCAGCATGTCCAAGAGGCCCACCATCTCCTCTTAAACTTCTACCTGCTTGTTCCCCCACCGTCTCCTCTCAAACTTCTACCTGCTTGTTCCCCCACCCTCTTTGCCTAGAAAACTCCTACTTGACCTTCAAAACCCACCTCAAATGACCTCTCATCTATGGAGACTTCCATATTGTCAACTCCCGAGGCAGAGTTGGCCATCCGCTCTTCTATGTGCCCTTTCATCACAGATGGGTCCATCTTCTGACTCTCAGAAATACTCCCCAATCTCTACCATAAGCCCGTAGAGGGAAGGCTGAGTCCTCTCCTCGACCCCTAGGGAATGCCAGCACAAAACTCAGCCCAGCGAAATACCAAGAAATAAGCACCAATGAATACATTGTTCCCAGTTTCCCCACAATGGGGCTCACGGGGAATGGTCATTTGTGATCCTGACTCCCCATGCAAAGTATGAGCTCCTTCCCACAGCAACAGCATTCAGATTTGATATGCCAGCCTGCATCACAGGGACCACTAAGACAGGCTCAAAGACAGGGCTTCTGGCCTCTATTTATTCACAAACACTTTGGAGGTGCAAATCCAGCTGAGAGTCCTCCCATCCAGCTCCTGTGTGGGCTTCCTGCCCATCATCACATCTGGGGTATCTACCAGTCTGGCATCCAGTGCCCACCAAATGTGGACACGTGAGAGACCGGCCTGACCTGCTTGTCGGGGACTCACACCGCTTCCCGTGGTCCCTGCTCCTCTTCTAACTGCTCACGGACCATCTGCTGGCCAGCCCCACAATGTAACAGGAGGGGCAGGGCGAGCAGGGAGCAGGTGGGGGTCAGTGGTTTCCAGAATCCACCCTATTTGAAAATCAGAACATGTCCGAGGTTCAGCTTTTGGATCCCTTTTCTGGCCTCCTGAGCTGGGCCAGAGAGGGGAAGGTATAAGCTCAGGGCCACATAACCAGGCCCTACACTGCCTGCCTGCCCCTCCAATCCCACCCATCCCACTCAGAGGAGAGGAGAGGCCAGCAATTTATTCCCACACAGGGAAAGGCTGGTTCTCCCTGGAGGGGGAAGAAGACAGGTGAGAGCAGAGGTATCATTTACTGAAACACACACTTAGGCAGCACACACTGTGTGCAGGCCCCAGCCAGCCCTGAGGTCAGAACAGGGCAAGCCACGAGGAAGCTGAGCCAAGCAGGGTCCAAGAGGACAGGAGGGGTCCCCAGAAGGGACGTGAGTACCCCGAGAACTCCTGAGTGTTCCACCCAGTGAGCTCAGCGGCTTATGGGCCAGGCGCCCCAAGGCCTGCAGTCCTGCAATCTATCAGCTTTCCCATCGGATTGCCAGTCGTGGGCACAGATGTGCTGCCTGGGACACACTTCCTCACTCGACCACCTGATGACCTCATACCTGTTCTGTTCTGAACAAGGCAACATTTACTACACAACTCCTACATGCCAGTCACTATGCACTCGGCATCACCTCATTTCATCCTCATCAGCGCTAGTTTCCCCCATTTTACTAAAGAGAAAGAAGGCTCCAAGGTCTCACATTGGAGAGAGGCTGAGGCGGGATTCAAACCCAGGCCTGCCTGACTCCGGAGGCCGTGCTTTTTCCACTGTACTGCACTGGCTCTAACAAAATGCCACTCAACTTGGACCTCCTTGGAGACACCTTCCCTAATTTGCATGGGACCCCAAGTCACTCCCCACCTCCATCTAAGCCCCTAGTCCTCGCCCCTCTTATCCTGTTTTCGTGCTACTGTCTAATTGCTCCTTTGCACACCTGCTCCCCTTTCCCCTGACGTGAGCCTGATTCTCCTCTGTGTAACCTCCAAAGTGAGCCTTGGGGATCCCAGCCTCAACCACACCACTCCCAGCTGACAAAATCTTCAGTGGCTCCTCCACTGCTACAGCCAATGTGAAACTCTGAGCCTGGCATGCCCCGGCCCCTGCTGACCTGTCCAATCCTGTTTCCCTCACGCCACTGGGCAGCCAAACACACTGCAAACCCATATGGACCTGTGGGAAGGGCACAGATTCTGGAGCCAGACACATGTGGGTTTGACTGACAGCTCTGCCACTGTCTTGCTGTGTACCCTTGGGCAAGGCACCTCACCTCTCTGAACTTCAGATTCTTCAACTGAAGGTAAGGAGGACACTTCCTACCACATAGGTTCATTGTGAGAATTCAGTGAAACCAGAGATATGGACTGCCTGGAGCACAATCCACTCTCAATGAAAAGGAGATGTCAGCTGAATGCGGTGGCTCACCCCTGCAGTCTCAGCGCTTTGGGAGGCTAAGGAGAGTGGATTGTTTGAACCCAGGAATTCAAAATCACCCTTGGAAACATGGTGAAACCTCATCTTTACAAAGAAATACAAAAAAATTAGCTGGGCTTGGTGGCATGTGCCTGTAGTCCCAGCTACTTGGGAAGCTGAGGTGGGAGGATTGTTTGAGGCCATGAGTTTGAGGCTGCAATAAGCCATGATTGTGTCACTGCACTCCAGTCTGGAAGACAGAGGAGGCCCTGTCTCAGAAAAAGAAAGAAAGAAAGAAAAGAACAAAAAAGAAAAGAAAAGGAGATGTCACCCCTTTTCATTATCCCTAGAATGTACAAATGTTTTCCTCCCTCCACACATCTGCTAACACTATTCCTTGCCCTTGAAATACCCTTCCCCCTATTGCAATCTGCCAAAATCATCTACATTCAGTTGCCACCTCCTCCAGGAAGCCTTCCTAGACTGACAATACAGGGGTTTGGATATGCTGGTCCCCTTTTCTATGGCCTAGTCCCCAGGTCACCTTCTTCTATAGCTGTGAGGATCCTGGGCTCATCCCTTCTGTGGTCCCTGAGGAGGGGTCTCAGTTTCCCATGCCACTCTCTTGCCCAGAGGGCCTAGCTTCCGGGAAGACAGGCATTCAGCGAACATGGGCCAGATATTGCTGGGAGTTCCTCCACCCCAACCATACAGAGGACCCTCTTGCCTCACCCCTGGTGCCAGCAGGCGGGGTGAGCACAGGCTCTTTGCCACTTGCACAAGACTGCAGATAACTGCTATGCTGTGCTTCACAGACCCCGCCCCCCCAACTCCACACAGTCCTGTGCCCTCAGCCTACTATGGTATGAATGTGTTAAAAATAACCACAATAATCATCACTTCCACGGGGAGAGAGCGCTGTGATTTACAAAGCAATCGTCCCTTCCCAGGGCTCCCTGCTTCCTCCCTGAGGCTGGCCCCAGAGCCCTAAGCAGGAGCTGACTGATCCCCCTGACATATGCTCTGTCATGTCCCTCCATGGCACCCCATCCCCAGCAGTGCTTCTTGCACCCCACAGTGTATCAGAATCACAGGGCGCAGTGGGGGAAAGAGGTGGCTTTTGAAAGGCACAGGCTCCACCCCTGCAGTCCAATGAAACTGGGCACCCCTATGAGATCATGTACCTAGCCAGAATGCCAGACTCCCCCTTCCAATAATTCTTCCTCCCCAGGCTGCTGACCTATCTACTCAGCCTCCCACCAGAGATAGCTGCGTCCCTGCCACCTCCCCCATGTGGCCAGAAGCTCCTCGAGAGCAGGGATCCTGTCTGACTCAGCCTGCTTCCCCCACGACGCCCAGTTTCTTGCTGCCATAAAGCCCTTGGCCAAGAGGATAAGGCCCCAGTGTCCTGGGATGGCAGTCAAAGTCCTGGCCCCGTCTCCCTCCATTAGGGCTACCATCCAGCAGATCCAGTCTCTTTATAGCTCCTACCCCCAGCGTGGTTCACACCTCCACGCCCTTGCACAGGCTGTTTCCTCTACCTCAAAAGCCCTTCCTCCTGAGAGCTTCCCCAAAGCATGGGGTGGAAGATGACTTGGGGTGGCTCACAAATGTGCCATTAAATAACACTGGATCCTAGACTGAGGATATCAGGCTCTCCCAGGTCTCTTCATCAGTTTGTATGGGATAGTCTGGTTTGTGCCTGTTGTCCTGATGTAATTAATGGTACCCACCTCTTCCCCTTCATAAGCTCAGATGTGCCATAGTTTAGATGATAAATTACACGGTCACTTTAATCCTTCCAACTGCATGAGAAATAAAGCCTGTGCAGTCCCAGACTTTAACACATCCCCAATGTGTGCTAATTCCTCTGTCTAACAAACGGAGAGGTAGGAAAAGCATCTAGCTAGAAGTTAATAATGGCACTTTGTTTTCACTGTGGTTGTTTCTTTGGCTATCTTCTATTTCAGATAAATGATACTCTTTCCATTTAAGATATGAAACTTATTTTTAATATATTAAATTTTTAAAATGATACGATTGAAAGAGAAATTTCACAGGCTAGTGAATTCCTATTCATTCCTTAAAACCCAACTCCAAATCACCTTTACACTACCGTCCTCCCCTCTGTGGTTTAATCTCTTCCTCTTCCTCTTCCTTTGACATCTGGCAGGGTCACCATCATACCTATTACACTAAATTATCATGACCCAGCTACTACTTTGTTAGGCATCTACCATGGGCCAGGCACTGAGCACTGACTCTCATCCTCTCACTGAACCCACCCCACAGCTCTGTGGAATACCTGTCACTACCCTTGCTTTACAGGTGATGACACAGGGGTGAAGGAACTTATCAACAGTCACTCAGCTAGTCAGTGGTATGGTCCGGAACTGAACCCGGACTGGGCAACTTCAGTCTGTGGCCTTGACCACCACTGTCCTAGTTAGTGCTCTCTCTCCCCCACCAGTGGGCAGAGAGTGTGCCCAGCTCACCTCCTATCTCATTCAGAGCCAGCCCTAGGCCTGGCACAAACTCCACTCTGATAAAGACAGGAAGATGTGTGTGAGGCATTGGCTGGAACTCAGTCTCTGCTGAGATATCTGGGGACGTCTGGGCCCCACTCCCCACCCTATGATAGAGAACACAGAGCTCCCCCAGCACAGATCTGGGCTGGAAGGACCTTCCAGGAAACACCACCACCATGTGTGCTGGGTCTCCCCGCCCCTACTCTGCCTCCTCACTGCCTGAGCCTCCAACAGGCAGGGAAGGTCCCCACTTCCTGCTGCCAGACCAGGATGGCCAAAAGAGAGCAGCAGAGTCTGAGCGCTGGGAAGGAAATGCCAATCTCAGGACAGGGCTGGGCGAATCAGCTTCCTAGAGGGGACAGGGCTTGAGCAGTGCTTAGAAGGAGGCAGGAGTTCTGGATAACCAAGGGCAAAGACCATTCCAGGGGAGAAGTCTCGGTTGAAAGCGTCGGGGAAAATTCGAAAGAAGGCTGAAAAGCAGGTGGTAGCTAGGTCCCCGGTGGGCCTTGAACACCAGGCTGAGGAGTTTGGGTAACACTGGGGATTTTCTGGGGGCTGGATCAGGGAGTGACACACAGATAACTGGGGGTTCTGAGGCCCCAAGATGGGCAGCACCTTGACCAAGTCACAGAGCAGCAGTGGCAGGGTGAGGGTTTGAGCCCACTCCTGCCTCCCAGGAGACCCCAGGTTCACCTGGTGGCCACACCCCAAGGATGGAGCCTGGTGATGGGGAGGGTGAGCCTGCAGCAAGCAGCCAGGGGCAGGCCAATGCCCACAGGGGAGGTAGGGATTGTGGCCAAGGAGAGAGGCGTGCATGAGGCGGGGTTCTTTCTCCCAAGTGTCACTGGGCACAGCCATTTCCACTGCCCAATGCCTCCTCAGGATTAGCGGGTCAGTGGGCAGGAACTGCAGGCTGGCACCAGCCCTCAGGAGCTGAGCCCTGCAGCTGGCACTACCTCTGCAGCCCACCTTCCAGCCCTGGCCTCAGCCAGCCTCCGTGTCAGTCCTCCACCAAGCTCCTTCCTGACTGCCTTTCTTTTCTTCCTTTCCCCCCACTTAACAGATTGCGGCAGCAAGATGGCACAAATTTATGGCTCAACTCACCAAAAATAACAAGAAATCTATCAAAGGCAGTTTGCGTGAAATTAACAGGCGCCTGTACCCTCTTGTCAAACTCACTCAGCTCTGAAGCGTCCCAGGCACTCCGCCCAGTCACTGCCCACCAGCCCCCAGCCCAGTGCTCTTCCGGTACCAGCCCAAGCCCACCCTGCTAAGGCCTTGCTGTGGATCCTCCTCAGCGGTGTCCCAGAGTAGATGAACACAGCTTCCCTGCCCTGGTGCCCGGGAGAGGGGCCAGGACAAGGGTCTCACCCTACCTGTTCACTACCATCCCCACGAATCTTGCTCTCAGTCTGGCAGCTGCAGGTGCCAGTCCATTCTCCTGCAGCCCAGTGGAGAGGAGACAAGGGAAGGAATGGAGGGGACCAAAGACTTGGCAAAGGTGGTGCTGCCACAAGGCACAGACGGTGCCACGGACTCTCAGACATGCCCTGACACGTGGAATAAACAGTCATGTGCCTGCTGTGTCTCGCACCAGAAAGGTTGGGCAGGAGGAAGGAGATGGCAGAATAGAAGAACTTCCTGCCTGCCAAGGGAGGGGAAGGGGCTGTGCCAGCCCAGCTCTGGGCACCAGTGTGCCATGTGAGCCCCCTTATGACAGCTGATGCCACACCATCCCATGCCAGCTCCCTACAGGGGCCCTCCCTGAAAAGCAACCCCAAGGAAACATGCCAAGTAGGACAAGGGGCAAGAGCAGAGGTCAGGCTTGGGAACAGCTGGGAGCCCTAGCTCAGGGCTCCCTGCTCAAAGAGACACCTGGCCTCATGCCCAGGAATAATCAGGCATCCAATCTCCACCCATCTCTAGCCCCAGAGGCCTCTGCAGAGATTCTGATGATGGTGCCTTTCCCATCGCCGGCCCTCTCTGATCCCCAAAGACACCCCAGCTACCAACCAACTCCTGCTTCCGGCTTCAACCAAGCCCAGCTGGCTGCTCCTGGCTCTGTGCTCCACATGGCAGCCTGCCCAGATGGTGCCCGCCCATGAGGGCAGAGCCTTGCTCCGTCCACTGCAGATCACTGGGCCGATGGACCGCAGGGAAAGCCAGACAAAAGAACCCGCCTGCAGCTGAGCACGATGGGGGAGACCCCCACAGAGTGACAGGCATTGGTGGCCATGCAGGAAGAGCCATAAACCTCCTGATATACGCCTGGTGTTCTCCGCCGATGTTCAACAAAGAAGCGAAATTCAATTTCTTCCTACAGGCACTAAATCCCAGGCCAGCCTCCAGGGCCTGTAACCTGCCCGCGGCCTGGCTGTCACTCGGACAGCTTCATTGACCGCCGTTAGAGGCCAAGCTAGCCTGGGAGAGGGGCCACAGCAAGGCCACTGGGCACTTGCCGTGGATGGGCACGATGCCAGATGTCTCATTGGAGAGGCCAAGAAGGCCCCCATCCAAAGCACTGGGTCAGGCTACTTTCAAGATAACTACCCCCTCTAATTAATTCAGGGATACCTCCCCATTCTACAAAGAAATCATTGCCCACCATAAATAAAGGGATCAACTGAAGGTAACAGTCAAAGGTAGAGGCCAACTCCAGGGCTCTAGCCAGCAAAGCAGGGCTGGGGACAGGCTGCACTCCTCCAGTACTCCTAGCAGCCCTCACACAATACTCCGTCTCCTTGTAAACACTCTCCCAGTGAAATCCAGATGCCCTTTCCATCCTCTATCCCTGCATCCTTGATCCTCATGAGGATAGGCCAGCACCTGTTATACCAAATGGGGAAACTGAGGCCCAGAAAGAGGAGAGGCTTCCCTGTCGGTACCAGAGCTACAGAACAGACCCCAGACCTGCCTCCTTCCCATCCCCATGTCATCGGTCCCTGTTCCCTTCAGGTCTCCTGGTCAGTCCCCGGCCCAGCACTGTTCAGCGGGCACACAGGATCCAGCCGAGGCCCTCAGGGCCTTGAAGCTGCAGGAAGCAGGGTCTGCAGAAGGCAGCCATGGCTGAGGGACTTGGGGTGGGAGTGGGAGCAGGCAGGACTCAAGGGCTTGCAGAGCTTTTGCCCAGTCAGCAGGAAGCTCTAGCAGCTGGCGGCCTCAGTCCCAGAAGACATGGGCCCTGAGCGGGGAGACAGGGGATACCGGGAGCTGAGCCAGCCCAACCCTCCAAGGCAGCCTGGAAGCTCAGGCCTCTTCACCTAGGCACACTCTTCCTTGCCTCTCTCTGCCCTGACCCTGGGGCAACTGCCAAAACTCACTGACCTGTGTGGACAGGAATGCATCCTTGTTCCCTGCCTACTCCAGCCTCCAGGCAAACTTGTCAACTTGCAGCACCAGCGCCTGCCACGATCACTCCCAGCCTTGGGCCTTTGTGCACGCTTCTTCCTCTGCTTAGAATGCCCTCATCTCACTTCTGCTTGTCCTTCAGGTCTCTGTTCCTGCATTGCTTCCTTCAGGGAGCCTCTCCTGCCTGCCCAGTTAGGAGGTCCCTCCCTGGGTTTATATATCACCCTGCATTATCTGATCTGTGCCCCCATTCTTCTAGTCAGTCTGCAAACTCTTCAAGAGTGAGGTCTCACTGCCATGCATTTTGGTGACTGCAACATTTGGTCAAGGCTCAGCAGAGGGGTGACATCAGTGAACAGCTACATGCATGGCTGAGGATCTGCCAGGATGGACACCAAGGACACTGTCAGCCCCTGCAGACCCCGTCCCACCCACGCCCTGCTCAGACTCACCATATCTCATCTCGGTTGTGAATAGATCATTGCTGCTCCCCGAGTGCAAATCGGCCTCAGCAGGTGGGGCTGGGCCCCCGGGCACCAGGGCATTGGACAGGGTGTGGGCAGCAGGAGGGCCTGGAGATGTGGTGGTGGCGGAGCCGGCCCCCGCCTCTCCAGGGCAGCTGCAGCCTGGCTGAGCAAAGCCGCAGGCCCTGCCGGCAGCGTGGCCACACTCCTCACTCCAGCGGCAGAGCACACCACAGGTGAACTGGCTGGAGTTGTTGTTGTTGATGAGCAAGACCTCGACAAAGCGGAAGGCTAGGGCAGCAGGCGCCAGCAGGCGCGGGGCCTCGGAGGGCTCAGCCGACAGGCACAGCTGCACAAAGTTCTTGTCGAAGTGCAGGAACGTAAAAGGGCCCGAGCCGCTGCACAGCTCCAACCCGGCTGCCGCCTCCGCCTCCTCCTCCTCTGGCCGCCCCACCTCTGACTCCGCCTGGGCCACTGCTTCCTCGGGGCTAGGCCGCAGGCAGGTAAAGTTGACCAGGTAGTGGTCCAGGGGCAGCAGGCGGGGGGCAAAGTGTGCGCACACCTGCTCCTGGCGGTTGAAGCGCAGGTAGAGGGAATACTTGGTGGGGTCAGGGTTCTCCAGGGTCCAGGAGCAGCCCGAGGCGATGGTAGGAAAGAGGTCCTGCAGCGAGAAGGCCCCGTAGAGCACACCCGAGGCCAGGGCAGAGCAGGCACTGGGGGCGGGGTCGAAGGCGGCGGCCAGGCGCAGGGACAGAATCACAGACAGTAAGAGGGGACAGGCTGGGGTCATCCTATGTCCCTTGCCCTGTGGAGAGAGACAGTGGTCAGTGGGCCCCCAGCACAGCCAGCATGGGCTCTGAACCTCCTATGGTGAGCTGTGGAGTGGGCCTCATAGTTAAGACCATGGTCTTTGGAGGAGTGTCACCCAGGTCCACCTGTGTGAACTTAGACAAGGGACTTGACCTCTCTGAGCCTCAGTTTCCTTACCTGTAAAATGGACCAATGATAGTACCTATCTCACAGGTTTCCTACAAGGGTAAAACGAGATAAGGAAGGGAAAGGACTTGGGAGAGTGCCTGGAATCTTGTGAACCCTAAAGAAACAGTAGCTGTTGTTGCCATTGTTCTGTTTCCTCAGAGTCAGCCCATCAACTACAAGCATATTTGCCTGACATTCAGATCCAAGCCCCAGTCCCACCATCCAACCTGTATTCTCCATAACTGTTGCTCTCAGTCCCAGTGTGTCATGATCAGCTATGAGGCATGTCACACGTAACCTGCGGTAATTGTCAAAGCGGTGATGTTTGACTACGATTTGCTTTTTTATAAATTAGAGCAATTTGAGGTTATTCCTGGAACAATGTCATTCTCACTTGCTTTACTGAGAGGGAGAGAAAGGGGTGGAGTTACAGCCAGTGTACCAGGAACTGCGCACAACCTGAGCCATGCCCACAGGAGCGCACTGTCAGTGTGGATGTCATATGTATCACTGCCGTGGATTTCCTGGTTGGAACAAGGGGGAGAGGCACCAAGCAAGGGGACTTTGGGCTTGAGCCCCAACCCAGCCAGCCGCCTGCTGGCTGGGTGACCCTCATGAACCTCAGTTTTCTCATCTGTAAAATGGGAGCAGAAATTCCCCCTCTTACTTCCCTCTTCCCCTCCAGCTCCATGGGATTATCTTCCAAGGTCTGGTTCAGGGCCTGCTACCCCCTGCCCTGTGAAGCCACCAGCCAGTCGTGACCTCTCTCCTATACTATTTCCCTAAGACTAGCTCATTCAGCTCATGGGTCTTCCAGTTCCAAAGAGTGGGGACCTGAACTTGTTGATTTCTACCTTCCCTTAAAGTGCTGCACCAAGCTGAGCTCCCAACAGGTGTGAATGTACTCCAGGTGTGGGTGGGCACCTAGGACCCAAGCCCTACCCCTACAGACACACAGAGCAGTCAGGCCAGAGTGGGTAAGGGCTGAGGATGGGGAGAGCTGCAGGTGCCCTCCCACCCCTCAGGCCAGGGCTGTGTCACTGCCCACAGCCTGCCCAGCCTCTATCCAACTGCCCAGAAAATGGAACCTAGTGCGTGGTCTGAATCAGCCCCACTTCCAATCCTACCCCCCAAGTAATCCACACGGCCTCCTTCCTCCATGCCACAGGATCGCTCACAGCACTGCATGGGCCCCTAGAGCCCAGTTGGTCCACATCAGAGGAGAAAAGATGGGGCTAGGAAAAGGGAGACAACCCGCTCCAGATCACACAGAGGTGGCCAGAGGGGACTCAAGCCCAGGATCTGAGGCCCAGCCCAGGCCCTTCTTATTCTACCAGCAGCCTCTGCTCCTTCCCTGTGCTTGCTGCTCAGGCTTCAGGCCAGATGGACCAGCTATTAGCTCTGGGGACTGAATCAGAAACACAGGACAATTCACAGGTATGGCTAGATTTTCCCAAGACACAGTTGCTCCCAGGGAACAGACTTCCCCTTGGGTCTTTAGGAGTATAAACACTGGGCAGAGGGGGGACAGGATTTAGAACCCTAACTTTCCAGTCCCTGTGCAGCATCCATGGAGCTCCCCACTGCCCCAGATGCCACATCCCCTCGTGCTGTACCTCCAAGCCAGGCCCAAGCAAGCATCTGCCCCTCCCAGTCATACAGGGGCTGGGGGAGATGGTGGAGTAGCTCCAGGAAGACCTACTCACTGCGAAGGAGCCACCCCACCCTCCTCCCAAGACCCACATGGAGTTATTCGGCAGAAGCCAGACAGGCTGTGCCTCTGCCCCCACCCGCCCACCCTCCTTCTCAGAGCTGAAAAAGGGATGAGACCTCTGGTCTTTCCCACCCTACATCATGCCTGTCCCAAACTGCTCAGCCCGCCCCACCTGCTGCAGCACTAGCAAAGCCAGCGGCTGATGATGAGTGACATCCAATCCCCCTGCTGCCCCCAATTATTTTTAAGCAGGCTGCAAAATTCAGGCCATGGCTGCTGCTCAGTGGAGGGGAGGTGGGGGCTCATTATAACTGGCCTCCCCTCCCCCACTTACAGCAGCTCAGGGAACCTCCCCTCACACACACACCAACACACGTGGGTTTGAACACCCTTGTGCCCTGAGGACACACCAATGCATGAGTGCACAGACGTTCACAGGAGTTCTGCATACGAACGGATACATATGCACACGGACAAGCATACAGACAGGTGAAACCCACAGATTCATGCTGTCACATGCACTCAGGAGTGAACACGCACACACAGGGGTGTACAGGCTCACACGTGTACACATGCACAGAGGTGCACACGCATTCTCAAGTGAGAACATACATGAGTATCTGGCCCTCCGAGGCTCGGCATATGACAGCTAAGTGTCAGGCAGGATCCTCTGAGGAGCCTTCCTTTGCGTGTCTTAAGCTGGGGCTCCCTCCCCTACCCGACTCCTGGGCTGCTGCTCACTACTCCACAGCCCCGCCCCATCAAGAAGCACAAGGTCCACATCCTTCACAGCCACAGGCTGGCTTCTCCAGAACGGAGCCACTTTTAACCCAACCCAAACCCCCCCTCCCCTCAGTCTCCTTCAGACACCTTCACGCTCATTCTGGGATTTCGTCCTGGACATGTGCGACCCTCACTGTGTCAGCTGCGACATAAGACCTTTTGGGGTGCCTTTTTATATCACTTCCCATCATTCAAAATAAGGCAAAGACCCAATTCCAAGCTGGGTCACAGACAGCCACTGGTTCATTAAAGACCCTCCTGCCTGTGTGTAAGCCAGGCTTGTCCTCCTGGGAGCACTGACAACCCAGAGGCCTCTCCCTGGGCCACCCCGGGAAGAGGACCTAGAAGGATGATCCTTGTCTCACAGGCAGCCCAAGTGGCTCTTAGTCATGATTAACCTCCCTGAGCCTCAGTTTCCCTCTCTGTGCAATGCAGACCATGAGCCTTGCCCTCGGGATGGTAGACACCTCATCAGCCTCCCAACAAGTTCCCAGCACAGAGCCTGGCCCACAGCCCTGTCTCCTCTCCGTCTTTTCAGGACCTCATAAATGCTACCTTCTTGCCTGCTGAGGTACAGGGCACTGCCTCTGGGAAGGCTCTTTGGGTTGAACCGTAAGTGGCTTGGCTACCTCCAAACCCAGGAAGACCACAGACCAATCCCTGCACAAGAGTTAGAGAGGAGAGGTACTAAGGTCAGCTCTGAGGAAGAACTTCCTGGGCCAGAGGTGGCTGATAGGAGGATCAAAAGGCCTCCTCCCTCAGAGATGGTGAGGAGCTGACTGGAGTAGTCTCCCTCTCACTTTTAACCCTACCCAAGGCCCCTCCTCTGGGGGCTGGGGGCTGCCTTCACCACATGCTCTTGACCCCAGCAAGCCCAAGAATCCCACTCTGCCCAAACGCACTCAAGTCCCCTTTCTTTCAACCCCTCAGGGCTCCCCAGCTTCCCTTCTGCACCAATAAAGGAATGCAAGGCTTTCAGCAGCTGAAAGGGCCAAGGCAAGACTGTGGGGTAAGGGGCAGAGCAGCAAGAGAGGGGTGTCTCAGGGCCTGGGCCGGTCCGGGATTCCCGGGATGACTCCCATTTGACGCTGGGTGGCGGGGGAGGGGCGAGCCAGGGGAGGGGGCGCGGCGATGCGCACATCCGTCGCGTTTATCCACCTGGCAGCTCCAATTCGCCTGCCCGTCACTCACCCTCTGCCTCCCGGGCGCTCGCCGCCCGCCCTGCCCAGGCCGCCAGGCAGGCGGGGACCCCTACTCGATGCCGTCGGGTCCTCTGCCAGTGCTCGGACCCGAGGACAGGGTCCTCAGGAGCTGCTCTCCCAGAGCTCTTTCGCTTCGAGGGGCGCACACCCTCCATCCTGCCTCCGGAGCTGGGGGACTGGGCCGAGGGGAGGGAGCGCCCCCCTCTGTGCAGCCCTGCCATTCCAGCTGCCAGAGAGGGTCGCTCTCTTGGGGGAGGGGGTTCCTCCTTAAGCAGGAAAACGCAGGCAGAACCGGGAGGGGGACAAGGGGCAGCCCTCGGCCTCTGGGGCGGTGCCGCGCGGACGGCGGGGAGGGGCGGTGACTCAGCCGCCCTCCGCCCGCCTCCCCGGAACTTTGCAGCAGCTGGAGCCGCCGTTGCTACAGGAACCGAATGCTTTTGTTCCCCAATGTCAGGGCTGCCGGGGCAGGCGGGTGACAAGGAGGCTGCCACTCCCCAGTGGGACCCAGGTCTGGCCACACTGCCCAGAGGACTTCCAGCCATCACAGGTTCGAGTCCCCTTCCTCCGCGCCACCTTCCCTTCCCCCAAGCCATTCAGGCCAAAGCCGGGTTTCTTCAAACTCCTCAGGCCCTCGGGCCCTCAGGCCCGGTGGCCCTGCTAACTCTGACCGGAGGCGAAGGGCCCTGGGAAATTCCTGACGGTGTCTGACCTCCTGGGGGAGGGTAGAGGCTCTTCTGTGGCTGAGTGATTTCCCACCTGGCTACCCCTAACAGGCTGCCTGCCTTCTGGGACTCTGACTGGGATTTCTTCTCTGTACTTCTCCCACCTCTGCAGCCTCTACACTTGAACCAAGACCTCAGAGACCTTGGCCTGGCTTTCACTAATATCCCTCTGGCCACAGCTGATCCCAGAGAAATATAGTGAGAAGTTGCAGGACCAAGGAGGAGATGAGGGAAACTGACAGTCACTGGCTCCCCTGCACCCATACTTTGAGGGGAAGAGGGGACTGGGGCTAAAGGTGTTTCTGTCTTTATTATACTGGGGTTGAAGTGAAGGCACTGGAACCTGTTTTTCATTTTTCTCTTTTGGGATTAGGAGTGGAGTGGAGAAGGGCCTGACCTTGGCCTTGAACAGAAACAGCCCCACACCCCTATCATTATTGAACATTGCTAGGTGCCAGACACTCTATACAAACAACCTAACTTCATTCTCCCAACAGCTATATGAGGCAGTGATCAATGACCCATTTTATAGAGGGTCAACTGAGGCTCAGAAAGATTAAGTAGCTTGCCCATGTCACACAGCTTTTGAACGTAGGTTGTCTGACCGAAAGCTGAGTTCCTAACTACTTACTCAGCTTCATTACCTGGGGGTGGGGAGGGAGGGAGGGATGGGGGCAGAGACCAGATGGAACCTCACTTTGTGTTACAGAAATGCAGACCACGCACGCACACCCCAGACTAGACATGTCCTTTTGAAGAGTGATACAGAAAGGGGGCAGAAGAGAGAGCAGGAGGAGAGAGGGAAGAAGAGGGGAAGATCTCCTCTCTCAATCTTGGGCCAGAGAAGACCCTCCCTAACCTCCCCACTACCATCACCAGGACATATCCTGCACAGAGTCCACACTGCCCCTCACCCCAGTAGCAGTGCAGAGGATACTCCCCAGGTGCTTGCTGTGTCCCAGGGTCAGGTGGATTCCCCCACAACCGACTCCATGCACAAGCCAGGCACAGCCCACCTTTGCCCCCAGCCCTCACCTCATGGGAAATGCCATGGGGTAGAGGCTCCCTGGCAACACCTGACCAAGCACAAACAAGCCCAACCAGGCGTCCTGGAGCCTGCGGCCAATCCTGCTGGTCTGTGCGTGAAGGCTCAAAGGACTGTTGACTTGCTGCTGGGGTGAGCCCTCCACTCCACCCCAACCCATCCCACCCGCCAGAACATATGGCCTGACAACCAGCAGTGTTTGGGCATGGCTAGCACAAGGAGGCACCTGGCCTGGCCCACCAATCTCCTCTCCCCAGGGACTTCCCAGCGTCAGTCCTGCAGCCACCGCTGATGCTCTGGCTGCGGAAACCCGGGGTTGCCCACGGGAGAAGGGGTGGCGGGTCCCGGGCTTCGGGCAGGGGGCGCCAGAGGACGCCCAGGGACCCGGCCGGCAGCTGGCGAGGCGGGCAGGCAGGCGGCATCTCTCGGCCCGGGCGCCCCTCCCCCTCGCGGGCAACAGACCCGTCGCCCGCTCTTCGCGGGCCGCGGCGCGGAGGACTTCCCCGGCTGTGCCCTCGGACCGAGCTGACTGCGGGAGTGGCCGCCAACTTCACAGCTTACAACCCCCTCCGGATCATGCCGGCCCTGGGGCTGCGGGAGGGTGCGTCTGGTGCCCAGCTCTATGACCAGGGGTGGGAGGATAGGGATGGGGGATGGACAGACAGACTCCGGCCAAAGATGGACACGGGAGTCAGGGATGCGGGTCCAGTCGGGATCTCAGCTGGAGGGGAGGGGGCGCGGAGCAGACACGGGGGACACGGCCCCAATTCCAAGCTGGGGGGAGGGGACTTGCAGCAAGATTGGCGAGGGAAGGCGGGACTCCGGGCAAATATGGGGGAGGGGGCACTAGGGGCAGAAATAGAGAAGAAGCATGGTCAGGGTAGGGGCGCGGGGGAGGGTAGAAACTATGGGCAGACATGGATGGGGACAGGAAAGACTCTGGGCAGAGATGAAGTGGAGGAGAGGAGCAGCGTCCGGCATTCAGACTGTGATGGGAGATGGAGGGGGAGACACAGTTGAGCTGCAGGTTAATGTAGGGGGGCCTCTAATAAAGGTGGGGGGCGCACCGCCCGGATCCAGGCCGAGATAGGGAAAGACTCGAGACAGCAACCACGGTCTGTGTCAGAATTCTGGAGGGGGAGACTTTAGCATAGATGGGTAAGAGGGTCGGTCCAGGCTGGGGGAGGGAGGGCCGAGATTAGAGATTTACCAGCGATTAAGGGGCCTCGGCCCCAGGTTTGGGAGTTCCCCAGAAGATGGGGGTCGCGAACGCTGAACGAACTCAGTTCGGGCTGGGGGAGAATTCAGCAGAGACGGGTTGGGAGAGCGCCCCGAGTCCGGGCCGGTGCGGAAACTCGGGACCGCTCCGGGAGGGCTCGGTGCGAGGCCAGGTCGGGGTCTGGGGCCCAGCACTCACCTGGGCGCCGTCAGCAGCAGGAGCGGGGGCCGGCGCTGGCGGGGGCGGCCACGGGGCGCAAGTTTGCCATCCCTAAGTCGGGGACCGGGCCGGGCGCAGGGCAGGTAGCTGCAGCCGCGCGGAGGGCCGAGGCTCCCGCTCTCCCGGGCAGCGGGTGCAGAAAAGGCGCCGTGGAGCAGCGCCGGGCGGGCGGGC
>NW_016818423.1:1060380-1098356 GCF_001698545.2 Rhinopithecus bieti
GGGCGGGGGCGACGCGCGCCGCCTCCTGTTAAAGGGGGAACAGCGCCAGCAGAGCCGATCGCGCCCCCCACCTCCCCTCTTTGGGCCCCAGGCGCCGGCGCGGGAGAAGCCCTGGGTAAGCCCCCGCCCCGCCCGCTGCCTCCTGGACCGCAGAATGAGGCGATCCGCGATGCCCCTCCAGCTATACCCATGCCGGAGTCTTGTCGCGCCGCCAGGGTCTCCCGGGCCCTGCGGGCTGAAGCATTTGCTCACCTTCCCATGTGCATTGCATATTGCATGTCCGTGTGCATGCAGGTGCCAGTCATGTGCGCTGAACTTTGCATATGCATACAGGTGCCCTAAGTGTGCACTACCATGTTGCCTGGGTAGGTGCATGCAAGTGCTACACACATGCACGGTGTATTAACATGTGCCCAAGTCCTGAATGCATGTTGCTTGTTCCTGTGCGCAGGGATGCTATATGTATGCAAGCTTACAGGTGCCACATGTGTGCTGAGGACTGTGGGTAACTCATATGTAGCAGCCACATATGTATGCTGCAATGTGACATGTTTGATGCATACTTAAACTGCAATGTTGCACGTCCTTAGGCACGGGGATGCTACACGTGTGCAGTGTGTTACATGTTTTCCTGAGTCCCTGTCTATTCCCACAAGTGCCTTTCCCTGTGCCAGGGGCGCCCCCATGTTGCATCTGCTTGTGTAGAAGCAGCAGAGATGTACAGACCCACCCCTTCCCCATCTTGGCACTGTGCCCAGAAACAGTTGGGTGGGGCCTGAGCCCTCGTGGTTCAGGCGGTACACAGGGAGATGCCCATGGCTCAGGGCCCCAGTCAGGGGGTTTGTGGCCTGAGCATGTTGCCATCAGTAAGGTAGGCTGATACACCGCTGCAGCCAACACAAGAAGGTTAATCCCATGACTTTGGTCAGAGGAGAAACCAGCAGGGGGCAGCTTTGCAATAAGGGTGGGATGGTTTCAGCTTTGCAATGAGGATGGGATGGTTTCAGGACCATACTCTTTGAAGGTTCACTGGCCAGGAAGGGCCAAATTTTCAGGGCAAAGAAGTCCTCATTCCAGCAAATACCAACCCCACCTCTCCATGGATGCTCCTTGAGTTGTGTCACCCTCGAGATGGGGCAAGAAGAGAAAAGCCTACCTCTTCTCAGGGGCAGTACCAAGAAGAGGCAGAGAACCACCCTCTTTTCCCTCCTTCTGTCCCTCCCACCTCCAGCAGCCTCAGTGACATTTGTTGTGAGTGATTGTGAGAGATTATCGACTTTAATGGAAGGAGGTAATAAGGGGCGATGAAGGAATATCACCTGTCACCTTAAGAGAATTTATGAGGCCTTATGAGGCAGGGAGGAGGGCTGGGCCGGCACCTTCCCTTTCCCTGCGGATGCCCAAGGAGACCCATGCCTTGGGCCTAGCACTGGCAAGCAAGGCTCCTAGGGTTTGCTGGGCACCCTCAAACACACTCAGACATCTCTGGGTTTCAAGGCTCAGCTGCTATGTGAAAGCCAGGCCAGGCAGGTCTTGCCAGCTGCAAAGTGTGTTGAAAGCCACCCCAGGGCAGTGGGAAGTCTGGGCCCCCTCCTTACATGGGCATTGGGAGGGGCAATGGGGTAGCTGAGACTGGGGCTTCAAGGAGGTGGGCAAAAGTGGGGAAAATGGTGGAGACATGGATTGCCCACAAGGATGCAAGCCCCTTAGAAATCTCCAGGACCCTGTCCAAAGCTCCAGCCCCCTCCTCTCCCACAGGGAGCTTGCTTCCCTCTCTATGAATATTCATGACTATTAGCATATTAGAGACCCGGAGCCCAGAGAAACCCAGGCAGGTCTCTTGCAGATGTGATGCAGCTGGATCCCTGAGGACCCCCCTCCTTCTTCCCCAGGATGCAGTTGGGTGAGAGGTGATGGGAGGGACTGGCTCCAGATGGACAGCAGCATTTTTTGTCTCTCTCTTTTTTCGGTAGCCCTCTGACTTCTTGACCCCTTCCATCAGCCACAAAAATGTACGCCCAAGGAAAGATCGGAAGACAGAGTGAGGGACTGACAGAGATGGTGTCCCATACCTGGGGGCTCACTAGGGGCAAGGTGGGGAGGTCAGCAAGGCAAAGGGGGCTGTGGGAGCTGTGTGGGGACAGCAGGACCTCCCTGGGGTTGTACAGGAGTGAGCAAGCAAGACTAGGCTGACCTCTGGAAGGCTCTCCCTGGAGGCACCTCTCCGCATCAGGGTTTCCCACCTCCTTTCCCATGAGCTCCTGCCCTTCCAGACTCACTCTGGTAATAAGGCCGCCCAGGAGGACTTGGTGTAATTACAAATCGTTTCCATATTCAAATCCAGCTGGTTGAAGAGAAATTACTTCTCTGAAGCTCAGGCGGGGGTGAAGAGAGCAAGTCTTAGCCCCAGGAGGGGCCTCCTGGGAGCCTGGGGCAGAGACTGGGCATGGGAAGGGGCACCGGCCAGAGCTTGAGCACAGAGGGCTTGAGCAGAATAAAGGGACATCCCCCTGAACCCCCTAAGCTGGACCGAGAACAATGACTTCAGCCCTTTAGTCCCATTGGGGCCCCCTCTGGAACCTCTGATGGGATTATGGGGACCCACCCCACAAGGGCAACTGCCTTGCTGTCACCCTGCCATGCTACGTGACCTTGAGAAAGTCCCTTCAGCTCTCTGGGCCTCTGTTTCCTTATCTGGGAAATGGTATAAATGATCTCAGCCTGGGATCCAGTGAGATAAAAGATGGATTAGCAAGGGTTATGTCCCTGAAAGGGCCTTTGTAAGTAATTATTTTATTACTAATTAATTAATATTTTGTCAACAATAGCAACCATCAATGGCCCAGTTGGAAGGCAGACAACCCTCAAGGCCTAAGCCGGTGGGGCTGCTCAGGAGAGGATGGTGTGTGGAGGAAGGGAGCTGCCCTGGCCTCACCCGCCTGGCCTCAGCCTTGCCTCCCGCTGGGCCGGCCGCTGCTATGCTTCGTTGCCCTTTAAACAGATGAGAAAATGTTCTTCTTCCCTTCCCAATGATTTATTTGGCCCAGAGCCTAGGCAGGTTTCCTTCCAGCCAGTGGGACCTAGGAGCACCCCTCACTCAGCCCTGTTCCACCACTGCCATTCAACTAGGCCACCCAAAGCTGTGGGTGCCAAGGTCTCCTTCCAGTCCCACCCCTACCCCAGACACCTATCAGGCGCTCATAACCTGTCCCTAAAGACACCTATATCCATGTGACAATCTTCTGCCCCAGAGTTCCTATGACCAACACCTGAGAGCTCTGAATGGCATGCATCCTGGGGGCCATCCTGGAAAAGGTGGACTGGCCCTCTCTGCCTGTGGGAAATAGTTCATGTCTAGCTTCCATCCTTCCTGCTGCAGATGCCAAAGGGGTTAGGAGCCTGGGGCAACCCAGGTTGGGTGTTTGTCATTTTATTGCTGTTGCAGATTGGGGAAAGAAGGGATGATGCCTTGCTCCCTAGCCAAATCTTCCGAAATGCCTGGTTTGTGTGCAACTCCTTGAGCAGGACCTGCATTCTCTGGCCCCTGGCCCCTAGGGCAGAGGATAGAGCAGCCCTTTAGGGTCTTGGGTGATCTTTACATACATGCCTCATACCAGAGGGTACACACAAGTATATATAGAGCCTGGCGCCTTTATTCATTTATTCAACAAATATTTATTGAGTCTACTATGTTCTAGGCACTGGGATCCCAGCCATCAGCAAGTCTTGTTGCTTCTACCTCCCAAAATATCCCAAATCTATCCACTCTTTACATCCCCACTGCCAACAGGGGAGTCCACGCCACCATCATCCAATGCCTAGATTCTCCCTTACTTAATTTCTGGGCTTCCACTCCTACCTCCCCCACCCCAGTCCATTCTCCTGGAACCCACTGAGCCATCTCTTTAAAAGTGTAAATCAGGGCACCTCTTAAGCCTGCTAGTAGCTTCCCACTGCACTTGACAATGTGGCCTTCCAGACCCTGCATAGCTTGGCCCTTAGCAGCCTCTCAGACCCATCTCCAGTCCCCTCCCCCCACCCCACACTATGCTGCAGCCACACAGTTCTCCTTGCTGCTTTTAGAAAACTCCAGACCCTTCTCCCAGCAATTCCCATGGCTGACCCCTTATCAAAAAGGTCTCACCTTCAACATCACTTCCTCCAGGGAGCCTCCCCTGACCACACCTCTAAAATAACCCTACCCCACCCCCAGTTGCTTCATCCCATACCCCTGTTACATTTCCTTGGCAATACTCATTGCTTTGAAAATATGTTGTTTATTTATACACATGTCACCTGTTGCCCCCCTGGACTGTGAGTTCTGTGAAGTCAGGGACCTTGTCAATCCCTTCATAGCTGGGGTCTGTGACACCCAGCACCAGGTACAAGGTAAGTAGTCAGCAAATATTTGCTGAGCGAATGAATGGTGAAATGGCAAGCAGACACCTTGCCCTCACAGAGCTTTTGATCTGTGACTCTTGACTGATGTTTGTGCAGTAAAACATTGGTTCACAGTTTCCCATGTGATGAACCAAAAGACTTCAGGCTCTGAGGCCACACAGATCTGGATTCCGACCTCTGTCCCTCACCAGTTGTGTGACCTTGGGCAGATCACTTACGATATCCAAGCCTCAGTTTTCTCTTCTGTAAAATGGAAACAATGATCCCAACTTAGCAGAGCTGATGTGGGTCACATCAGATAAAAAAGAGGAAGTGTCTCACACAGTGCTATGCCCAGATGTCATCTGCATGTAGACGCTATCTGCATGAATGTGGGCCCCTTTCAAACTTACTAGGTCTATGGGCTGTTCCAGATTCTGGGGACACGGAGATCACTCAGAATTGGGGCCCTGACCTTAACACCTTCCCAGCAACCCCCACATCCCCAAAAGGAAGAGAGGTGTACCAGGAGGAGCTTTTATCTGCTGAGATCATTCCAGATAAGGAGGCAGGAGCCAAGGTTTTGCCAGTGTGATGGGGACAGTGTGGCAGGGGGGATCCCTGCAGAGAAACTGAATCTGTATCCACTTCTCTGCAGCATCTCCTCTCCTTATTTGGAAGTTCCTCTTCCTTTTCAGCCTTCCATGTCTGTGTAAACACACACACACACACGCGCACACACACACACCTGCATGTACAGATAAAGCCATATCAACACACTGACACAGCTGCTGGCCCATCAACATATACACTGGACTGGGATTCACAAGTATATAAATAACCACGTACACACAACTCTGGGACACAAGCCCCCTCCATTTTTCTGGTCCGGTGGGGATCAGTCTGGCTTATTATTAGTCCCATCACCTCTGGCTCTAGACTGAGGTCAGACACAGTCCCTCACAGGAGGGAGCCCAGGCACTCCCCCTTGGTAAATTCTTCCTGAGGTCTAATCCCACACTCCCCTGCTGTAGGCCTTAAGGTCAATGAGCCCTGGCAGCCATTCCAGACAGCCGGGGATGACAGCACCATACCCTGTACCCACACCCTGAGGCTGGTGGATATGCAGGGGGCGGAGGCGCCTGAGGAGCTGCTCCCAGCTTCCTGCCATGGGCAGGGGTGAGGAGCATCCCTCAGGGAGGGGCTGGGACACTCTCAGCAGGCATGGGGCACGCTGGCAGTGGGGGAAGGCCAGTATGTTCCACTGCCTGGGATGCCCCAGGTCCTCTCTCCTGGGCTCTGTGCCACCTGGATCCTGCTGAACTGGGCTTGTGCCAAGCAGGACACATGGGCTTAGCAGGCAGGGGTGCAGGGACCTAGAGGTTTGGAGGCACTGGCTCATCCAGCCAAGCCCCTCTATAGGCAGACACTGTGCCAGCTGCTCTTCACCTATTGTTCAAATGAGCCCTCAGAACAACCCTTGCAATCGGTCTGGTCACCTGCATTTCACAGATGAGGAAGCTGCTTTACAGAGAGGCTGAGACAAGAGCCAGGCCTTTACCCCATTCAGGGTTTGCTAGAGGCCCTGCTTCAGTTCTGCCTCATTCTGCCTCGGCCTGGTCCTCCCTGCCACCTCCCAGTGGACAGACCAAGCACCAACTTTTGAAAAAAATTATTTCGGGATTAGAGTTGATCTTCTAAAGAAGACCAGCTCCCTCGGGGTGAGAGATTTGGTCGGTGGGGGGTCTGACTCCCAGAGCTTGACACCTGCTAGAAGAGGCTGAGGCTGGACACCTAGGTTTTGGGGGAGGCAACCAGAGTTGCTGAGGGTGCTGAGAAGGACGAAATGCAGGACCAGTGACACCTATATGCCTCTCTGGCTGGCACAACCACACTCCTTACTGACAGGACCACACGATGACACACCCCAGGAGGACATCTGTCCTTCTTGCTGGAGAGGAAGGTACACCAACTCATGCTGGCAATATAGCAATCACTGCAGGGTTGCGGGGCTTGCTTCTGGCTCACCACCAACTCTGGTGCAACTCTCACCTCAGAGGGTCCCAGGCTTGGGGGTGAAGCCTGTGGATGGGGCGGGGGTAGGGGTGTAAGGCTCCGGAGCCTTGTAGTTGGAGGGGAGGGCCCTGGAGCACCTCGCCAAGTGAGTGTTCTGTGTGTCAGAGTGGGAGTGAGTGGGGCTGAGCTCCGGTACACGTGTGGGTGGTTGTGTGCGTCAATGTGTAGGGGGAGAGTCTGTGTGTGTATATGGTGTGCCTGTGTGCAGGTTTCGTGTTTGTCTGCCTAGGCTTTGTACGTCAGAAGCCTGGACTTGGCTCTGGGATCTCTGCTGCATGTGCGTGTGTGTGCCTTTGTTTGCAGTGTGCGGTGTGTTCATGCATTTCTTTCTCTGTGTGTGTGGCGTAGAATGCATACACACCTACGATGCTGGGGTTTGGCATCCACTCAGTGTCTGGATGAACGTGAGGTGTATTGACAGGGCAGCGTTTGCGTGTTATTGGAGTTTGTGTGCAACCAGAGTGCGATGTTTCCTTGTGTTCGGTGTGTGCTTGAACGTGTGTGTGTGTGGAAAGTGTTTGCAGGCCTGTGTGTGTCTGTGCCTTTGGTGAGTCAGGGTGCCTGGCATTTGCAGGCCCAAATATGACCGCATCTGCATGTCAGTGGTATGTGTCTATGCCAGCCTTCGGTGCGTGTCTCTGTGTGTGCCTGGCGGTGCTGGCAGGCCCTCAACTTCCAGTGAGGTCTGTGTGTTACTGTTGGGTGTGTGTCTCTGGGTGTCCTATATCTGTGTCTGGATGAGGGGTTTGGATCCACTGTGGTGCATGTCTGCAGATCTGTACCTGTGGCCTTGGGATTCTTGTCTTTGGAGACTTTGGGAACTAATCCTTCCCTGGAAGCCTGCCACCCCCTCCTATTCCCAGGCTGAATCCTCCATCAGGCCCTCCCTTACAACCAGCTTGGCCAGCTTGGAGCCTGACTTTCCACTGGAGATCCGCCTCCGGAGGGAACCCTGAGGCTGCACAGCCACCGGGTCAAGGTCACATATGGGGGGGACAGAGGCTCCCACTCCTATGGTGCCCTTACCCCTTACCCTCACAAAGGGCCCCACCGCCAGAAGCCGCCCGCGCTCCCACACCTTGTGCGGGTCTCCCCTGAAATGAATTTTAATTTCCGCTCAAGGCAGGCCACGTCGTGAGTCCCGAGCCCATGGCGGTGGCGGCGCGGGTGTGGGGCCGCCTGGGCGGGAGCGGCGGAAGAGAGCGCGAATTTGAATTTCAAAGGCAGCCGGGGCCCAAGTGCGTCTGCGTTGCCCTGTTGTGTGTGCGGCGCTTTTGTGTGTCCGCGAATGTGCGACTGCGTGTGTGGCGTGTGTCTGGGTGTTTTGTGACTGTCCTCCGTGAGGCCGTGTGTGAGCTCTTGCGTGGGCTGTGTGGCAGGGAGCGCGGTGTCCGTGGGCCGCCTGTCGGTGTGTCTGTGCGTGCTTGTGCGCTTGTCTTTGCCTCTGTGAGTGGGTATTTTTAGGACCGAGTCTGTCTATATGAGCCTGTGTCTGTGTGTATGAGCTCCCGGCCCTGCGTGTGTCTGTGAGCGTCTGCCGGGGCGCGAGTGTGCTCGGACCCCCACGGGGGTGTGCGGGTGTGTCCGTGTGTCTGTGCACGTGCCAGCGAGCGTTCCCATCTGTGTGTGTGCATCTGAGTCTGGGCTATGTGTGATTCAGGGACGAGTCTATGAACCTGCCTGTGCCTTTGTGTGTCTGTGTTCCAGCCGATGCGTGCGTGTGCTTGGGTGTCTGTGTCGTGGTGTGTCCCTGCAAGCGTTTGCGCCTGCAGGTGCTGGAGTGTGTAGCTGTAGGAATGAGTGTGTGTGAGTGTGCGGAACGGGCACTGCGCGAGGGGGTGCGGGTGCGGAAGGCTAAGCGAGCCCGCGCACCCCACAGACGGTGCCGCCCCCACCCCCCAACCCCCGCCCGGCGCTATGTGCCCCTGTGTGCTGCCCGGGCCCTCTCTGGGCACCGGGAGGGAGCTGAGCGAATGGCCCTCTCCTCCCAGAGACCCCGGGCCTGCCGCCAGCCCTGGGCACACCCGTCCCTTCCTCCAGAGGCCCCGCTTGCTGACCCACGGGCACTCAATGGGCACTCGGGAGGCAATGGCCGGAGAGGATGGGCCGTTAGCGGGAGGGACCCAGCGGCTCCGGCTTCACGCTCTCGCTCTGCTGAGGGCTTGGGGACAGCTCATCAGTCTTCGGCAACGGGCCTGCTCTCTGTGAGATCTTGGCTGTCTTGTGGCTGAGCTGGAGACTCAAGCTAGAGTGCAGGAGGGACCACCCGGGTCCGAGGCAGCACCATCCCTCAGCAGATGCATGCACAAACTACCATAATTCAGACACACCACATTCCCCAGCACAGCTGACCCAGCACAGGAGTCTGGGATAGGCCCCTGACACCAGGCTCAGGGACAAGCCCACCAGTGCACACCCAGGAGTGCACACACCCACACCCCCGACCCAGAGACTCAGCAAGTCTGTGCACACCCCACACTCGAACAACTCCACCTCTCCCTGGGTCTTGGACCCTGTGGGGTGAAGAAGGCCAAGACTCAGAAGTCCCAGAGAATAAGGGCAGCCTTGAGTCACTCAGTGTCTCCTCTACTCTGATGGGCTTTGGAGAAGCCGTGGTGGTTCTCCCTACATCCTACCTCCCTGAAGCTCTCAGTCAAGGGTTAGCAGGAAAAAGCAGACCCCAAATCCAGTCATTTCCATCAGGTGCCACACCACAGCCAGAAGCAGGCAAGGGTCAGGGGCTGCCTCTTCACAGGGATGCTCTACCCCCAACCCCCGCCACAGAGAACTGGCTGGGCACAGGGAGGTGATGTCAGGATGTCCAAAGGACAGTAAAGGAGGAACTACAGATGGAATGATGGTTTCACAGCCTCCTTCCCTGCCAGATTGGGAGCATTTTGAGAAGGGGTGTGGGCTGACTCCTCCCAGTAATGCTCAGCTATGGGCCTGGCACCAAGGGTCTGCTCCATTTAAAACACTTATTGACGGAATGAAGGAAAGAAGTAAATGAGTCAGAGAATGCAGGACCACTTAAGAAGGGAGGGAGCACTGTACAGAAGAGGCAGAAATAGTATACCCAGGCTGTGTGCATGGCTGTGTGCATGTGTGTGTGTGTGTGGTCCTTATGCTTGGGGGAAGATGTGCGAAATGAAGGTTAGGCTGGAAATACATCACTGAGGGCCTTCTAAGCAAAACCAGAGGTAGATTTTATTCTGAAAGCAAAAGAGATCTATGATCTATGAAGGGTTTTGGACGGGAATGAATCACAGTCAAGTTTGTTTAAGAAACAACTGGGGCAAATGGAAGGTGGATTTGAGGAGTCAAGATTGAAAAAGGGGACTGGATGGAGGCTCATTCATTCATTCATTCAAGCAATATTTATTGGGAGCTTACTAAAAGTGCCCAGCACTGAGTGAGTAGAACAGATACAATCAGTCGAACAGTTCCAAGATGCCAAGGAACTTCTAGAACCTGACCACATAACTGCTGTGTTTATGTGGAGTTCACCTCTAGTGGGGAAAGGGAGGCAGACACAGACACCTAAATGTATGGAATGCGTATGTGGACAAGTGCAAAGAGGGAAAATAGTGTCCAGCAAGGGTGCAGAAGTGGTGGATGAGAATGGGGGCTGTTTTAGGAAAGGTGGTCAAGGAAGGTGTCTCTGAGAAGGTGACACCTGAGCAGACCCCTGAGGGATATGAGGGATATTTGGAGGAAGAGCTGTTCAAACAGGGGAAATTGCAAGTGCAAAGGCCCTGAGGGGGAGTGTGCCATTTACTCAGATGGGGAAAGACTTGTGGGAAGTCGATGATTTCTATTTTAGACATGCTGCATTGAGGTGCCTTCAGGACATCCAGAGACAGTGTCCAGGAAACAGGAGAGATCTGAGTAAAGATAGGGATTAAAGAGGCCGGGTGCAGCAGCTCACACCTGTAATCCCAGCATTCTGGGAGGCCAATGGGGGAGGATCACTTGAGCCTAGGAGTTTGAGACCAGCCTGGGCAACATAGCGAGACCCTTTTTCTCTGCTAAAAAATAAGATTAGCCAGGTATGGTAGTGCACCCTTGTAGTCCCAACTACTCAGGAGGCTGAGGCAAGAGGATTGCTTGAGCCCAGGAGTTCAAGGCTACAGTGAGCCATGATCACTGCCTGGACAGAGTAAGACTGGGCAGAGCAAGACCCCAACTCTAAAATATAAATGATAGGGAGTAAGAGAATTGATCCCTGGGAACTGACACAGAGGATAACTGCAGGGAGGGGAAGAGGGAGCAACCTGAGGTGTGAGAGTCAATTGTGGGGAGACTGGATGCTAGGGATGGGAAGTGGGGAGTGGAGAACATGTGACTAATGTGGTATCCCCAGAATGGTCCTAAGAACAGCTGCTCCTCCTCCCAATCTTACCCAGCTGCCTGGGAGAGAGCTGGGGCTATTTCATTACATTTCAGACGGTTCAGTGGTATGCTGGTACAATTTAACAACTGGCTTGGGGGCGGGGAAGTGCAGCCCTGATGTGCAGCATTTGCCAATTTCCATGGTGTAAATCCTCCCATGATGGCCAATTTACATTACCAATGTGAAGTTAACTGACTGGCAAAATTCCTAAGAATTTAACAGTCAGCTCTCACAAGCTGGTATGGGCTGGCTCTAGCACCTTCTCCAGACCCTTTCCAGAGAGATGGGGAGAGGCAGAAAGCTAGGGTGGTGGTGGGGGGATTTGCCTTTCAGTCAGAGGAAAGCATTCTGGCCTCCCCATCTTCCCTCTCGACACCCAAGTCACTCCCCAGAAAGAAGCTCTGGAAACCTCTTCTTTGTTCCCGCTGCTCCTCCAGTTCTAACAAACAATTTGGTATCCTGCCTAGGCCCTCTTTCCTATTCCTAGGACTGGGCTGGGTGTGGTGGTGCACGCCTATAATCCCAGCACTTTGGGAGGGTGAGGCAGGCGGATCACTTGAGCCCAGGAGTTTGAGACCAGCTTGGGCAACATGGCGAGACCCTGTCTGTATTAAAAATACAAAAATTAGCCAGGCATGGTGATGCATGCCAATAGTCCCACCTACTTGGGAGGCTGAGGCAGGAGGATCACTTGAGCCTGGGGAAGTCAAAGCTGCAGTGAGCCAAGATCACTGCACTGCACTCCAGCGTGGGCAACAAGAGTGAGAACCTGTCTCAAAGAAAAAAAAAATGTGGGCTGATACCACACCCCCACCCACTCTCCCTGGTTCCCTTCTTTAGAAGCAGATGCCAGAGAGCCGTGGGCCATGTCACCTTCACCCACAGCCAGAGCACCGCTCTGGTCAGTGTAAACAGATGGCCTGGATGTTTGGCCAGCTCTGCCACCAGCTCCCAGGAGGCTCCTCGCCCTGTTATCAGTTTCCCCATCTGTAAGGTGTTGGCAAGTGCTAGCCTCTCCAAAGGCCCTTTGACTATGAGATTCTGCAATTTCTATCACTGCCTGTCTCAGCCCTGATGGCAGCTCGGGGCCTTCTCTCTCAACCATTTCCCCAGCCTCCTAGACCCTCCCTGCTCCAGCGGCCCCCCACTGCCTCTGACTCCCCAGGCTCCCGGATAAGGGGCCCAACTAATTACATTAGGATTTCATGCTAATTAGCAAACAATTACACGGGCAAATTGGTGCCTAATTTGGAACAATAACGACAGCTCCATTGGCCCAGGAACATAGCTGCAGACAAGACTGTTCCCCTGGCCTGGTCCTGTCAGGGCCACTGGAGGATGGGAGCCAACTTTCTGCTCTAATCTGAGCCAAGGCCTGCAGTTCTCTTTGTAGAATCTTTAGGTAACTATTTATGCTCATTACATGGTCAGCCCAGGCCTGTGCTAAGTGAAGAGGGTAGAGGAAAGGGAGGGAAGGTGAAAGTGTGGGTGGAGGGGCACTAAGGCCTGCAAGGCTCGCTTCAGTGAGAAGATGGGGAAGATTTTGGGGAGGCAGGGAAGACGGAAGACAGCATAGGGAAGGGGAACAATAATTAATGTGAACAATGGCTTGGATGCTAGAATGAGCCATAGGAACTCATGGAGAGTTCCCATGGAGAAACCACGTGGGCCAGAGCACAGGAAGGTAGGGGAGCTGAGGTCACAGAGGTATATAGGGCCAGGCTGGGACTGTCATTCCAGGAAATTTAAATATTCTCCTGGAGGCCTTGGGCGCTAACGCGGCTTCAGGGTAGAAGGAGTAGACTGTGCTGGGACTCATCTTAAACTCAGAATCTTGGATCACCAGCAGCCATCCATCCCACCTCCAACCTGTCATGGGGTCCCATTTGGTTTGCCCTCTTAACATCTCTAGAACCCGCCATCCTTGTTCAGGACCACAGATACCATAGCAGTAGCTGCCAGTCCTGTCCCCCCACCATCCCTGTCCACGTTTTCTCCATGTGACCACTTTATGGCACGAAACTGCCCCCTATTCCTCCCCTGCTTAAACCCTCAATGTCTCCCCAGTGCTCTCAGAATAAAGTTCCAACCCGCTGTAGACCTCCCAGCTTTCTCTCCCTTCCTACCTCTGCATCCACCCTGTTCCCTGGGAGCTAGACACCATTTACAGATCATGCCAGGCTCTTTCACACCTCCAATCCTTTGGCTGTGCTGTTCCCTCTGCCCAGATTGCTTTCCCGGCACCCCTTTTTTTGTTACCAAATGCATCCTCCCAGGCCCCCTCTTCTGCCTCCCAAATTTCCCCAGGAAGTATCGATTCTTCTCTCCCCTGGGATCTGTTTGTAAACTCCTTCTGTGCCACAGGTCACTCCATATCAGAGCTCTTTGTACCAGGGTCTTCCTGTTCCACCCAACTTGGAGCTGATTAGAATCAGGGCCTGGGCCCAGTGCAGTGGCTCATGCCTGTAATCCCAGCACTTTGGGAGGCTGAGGCAGGCGGAACACCTGAGGTCAGGAGCTTGAGACCAGCCTGACCAACATGGCGAAACCCTGTCTCTACTAAAAATACAAAAATTAAATGGGCATGGTGGTGCATGCCTTAATCTCAGCTACTCGGGAGGCTGAGGCAGGAGAATCACTTGAACCCGGGAGGCAGAGGTTGCAGTGAGCTGAGATCGTGCCATTGCACTCCAGCCTGGGCAACAAGAGCAAAACCCCATCTCAAAAGAAGGGCCTGGTGCTGATTTACTTGATGTCTCCTTCACCCAGCACCAAAAGTGAATGGAGAGAGAAGACAAAGGGACACGATAGAAACATTTTCCCCTGAGCACAGTGGGGAAACTGAGGCAGAGACCCAGAAAAATATTTATGAACGTGGCAAATGCTTCTCTCAGAAAGGAAAGCTGGGTCAGCTTCCAGCCTCTGCCCATTGGAACCAAGCCCCGCCTCCATCCCCTTTAAGGTTTTCTTCTGAAGCACCCCACCTCCACCAGCCCCACCCTGGTGTTTTACCTCTGCTTTCAGTAAGTGAGATAAAGAAAGCCCCTATAGCCAAGAATTCCCAAAAAGCAAAGGCAGCTCTCATGGGGGCAGTGGCAGAGCAGATTGAACTGCAGCATGAAGGGCTGTGGGCAGGCTCAAGGAAGAACCTCCTGACCATCAGAGCTCAGGTGATCCCTAAAGTGATCCCTAAAGGAATGACCAATGGGGAAGAGGAGGGGGCTTGACCTATCCAAGGGATGTCGGAAAGAAGCAGCCGGGGATGGAACACAGATCTTTCCAGAGGCAGGGGGATGACCTGGCTGACTTGCCTGAGAGCTTGGTTCTCACTTGGGGGGCTGCTACTCTATCTCAAGGCCCATCGCTCACATTAATTACTGAGAAAAAGCTGATTTCTCCTCATTTCCAGATCTCAAATGACAGTATCATTAGGCTAGTAATGTGCTGAGAAATTGTGCATGTCTGTCTTGGAATATGTCCTGAGCCAGAATGGATGAGGGCGCCCCCAGCAGGGGTTTGTCTACAAGACACTCCCCATGGCTGAGGGACAGTCTCCAGAAGAGATGCTGTGCCACCAAGGCAGAGATACTCTCCCGCTCTGTTCAGTTGGTACTAATGATGGTGATTAAATCATAGCAGGCAATGGTGTGGGCAATAGCCCACAACACAAAAACCCTGCCACACATGAACAGAGCCACTGTTGACTTACCACAAGGACAGGAACTCCCTGGTCTGGGCTGAACTTGAATTTGAAACCTGCTCTGCTGTGCCATGGTCCTTCCCAGTCTTGCCTGGACACTTTTCTCTGAGCTCCTATCCGCCTGTGAATCAAGAAGCATCTGGGCGCCATCTTGCCTCCGGGAAGGAGGAGTTGGCCGGTCCTGAACATTTTCTCTTCCCTCAGCAAAGTTAGTTCCCTGGATGTGAGCGGAACACTGCCTCCTAGCCCCGAAAAACTCCTCTGCTCACAGCTCTTCACACGCCTCTCCACACTTTTCTCTTCATGTCTAGTGCTTTTTTTTTTTTGAGACCAGAGTCTTGCTCTGTCGCCCAGGCTGGAGTGCAGTGGCGTAATCTTGGCTCACTGCAAGCTCCGCCTCCCGGGTTCACGCCATTCTCCTGCCTCAGCCTCCCGAGTAGCTGGGACTACAGGCGCCCGCCACCACGCCCAGCTAATTTTTTGTATTTTAGTAGAGACGGGGTTTCACCGCGTTAGCCAGGATGGTCTTGATCTCCTGACCTCGTGATCTGCCCACCTCAGCCTCCCTAAGTGCTGGGATTACAGGCGTGAGCCACTGCGCCCGGCCGTCTAGTGCTCTTTCAAACCCACTTGACACATGAGGAAGCTGAGGCCCAGAGAAGCAAGGCGATTTGCCCAAGTTCAAGCCTCAGAGCTAGGCTTGACCCCCAGGTCTGCCAGAGGCCAAAGCTCAGATTGAAGCCAGAGGCCTCAATTCAATCCATGCAGTACTCTAGGCATATGATGTCCTCCGTCCCAGCTCCCGCCCTCAGAGCTGAGGTTGGTGAGGGAGAGGCAGGATGTGAAAATATAATTATAGCTCAGTGTGATGCATGCATGACACAAAAGAGGAGATCCAAAAGGTTTATCCTCCCCAGTAATCAAAGAAATGCAAATTAAAACAACAGTGTAATGCAGTTTTACCTGTTGAAATTAAGACAGGTTTTTGTTTTGTTTTGTTTTGTTTTTTAAAGATAGCACCAGGGTTGGTGAAAAGTGCAATCTGGGGCGCTGTCAGACTCCGTTGATGAAAGGGTAAATTAGAACAACTTTTCTAGAAGGCCACTGGGCAGGAGTGTCAAGAGCTTTAAAAACAGATAGACCCTTTGGCCCCATTAACCTACTTGGAGGAACTCAATCCAAAAAATAAACACAGCTGTTAAAAAGAACCAGGTACAAAGATGCTTATTACTGTTATTTACAACTATGAAAAATCACAACCAACATAAATGTCTAGCAATAGAGGGTTGGTTAAATAAATTATGATATATCCATATATAAGGATATTATGCAAACATTAGAAGTCACGTTCTTGAAGAATTTTTAATAATCTGGGCAAATGCTCACAATATAATGATACATGAAACAGAGCAGGAAAGAAAACCATACAGATAGGATGGGCTTTATGTTATAAAGAAAATGTTTTATCAATTCATTTGAAGAAGTCTGAAAGGAAATAAAATGAGAGTTAATCTGAGAGGATTCTGGGTGATTTTTTGTTTCAATTTATACTTTTCTGTTTCTTCCAAATCTTCTATACATTTTTGGGGGAAATAAAAGCCATTAGAAATATATGCAGTGTGTGTGTACAGGTGGAGTAGCAGCCCAGGATGAGAAACAGAGGCTCCTAACCAGCCTGCAGGCAGTCAGGGAAGGCTTCCTGTTGGAGGTAATGGCTGTGCTGTGTCCCAGAATGACTAAGCTTTATCCAATGGAGGGAGGATTCGAGTTCTAGGCTGGGGAACAGGTATGTGCACAGGCAGAGGCAAGAGAGATCCTGGCCTCTTCTGGAAACTCTTAGTCACTGGCTAGGTGAGGGGATAACAGGGAGAGGATGAGGGGTGGGCAGAGGTCTGACCAGGGAAGGCCCAGAAGACCAGGCTGAGGAGCTGACACTTTGCTCTAGGAACAAAGTGGAGCGTTGACAGGTCCTAAGCAGGTGGGTGACAGGATCTAAGCTGTGTTTTATCTTCAGGGACACAGAATGGTGAGAGGATGGGGCATGGAAGATAGAGAGAGGCCAGATGTGGAACCTGGGGCAAGGGGGCAGCAGTGGGGAGGCTGCTGCATGTCCAGAGGAGGGAGGGTTTGGCCTGGGCTGGGCAGTGGTGGCCAAGAGAGGAGGGCCCCTTGGAAGCAGTGATTAGGAGCAGATTGGACAGGACTTGTGATTAATTGAAGAGTAGCGGCAGAGTGCGGGAGGGGGCCTCTGCTGCTGACAGTGACTATAGCATGCTCAGAGATTTCGATCGCAGTTTTAGGAGTGGCTTCCTCCTCCATTTCCCCTAGATAGACAGATCTGGGGCTTCTACGATATTAGGCTGCAGATGGTGGGAGAAGTTGACCTTGGTCCCACCACCACACCCAGCCTGACCTCTGACTCACCCTGAGCACCCTGCACCTTCGTCACCTCTGCACTGCCAGCCCTGGAAGGTGGGGCGGGCAACAATGAGGGAAGTCCACAGGAAGGTGAGGAAGTCCCTGGCAAGGTCCCTCCCTCAGGACACAGGCACACACTGTCACACACGGGGACACACATCCTCAGAGAGAGAGCACAGCCACCCACGGGGCTCTGAGAGTCAAGTCATAGGCACTGATGTATACCCAGGGACATAGCCTGACAGGAGCTATAAGATACGGGACTGTCACACACACAGTCACCACCCCACAGTTACACAGCCTCTGACACTGCCAACCCCAGCCTGGGTCTCACACACAGGCCATTGTGCTCAGCCAGAGTCCCCAAGGTCCTCCCTCCTGCCCTGCCCCCCCCACCCTCCTCCAGGAGGACAGGGCAGAGGGCTGGCTGGCAGAGAGGCCAGCACAGGGGGCTGGCACAGGGACCTGCAGCTCAACGGGGCAGCCCAGCCAGGAGGGAGGCCTCTGAGAAGGGGTTGCCAAGGCAACAGGCTCCTGCAGAACCAACCAGAGGCTGAGATTCTCGGCTCTTATTTTTAGAAGTTGGGCCTGGGCTGGTTGGGCCGGTCAGGGGCCAGGCTCCCCCGGGCACGCCCAGGGCATAGACACCAGCCTGAACACCCTAAGGGGTTCTGGTGGGCAGCATCCATGCTGCGGCTTCTTCCACACACTCCCAGCCTCCTTCCTGGGGTTCATGCCCCAGGTGGGATCTTCCATTTCCTCTGTCTTCAAATACAGCCAGGGGCCTACCAGCAGCACCCACCACCCACCAGAGCCGAGGCCAGGGACAACAGCCTGTTCGCCCTCTGCACTGGAGCCTCTGAGTGTCTGTGCTTTGATTGATGGCATCGGGGAAGGGGAGCTTGGCCAGGCCTGTAGGGTGGTGTTGCGAGGCTCGCGGGTCACTGTCAGCATGAGTGTATATGTGTGTATTGCAGGGGCTGCTCTCACTCTCGTGTGCGTGTGTGCATGTGTGTGTGTGTGTGTGTGAATTCCCTCTTCTATGGGGCAAAACAGAGGGTCTCCCTCTGTCTCAGCTCCACTCACCACCCCCCGCTAACTTCCACCCTTGCCTGGATTTCTTTAAAGTGAGGGGAGGGGGCAGAGATCTCAAGCTGCTGCATTGACCTTGGTGGCCCCCCTTGTCCAGCCCCTTTCTGTGTCTGAGCAGGCTTCTGAGGGGGTAGAAAAGCGGTGGCCAGGACGGGGAGGGGCCAGGCAGGCCCAGCCCGACAGAGCCTGGGAGAGGGGTACTGGGGAAGCTGGGGTGAACTGACTTTAAGGTGACTCCTCCAGCTGCCAGGGATTTCTCTGTTAATCTGGGACAGCTCTGTTTGCATCTCATTTCCCTATATTTGCATAACAAGGGCCTGGCTGGCACCAGAGATCGAAATTCCTGGCCTGGTAAATTGTGTGGAAAAGCCTCTGGAGGCCCAGCAGGAATCCTGGGGAAGCAGAGGCAGGGGTTGGCTGTGTTGATGGGGAAGGTCCCCATCCAATCCCAGGAGCCTCCACTTCTTCCCCACTCCTTGGTCAGGAGGGATAAGAATGCTGGCGGAAACGGAGAGGGAGGGGTGACATATCGCTAACAGAGTAAATTTCTAATGTTCTCATCACAAAAAAAAGTTAAATATTTGAGGAGCTAGATATGCTGATGAGCTTAATCATTCCACAGTGTATTAAAAACTCATAACACCACTTTGTACCCCACAAATCAATACAACCATAACTGGTCAATTTACAATAAGAAAACAATTTCAGTCATCCTCAACAGACCCTGGCACCCAGCATGGAGCTGGGGTGTGTACCCATTGGTGGAAATGGCCGGAACTTGGTAAGGTCAGAGTTGGGATGAGGAAGTAAACCTCAGCAACCTCTTCCCTCTCCACTCTCTCAGCCCCCACCAGTCTCGGGAGAGGTCCTCTCTGGCAGGAATGACTGGGATCCTATCTGGGACCTGCCACTTACTGTCCCCAGGACTCTCAGACCTGGGCAAACAAGGTCCATGTCCTGGGGTCCCACTTTAGATGACACCCTTTGGCCCTCTTCTGCATGGGGGTAAGGAATTCAAAGGTTCAGGGTCCACCTGGAGCTCCAGTCCCCTTCTAGGCCATATTCCGACCCACGACCCTGGAATTCCCTGCCCAAGGAGGCCTAAGCCAACAACCAGGGTCTATGGAGCCACTTTCCCATGCGCATCCTTCCTCCTCAAGCCCAAAGGGTGGCTGTTTGCCAGGAGTGTGGACCAAGCAGGGATTGGAGTGTTGGGGTGCCCACAGGCATGCATATAAGGGCCCTTATACTGCAGGATGGAGCCCAAGGTAGGATGAGAAGGGGGATGGGCAGAGGGCTGGGGACCTCCTTTTGTGTTGTTGCCCTAGGCTCTTTAAACACTTGGGGTGGCTCTGACAAGCTGTTTGACCTTGGGCAAGTTACTTAACCTTCCTGTGCCCCCCAGTAGGGTTAATAATAGTACTTGCCTCTCAGAGTTGTTATGAGGATGAACTGAGTTAATTCATGTAAAGCAATTTGAACAGTGCCTGGCACAGAGTACCAGTGCGTAAGCGTTAGCTATTATTATCCATTATCCTAGGATTTGGCTTTTTTTTTCTCTCCAGCTGCAGAAGCCCCTTCTCTTTCATTTAAGAGACTGAGCAAGAAGCAGGGGAAGGGGATCCCCTCCACTTCCTCTTCCTCCTCCCTCAGCCCAGGCCCCTTTTCTCCTTTCCCAGCTTCTGCACCCCCAGGCCAGGGGTGCCAGGAGGACAGCCAGGTCATTGGACTGAATGTCATGATTTGTTTAAAGTCTTTATTGGCTGAATGACTGAAGGAGCAACTGAATAAATAAAAAACAAGGACTGAGTGAATAAAAGTCAAACAGAAGGCTGGACGGACTGATGGAAGAACAGACTGACAGACAGACAGTTTGGCTTTGGGGCCCTCAGATCTGTTTCCCGGAACATTACTGTTTTCTGCCTGTTTTGATTAGATGGTGGGAGGCAGATAGGGGAGGCAGGCTCTCTGCAAGGTCAGCTCTGGCCTGGTGAGTGGCTCACCCTGCAGAAGGGGCCCCTGTGCCTGTGGCATTAGAGGGAGATTGCCCACATTCAACCAAGTCCTTCTGTGTCCTGTAGATGTCTGACTGTGAATGAGAGACCTTGGGACAGGCTCTACCCTGGCCTAGGACAGCGGGGGCTGAGGGCAGAACCTGATGAGCCTCATTACTTCCTTATTTACACCCTAGCCTGCTTCTGGTGGAGCCAGGCCTCAGTGCCCGCCTGTCAGCCAGCGGGTTAGCGGTGATGGAGAGCTCCCTTGGGGCCTGTCAGCCTCCACCATCTGGCCAGGCTGGGGAAGGCGGGCGGACCTGTCGCAGGATGCCCCTCTGGGCCCCCGGCTTGGACTTGGCTCATCTCAAAGAGTGATGGACGAGTGGGCATGTGGGGGTGCAGCTGTGTGGGCCTTCGTGTGTGTGGCCAGCCAGTGCACACAGTGGCTAGGTCGGGGTGTGACAATAAGCAGCATTTGATGTGTTCGTATTCACGACTGGCCATGTTTGTGTGTCTGCATGACTGTATTCTGTGCATGACAGTGTACGCCCCAGAACGTGAGCAAAGTGCATGGGTCTCACGTCTGGGGGTTTTCCAAGGGAAGCTCAGGGTGGAGACAAGGGTGGGGAAGGCTTGAGCCCAGTGGGGACTGGGGCTGTGGCTTTAAGAGGAAGGTGCTCAGTGAATTCCTGGCTCAGCTTTCAAGCAGGAGAAATTAACCTCCATGTCTATCTCTTGAAAGGGGCTGGAAGTCCCTGTGAGGGAAGCCAAGTCAGCCTGAGAGCATCCCTGCCTGTCCTTGAGCCCCATTCCGGTGGTGCGCAGTGGGGAGACAACTGCTTTCAGGCACCACCCCAGGCTTCCCAGGCAAGCATCCCTCGCCGGCCCCAGCACAGAAACAGGATACATGTAAAGCCACTCGGAAGTACAGGCACACGATGACCCAGACATGGACACTAGCACAGCATGATTACATGTGATCCAGTCACCCACAAGTGTAGTCACAGATCTGCTGGGCACAGCACACATACATATACCCAGGCATCACAACAGACGCTCACCTCGTGCAGCCACACAAATGTATAGACACATGCATGTTTACACACAGGAATGTGCCCATACATGGGTGAAACACATTCTTGTGAAGATGCACATGCTTACAGTCACATGCATGCAGACACACTTGCATGTTTTCACACACATTCTGTCACTCCTGTGTCCCCTCCCACCCTCCAGTTCTCTCTCAGTCCAATTCTCTCCAGTTCACGCCAGTTCTCTCAGTCCAGTGCCCTGCTGCTGCCCTCACTCACTATGGACAATCCTCTGAAGGGCATCACAGGAGGGTTGTATGCACACGTGACCCTATGAGTAGAAAGCTGTGTGTGTCTACACATCTAAGTCTGTATACGTGAATGTCACTGGTAGTCTGTGTGGCTCTAGCTCTGTGAAAGTGTATGTTTGTGACACTGTGGGTATTTTTCTGTGTATCTCTGTGTATGCTTCTGGAAGGCCCTATGTGTGCTGTGTGTACTCGTCTGTGTGAATGTGAGTATGTGAGACAGTGGGGAATTTTTATATCTTTGTGACTGCATTCTGTGGGCCACCTCTCTGAGTATGTCTGGATGTGTTTATCTCTGTGTGCATTTGCATATCTTTGCCTGTGTACATGCCTCTGCGGTCCAGGATCCACAGTCTGGCTCAGTGAGCACCCCTGCCAACAGAGGCTGTGGCCTGGGGTGGGGCCAGGCAGGACTGAACTGAATACCCTGGCCGTTGACAGTTGTATTTACAGAGCTCCGAGTAGGACGTAATTGCTTCTATTAATCTTTCTCCGGTTGTTAATTGCTCACTTATTGGGTTGTGTATTATGCCGACTGTTGCTCTTAATTCGCCTCCATAGCTGCAGGTGTTTGCTGCCTTATTAACTGTTAATCGGCACGGCTAGGGATGGAGACTTAATTGGCCCCCAGAGTGGGACACAGGCGGGCCAGCCGGGCACTGCCAGGCTCACAGCCTGTCCCTGGAACCCTCACCTGTGGAGCACAGGTGGCTGGCCCACGGCCATCCACCAGCAGACAGCAGTTTTGCATATAGCAGTCAGAGTGACAACTGCAGAGTATGGCCCCCATACAGTCCTATCTCCTCCAGGAAGCCACTCAGTCCCTTGGAAGCCAGTTCTTATACCCCTGTCCATCACCAACAATCTTCCTCTACCTAGGATAGGAGCCAACCCCAGTTTTTAAATGAACAAGAGCCTCCAGGAGTTCTGCTGCTCCTATCCAGCACACTTTAGGGGTCCCTTTCGGCTTCTGCTTGCACAGCGCAAAGAACAGGGAACTCCCTCCACAGCACTGTTACCATAGCTGCAGCAACGAGAGGGTTCTCCATACTGAGCTGACTTCTTACCCCCCACACAAGTTGCAACAGAGGAGTCCTTACTGCCTACAACAGGGAAACTCAGGCTCAGAAATGGCAAGGGGGTGGCCCCAGGGTTCCCCAGTCCTGTCTGGTAAAGGTACAGACATGTGGCTCTCCAAGCAGTTTCTGCTGTCAGTCTCCTTTCCACCCCAGTCCTGCTTCATCCCAAACACCTCAGTCCTGGAAGGTACTTCCTCAGCCACCACCTGCTCCGCCCTGGTCTTCGGGCCTCCCAAGCTCAGCTGTCACTGCTGCAGCCGTCTCAGGCTCCAGGGCTTTGGAACAAGAAAGCAAGTTTTCTGGAAACCAGTGGGCACCCTGAGAGAGACAAGGCTGTAAGGGGGAGGCAGGAGGAGGGTCCACGCTCACCAACCCGACCTCCAGCTTCCGAGAAGGACAAATAGGGAAACCAACAGTCCTCATCCTGTGCGTCAAATCCAGTCTGCCCTGACATCTGGAAGTTCTTCTGGTGTCTAGTTGGCATGTCTCAAGCGGCAGTGGAAGTTGATTTGCTTTGGTTGGGTTCCGAGAAGAGTTAGGCTCCAGGGAAGGAGGAAGGGAGTACCACGGAGTGCCTACTATTAAGAAATGAGACCACTACTACTCCTGCCGCCCTCCTCCCCCCAACTTTGCCCAGTTCACAAGACAGGAGGAAAGAGAGAAAGCAAAAAGTTGGGAAAAAACAAAAGTAAGATAAATAGCCAGACAACCTTGGCACCACCACCCAGCCCTAGGAGGTAAAAAAAAGTAATAATAATAACATCAACCCCTGACGTAAACTACTTGTGTTATCTGTAAATTCCAGACACTGTATGAAAAAAGCATTATAAAACTTTCTGTTAACTGATGCATGTAGCTCCCAGTCATGTTTTCCATGCTTGCTTGATTTATCACGACCCTTTCACATGGACCCCTTAAAGTTGTAAGCCTTTAAAAAGGTCAAGAATTTCTTTTTCGGGCAGCTCGGCTTTTAAGATGCGAATCTGCCGACGCTCCCAGCCAAATAAACCACTTCCTTCTGTAATCCGGTGTCTGAGGGGTTTTGTCTGCGGCTCGTCCTGCTACACTATATGCCAGAAAGCAGCAATTGGTGTGTGCAAAAGTGGCATCCCGTTTAACCCTCCCGTAACCTGGTAAGTTAGGGATTAGTATCCCTGTTTACAGAGAAAAAAACTGAGCCACAGAGAGGGCAACGAAACGTGTGCAAGGCCACACAGCCAGAAAAGGGCAGAATTGGAGTGCCAACAAGGCCTGGCATTGCTTGGGAAGCTGAGTGTCTTCTGTCAGGGCTTTCTGGATGGATTCATGCTAAAGGTTCAATAAGGGGACATGGGGAAAGGGAACTGATGGTCACTATCACAGCTCACTCATCCACCCCACATATGAGAACACGGACAGGCGAAACACGCATGCGCAGCCCACGTGCCCATCAGACGGGGTAAGGAAGCAGCAAAGAGAACCGTCCAGGGATAGTTGCCCAAACAAGTTCCGGCCCCGCCTCTATGTTAATGACATGCAGATATATGTAAATTTGTACGAGCAACAGCTCAAACCTTTGGGAGCAATGGGGTGACACAGGAGCAGTTGCTATGGAAATCCAAAAGCGATACCCGCTCCGCGCCCCCACCCCACAACAGGCAGGCGCACAGACACGTGCACAAAGACGCAGCGTTCTTCACTCCGGAGCCAAGAGGATCACGGAGTGACAGAGTGTGTGAACCGGAAAGACCCTCAGAAACTGCGTCCACCTGGGGGAAGCTTAGGCCCGAAGAAAGTCACCGGGAGAACAGCGTCGCGATCCCTGGTAGCCTGAGGCGCCTTCCACTAAAACCCAGGGCGCAAGGTGTCCCTTCCGGGTCCCGGGCGATTCCAGCTCCGGCCTAGCAACGAGACCCGCCCAGCGTTGCATAGCAACGTCCCTGGAGCCTAGCAACCACCAGCCACGCCCCCTAGCAACGTCATGCCTAATCCTCGCTCCAGGCCTTTGCCAAGAGAGAGGGGCAAGGGGCTCGTGGACTGGGGCCAAAAGGTGGCGAGGGTGGGGGAGGGTGTCATGTTTAGCAGGCTGCAGGATTTCAGGGCCCACCTACAGCCCTTCCACGGGCGAGCTGTTACAGAGCCGCGTTATCACCCCCATTTACAGAGGGGAAAACCGAAGCTCCCAAAGGACATCCCTGCCCAGAGTACAGAGCGCGCTCTTCCCTGCGTGCTCCAGGAGAGCGGCTCTAGCAGCTCTCTGGAGGAAGCCCTGGGCCTGGAGGGGAGGTGGTGCACAGTCGTTTCCCTCCGTACCAACTGCATTAGGAAAACCACCCAAACTGTGGGCTCAGAACGGAGCTGTAGGTTTGCATAGTAATTTGCGTCATTTGCATATAGTGCGGAGGCTGCGGCACTCCCAGGCCATTCCGAGCCGGAAAAGCTCCCGAAGGAGCCCCGCTTCCTCCCCCGGTTCAACTGTCCAGCCCTCTCTCCCTACCCCTCACCCGCACCCCACCCGCATCCCGTGCCGCCCCCGCTTCCAACTCCTTCCGCTAAGTTCCCGTACCTCGCCCCACCCCCCGCTTTGACTCCAGTCCTGCCAGCCCCGACCTCCATCCCAAGGCCGAGGGCCCCCTCTGCTGTCTTCCGCCGGTAGGGCAGCCGCAGAGCTCATGGGGCAGAGAAGAGGGGCTCTCCCAACCGAACATCGCCCCACTCCTCCCAGTCCGGCAGGGTCCAGGGAGAGGCCTGTACATGGGTGGACATTGAGAAGGGGTGGGCAAGGAGGGAGTTAGGGCCCTTCTGGCCACGGGGCGAAGGGTGGGGTTCTAGAGAGGTTCTCTCCTGGAAGCCAGGCCCCTTTCCCTACGCTGGGTTGGTTTGGCCCTGGCAGCTGGTTCCCCCATCAGTCCGCAGATTCAGTTCTCACGACCTACACCCCACATGAGACACTTGACAGTTACAGCTGCTGTTAGAAGATTATTCTAGCCCCAAGGCAAGGCAGCACCATCCAACCCTAATACCAGTCTCCAACCCCACCCTGAATGCCCACCACCAAGGCTAAGACCTTTGACATTTTCTAATACCAGTCTCTGGGATCTGGCAAGAGATAAAGAGAGGAGTCACTCAATCTGGATCTCCTGACTTCCTCAACAGAGACCTACACACAGGCAGGCCATGAAACTCACACGGATACTCACGCATGCTTGCAGGCACACCCATGCACAGAGATCCCCCAGAAGCACATAGACACAGAGACTCGGAGGGAATATGGTGGAGTTATGTACTGTCCTTCCCCATCTAGTCAAAGGAAAAAAATCTTAGTATTAACTGAAAAATTTAAAAACCACTGCAACTTGCTCTTTTTTTCTAGCAATCTCTTGATGTCTGATCCTCCAAAAGGCTCTGTCCATTTCTCTCTCCACCCCCAACCTTGGTCCTACTGTCTTTCCCACCACTTCCTCTTCCTTCCAGTTCAGAATACTTGCAAAATGCCTCCAGAAACTACCGTGGCAATAGCTGTGCCCTGGGGCACAGTGATGGTTCAAGACCTCAGACCAGCAATGAGCAAGGCTGCACATTTGTGCACAAGACACTCACTGACACACCCACCCAACCATTGGACCAGGACCAGGGGCTCTCCTGACCAGCTAGCAGATGCAATCCCAATTTTGCCAAATTCTTTATTGAACAAAAAATCAACAGCAAACACTGTCAAACAAGAAGCTCAAACAGGGCAGGTGGGTAGAGCTAACCATCCTCTCCTTGCAGCCCCATCTCTCTCTGGAACAGGCTTCAACACTAGTGAGGGCATCAAAACCCGTTCTGGTGGGTAAGGAGGGTCAGGCCTTTCTAGGGAAGGGACGCTCAGAGCCAGCTTCATCTGTAGTCCCCAAAGAGGCGTCAAGAGCTGGGCCAGGGGGCTTTGGAGCTGCAAGGGGGCTGGACAGACACTGCAGAGGGCAGGAGACGGAGCTCTTGTCCTGGGGGCACAGAAAGGCTTGGAGCTGGTGACTCATGGTCACCAGGGATTCAAGGTGCTGGAGCAGGGCTTGTTGGGGACAGGAGTCCCTGTGGAGGTGCTGGCCACAGCCAAAGCCATGACCAGCTGGTGCTACTGAATAGGGATGCCGGGACTGGCGCAAGCCTGGTTCTGGGGGCCATTGCCCTCGCCCAGGACCCTGCCAGATTTCAGGCTCTGGCCAGAGCCTCCCCCTGCCTCTGGGGGGCCTCTGCCAAGCACAGATTCCCCTTGGAGCTATACTGCCCCTGCCTTGGCTCTGCTGCCAGGCACCTCCTGGGGGAGGGGTGCCCTTCAGGGGCACATTTGGCCTCCTGTCATCTGGCTGGTAGTATCTCTTCTCCACCTTACTGTTGAAGGAGACCATCTTTTGAACCTTCCCCAGCCAGAGGCTGGACCCTGCTGTGTCTGGAAGCCCTTCCTTGGGGAGCAGCACAGCCAGCAACAGACTTGAGTGAGTGACCTCCAGACCTGGGAAAAGAAGAGGGGAGACAGAAAGAGCCCAAAGGCCTGTGAGGGAGAACTGTGTTCAGCTTAGCTGCAGCAGATCTGGAGGCTAGATCCAGGAAGGGCTTCTCTGCAGTGAGATGGGGCCCATGAGATGCTGGGAAAAGTAAGTGGGAAGATGGGACTGTCTTGGAAGATTTGAGCTCTGCGGGATCAAGGCTTATCCGGCTGAGGCTGGGGTATGGATGGTTTGACCTGAAGACTCTACAGACTCAAAGTCTACCTCACTGTCTCAGGACATGGAGCGTCAAAAGGCCAAGCGCTTTGCTCAGGAGTGGGTAAAGCCCCACCGCCACCCTCGCTGCTTTCCGGAGCCACACCGTGGAGGGTGTCTGTGCACAGAGGCTGAGCTTGGCCCCCCGTGGCTGTGGTGAAACATCTCTCCCTCCTCTCTGAGGTGACAGTTACAGTCAAGTGTGTGTAGGTCCTGCCTCTGTCCTGCTGCCTGGGTCAAATGTGGCTGTCCCAGGAGTTTCTCTTCAAGGGTGCCTACCTTGAGAGGCAGTGTGGTATGGTGGTTAGGGGCCAGGTTTCTGAAGCCATGTTGCTTGGGAGTGAAGCCCAGTTCTGCTACTGACTGGCTGTGTGACTTTCGACAAGTCACTTGCCTTCTTCCTCCCTCAGTTTCTTCGTCTATGAGATGGAGAGTCTAGTCTAATATTACCATTCTCATAGAGTGATTTTGAGACTACGAGAATTTGTCTAGGGAAAGCTTTTAGAACAATGGCTGGCACGCAGTTCATGATATCCAAGCGTCAGCTATTGCTGTCATTGTTCTCACATTTGCCTGGCTGGGTAAGGAGTTCCCTTCTGAGATGTGCCTGCCTCTGCTGGGTGACTGTGTCAACCGCGCCTGGTCTGGTCACCAAGTGAGCAGAGGCAGGGTCTGGTATGGGGACTGGGCACTCACCTGGGCCCCCCAGAGGGCGCAGCCTGGTGGGCAGGGGCTGGAAGGCAGGCAAGGGCAGTAGGACCATCCCCATGTGCTCCACAGAGGCCAGGCCGTGGCGCTGCCTGTCATTGAGGTACGAGTAGAGCAGGCGGCAGTTCTGGGTGTCCCGGGCCCCATGTGGGCACAGTCTGATCACGCAGACGTCCTGAGGTGGCAGGAGAGCAGCTGTAAGCGCAGTCATCCTCTGTTCCTGCCAACACCCCTGGGCTCCCTGAAACCCCTGAGAACCCCGTAAGAAAGTATGTCCCCATATGGAGAGGGAGTGGGCACAAGGGTGGGAGTAAGGTGCTAGGAAAAGAAGGGATGCCCAAGAGTGGGCAGTTACCTTGGCCTCGGCTGGGCAGATGCTGGCCAGAAGGTCCCAGACAGTGTGGGAGGGGATGCAGCCTGCCGAGCGGATCACGGCGGGCAGAGCCTGGGGGCAGGAAGGATGGCCAGTCAGCACCCCAGCTTCCCACCCACTCGGGGTGGACGCATTCCCAGCCACCTGGAAGGTTGCAGCCTGTGGCAAAGATGGGCAGGCAGTATTCCAGTACCCTCGATGGCTGCCCAGAAAGCTCTAATTGCCCCATGGAGGTCTGCGGCCTCTCCTGGCTAATCTACAACTTCTCCGAAGCCCCTCCCTCCCTCCTCTATCCTCTGCCCTCATCCAACACTTTAGCTGATCATTAAGTCACTCAGTGATCACTCTTAAAACTCTCCTTTGGGCCCTTCCTGCTATGTGCTTTGGGTGACAGGGAGTCTTTCACCCTGTTTGTCTCTGTAGGAATGGGACCAACATCTCATTTACTCCCATGCCTCGCACAGGGCCAGGCACAGAGAGGAGTGTCCGTGACTTGTTTTAGAATGTGTGAGTGAAAGGAGAGAGAAGAGAAGAGGGAGGGGAGGAGAGAGGAGGGCAGGGAGGGGAGGGGAAGAGGGGAGGGGAGGGGAAGGGAAGGAGGGAGTAGGAAGGGAAGGGAAGGGGAGGGGAGAGGAGAGGAAAGGAAAAGAAAAGAGAGAGGCTGCCTAGGCTGGTCAGTGTGTAAGGGAGTCCCTGGCGAGGAGGGCAGGTGCACCTGGACAAGCCGACAGCTGTGTCCCGAGACCAGCTGGGCCCTGGCCCGGAACCGCTTGATGGAGAACATGTCCAGAACACCTTCCCAGGGTGGCATGCAGGGCAGGGCCTTTGTGGGTGCAGCAGGCACCTGGAGCCCAGATGGAGGGACCCTAGAGGGAGGGACAGAAGACAGAGCAGGCCATGAGGACTTTCCCGGCACCTCCTTTCTTTTCAGATTAGATCCTGTGTCTCCACTGTGGGGACTGGAACATTGGCCCAAGCTTGGTCTTGTGCAGGGGGCAGCCAGGAGGCTGGGATGATTAGTTCCATTGCACAGATGGGGAAAGTGAGGCTCCCAAGGGAGGGAAGACTTGCCCAAGGCCACACAGAAAAAGCCAGTGCTATGTCTGTTGCCCCAGCTGGTGGCCTCCCATTCAGCCCTGCTGGATTATCCACCTCCCTGCTCCCAACCCCACACCTGTCCTGTGGTTCTGTGGGAGGCATCTCCCTGGCTTTGGGCATCTCTGGAGCAGGCATAGGAGTTTGGCTTAGGGCTTTCTGGAAGATATTGTCCCCGCAGCTCTTGGCGGCTTTGAAGGAGCCTAGCAGCTCATTCGAGGACTCCCGGTCTACAAATAGCAGAGGCAGGAGCTGAAACAAGGGCAGCAGCGGCACTGAAGCCAGTCCAGGGCTTTAGAGCCAGGGTTGAACCAGGTGCTTTTCTAGGTGACCTGGGGCACAGGCACCCCTGCTCTGCCACCCTCTCCCCAGGCCACAAATCCCTGTTGCTGCTGAACTGCATGCTCAGCCCCAGCCTGGCTGCCACCCCTGCACCCCTCCCGTGTCCCCTCCCACCCATGCAAATGCGGCAGTTGGGGTCTAGGAAGTGGTGGTCATGCTGCCCCGTGGTGTCCTCTGATGCGATGGGCAGGGCCTGTGGGCTGCAGTCCAGGAACACCTGCGATCCCTGGGAGGCAGAAGACAGAGGGGTAGGCTGAAAAGGTGGCTGGGGATGCCAGGAGCCCTCCATGGGTAGAGGGCCCCAGAATATGGTTTATTTTTCTCAATAATAAATGTTGTTTTATTACCAAAATACTGTGAACTCATAAAGAAAATTTGGAGAACACCAAAACTTGAAAATTAAAAAGAAAATCCCTTCTTGTCCCACCACTCAGAGACCACTGTTGATACTCTAGGTATTCCTTTATAATCTTTTTCTTTTGTTGTTGTTTTTTGTTTGTCTGTTTGTTTGGTTTTTGGTTTTTTGTTGTTTGTTTTTTGAGATGGAGTCTCGCTCTGTTGCCCAGGCTGGAGTGCAGTAGCTCAATCTCGGCTAACTGCAACCTCCGCCTCCCGAGTTCAAGCGATTCTTCTGCCTCAGCCTCCCGAGTAGCTGGGACTATAGGCGTGCACCACTACGCCCAGCTAATTTTTGTATTTTTAGTAGAGACAGGGTTTCACTATGTTGGTTGGCTAAGATGGTCTTGATCTCTTGACCTCATGATCCGCCTATCTCGGCCTCCCAAAGTGCTGGGATTACAGGCGTGAGCTACTGCGCCCGGCCCTTTATAATCTTTTTCTATACACAGGGCTTGGGGGTCCTTTTCCTAAAATAGCTGGGATCAAATATTCAACTTAGTGTTCTCTTTTTGTCCACTAATAATAGCAAAGGCGTTTGTCACGTCATATAGTCCCCATAGACACTGCTGTGATGGGGTGAGACTGGAGTGGACGCCTCACCTCTGTTGCTATGCATTTGGGTCATTTCCAGGTTTTCACTATTACTAAATAGCACTGAGGATATTTTTGTGCAGAAAGTAGTTTCCTAAACTTTAAATTATGTCCTTAGGATAAGATTTCAGAAGCAGATGACAGAATCAGGGATAAGGAACATTTTAAAGACTCTTGACGTCTATTGCCAAATCACTTTTTTTCCTCATACTAGAAATAGCTTTAAACATAAAACAATCATTGCTTTAGGATGGTTTAAGAAGATTTTGAAACTCTACTCTTATCAACCACCTCCAGAACAGTCTCACAGCACAGGCTTTGGAGTCAGGCTGGGTTCAAATCTCAGCTTCCCCACCACACGTATGTGACCTTGTGTAAATGGTGTCAGGTTCCACACCCCAGAAATGGCCAGGGAATAGCACCGACCTCCTAGGCCATTGTGAGATGTAAATGAGACACTGCCTGTAAAGGGGCACATAGCAGGTGTTCAATAAACAGTAAAGATTGTTATCATGTGTTATTTTCCCCTCCCCTCCCCTCCCACCTCCTCTCTCTCTTCCTCTCTGGGGCTATCTAGGTTTTTCTCCTATATTGCCTTCAGTTTGTTCAGGGAATACAAACTGATTTAGACTGGGGAGCAGCCACACCCCTTGGGACTCCTCTTGGCACAGGTAGAAGTTCTCCCAGTCGTTGGCCTGAATATTAGTGGTAGGAGTGGGGAGCAGGGATTTCTGTCTGTTCACTGTCACTTCCCCAGTGCCTAGACCCATGCCTGGCACCTGGTAGGTGCCCATAAATGTACTGACTGACTGAATATAGTTAAAGGGACCTGCCCTGCACCCCTCTCCTGAACACGCAGCTAATGAGACCCAGGTGAACACCTGACCCACACAACACTCAACTACAGCCAGAGTGGCCTTCTGAGAATGACCAAAGGGAGCCAAGGGAAAATTCTAATCAACTGCAGGAGTCTTGAGATGATGGCTTCATGGATTCTGGGGCTGCTGAGTCACCATGTCAGGCTATGTGCAAGCCGGGGCCAAGGGGGAGGAAGAAGCAGGATGGACATGAGGATGGAGCAGATCCTCAGCGCCAAGAGCCCTAGACTCTTGTTACTCCTGTTGGCTTTCCAGGTCTGAAGACAAGTTCCAGGAGGCCCTCTGGATGAACTGCCAGGGCGCTGGGTGGTTCCCTGCCTGGAGCATCCCTAAACCAATCCACTGAATACAGTGGGTCTTCATTCCTTCCATCTGAAAAAGTCACTGCCTGGAACAGCGCAGCCTGCCGCTTCCCAGCAGAGATCTGGGCAGAATGCCTGAGGTTGGGGATGACTATGATGATGGGACTTAATACCACTCATGTGGGGGCCTTGGGGTGAGGCCAAAAGGAGGAGGACCGGCAGTGACAAGGCACTGGCAGGCCTGTGCCAGCAGCACTGTCCCACCCCATGTTCCCCTATGCATTAAGGATGGCGGTCCCCATTTTATCACAAACAAAGTGGGCCTCAGAGCAGTCAGGTGACATACCCAAGGCCACACCGCTGGTGAGGCAAGGCGTGGGACCCCCAGAGCATTGGCTCGGCCCAGCACCAGGTCAGGCCCCAACTTACCACCAGATCCTCCAGGGTCAGCGTCTGATCCACGTCCCGCTGGATCTCTACTTCGCCCTTGTGGGTCATTTTGGAGGCTGGAAGTCTACACGGCTCCTTCTGTTGCTGCTCAATGATATTCAGGCCCTGAAGAGGCGGAGCAGCCCAAGCTGAGCCCAATTAGGGGACCTCTGGCCATCAAAAGCCCGTGCTCACTTTCCTCCCTTGAGGCTCCTCTCTTGTGGTTCCCCCTCCTCAACACTTCTACTTCCGTCATACCCTTCCCCTGGGAAGCCCTCCACCCTTAGCGCTACCTCTCCATCTTCCACTGATTCACCCTTCAAGTCCTGCCACCTCCAGGAAGCCTTCCTGGATTTTGCTTTCACCCCAGGTCAATTCAACCTCTGACTGTACCTCATCCTCTTCTGAGAAGGGTGTGGTGTTGCTGAAAGAGTGCAGGCTCTGGAGTTCCCACTGGGCCATTAATAAAATTCATAAGATGGTATGGCCTGGGGCAAGCACTTAGCTACTCTAAGCCTCAGTTTATCTGTTCTGTAGGAATTTAATTAAAAGCACTATATTAAACAACATATATAGAGTGCTTAGCCTGGAACATGGCTCATAGTAAATGCTAGTTGTGAGTCTTACTGTTGATCAATGTCACTCTACCTGCAATGCTTCCTGAAAACCTGTCTCTCCTTTTCTAACCACCCCTGGAGGACAGGAGGTCTGCTCCTCTCTGGTGGGTTCAGCCTCGTGGGCATGAGATCTGTGCAATCGCTCAGGGCCCTGCACTTAGGAGGCCCACGCTTGGTTTAGCGCTCTGTTATTGTCACCTTGAAATTCTTAGCAGTTGTTGAACAAAGGGCCCCACATTTTCATTCTGCACCGGCTCCCGCAAATTACAAAGCTGGTCCTGATCCCTGGTCCCCATAGAGCCTGGACAGAAGCTCAGCCTATAGTGGATGGATTCACCTGATGGACTCTGGTTATTCATTCTAATCAGTTCAGTGTCTTCCAGAGCAGGGGCTGGAGTGCCTCGCCCCATCCCAGTGGCCTCAGCCCCTAAATCAGTCCCTTCTTCTCTCACTGGGCTACCAACAAATATGAGGTGAGCATTCTCCAAAGCCCGCTCAGTGCCACAGCTTCCCTGTCCCAGAGCAGACCCCAGGCAGGGAGAGACCCACGGCCACAGGGTACATGGGGACACAGCTGTGAATCCCGGGGGCTATGGGACCCCTCCCTCAACCTGGGGTACCAGGAAGACCTCCAGTCTTTTCCAGGGCATCTGAAGCTGGGATAGGAAGAGAGGTACCTCAGGACTCTAGACTCTGGGTCTCACCACAGTCCTCCCCCAGCCCCCGACCCCACAGTCCAGCTCCATTGAAAACCAAGTGTGTCACATCTCTATCAAGCTCTCCAACCCCAGTCCCTTTCATTTCCACCCCTTCTCCTGTTTCTCTTGTGGGGAGGGTCTCTCTGACTCCCTGTCTGCCTTCTCTGTTTCCTTGTTTCTGTCTTTCTGAATTCCTCCTCCCTCGCTCCCTGTCTCTGTCTCTCCCTCTTCCAACCTCAGGCCACCCACGCTGCCCCCACATCCCCTCACCCATCCTGACTGGGCTCAGCACTCACCCTTTTCTCCTCCTGGTCCCGCCAGCGGGCCAGCTCCTGGGGGGCCAGCTGCATCGAGCTCATCCGTACCAGGTCATAGTGGGTGACATCTCCATGAACCACTTTGAGAAACAAGTCCTGTGGGGGCAGGGGGCAAGGCTGCACCACACGCTGAAAGAGCTCCCCCACTCCAGCATCCTGCGGGGGCTCTGAGATTCAGAGGGGACCTGGCCCAGCCCAAAGCCCTGCTCACCAGGTTCCTGGGGTCCCGCAGGTTGAACAGCAGGCTGCGGTACTTGGTCTTGTACCGGCTGTTGGTGCCTTGCGTCAGGTCCCAAAGGGCTGCCTCAATGCCAGCAGCGATGCCCTCCACCACCTCCTCACTCAGCACTGGGTCTGGGAGCTCCTGAAGGCTGTGGAGGCCAGGGCAGGGTGGGGGGCACTGAGCCCGGGAGGCTCTCCAGGCACTTAGTCCCAGAGGGAGGCAAATGGGTGGGCAGCAGGGTCTGGGCCAACTTGTTCCTGTCATGGGTGTTTCCCTGCAGGAACCTACTTATTCTCACCCCTACTCTGTGAGGAGGAAATAGGATCATTCGCCTTTTACAGATGGGGTTACTGGGGCTTAGAGAAAATAAGGGGCTTACTCACAGCCGTGTAATTAGTGGCAAAAGCAAGATTTGAAACCCGATTGTCTGACTTGTCAGCTCGTGCCCCATCTCTGGCCCACAGGATGTATGGAGGGGAGGAAGCTGGGATCAGGTCAGAGTAAGGCAGGAGTCAGGGGGAGGAAACGGAGCCCTGGCCCTCGGTGTCATCTGTCATTGACTTGCTATGTGGACTTTGCAAAGTCTGACCCTCTCTGGGCCTTGGTCTCCCCATCAGCAAATGAGAGCTCTGGGCTCAGATCTCTGAGCCGCTCCCAGCACAGCCTCTCACTGTGTGAAAGTATTTGCTGCGGGTGATATTGACGAGGATGGACCTGAGCCGAGGCTGAGAACTGCAGCAGCTGAGTGGGGAAGCATAGCCTTAAAGCCAGAGAGACCCAGCTTCAAATTTCAGCTCTCCACTGGCTCTTTATGTGGGCAAGAGACCTGGCACAGCTACCAAACAGGGTTAGCCAGACACCCAGAAGCCCTTAGAACGTGGCAGGGCCCCGAAGACGGGGGCATGTGAGGGCGGCCTTTGGGATGTCAGGGGAGTGGGGAGCAAGGTCTCACCGAGTCCACAGCACCTCCTGCATGGAGCGGATAACAGTGCCCCGCACCCCGATATACAGGGATGGCTTCTCCTGTTGGAGCTGAGCTGTGGGGAGAAAGTGTCACAAGCTCCCAAGGGTGCCCAGTGGGAAGGGGAGGGGGCTGACTCAAGACTGAGGGGCTTAGGCAGACCGGAGAGGGGTCCCACCCTCGAAGACCTAGACCCCTCCCTCTATCCATCTGGGAGCCAAGACCAGGCAGCCAGTGGCCCCCACCCCTTCGGGGAGGAGCTACAGGCTGATGGGATGTGGGGAGAGAAGAGTCGTAGCAGGGGCTGGGGCCAGGAGCTGGGCCCTTGTCCTCCCCAGACCCCAGCAGTCTCTGGAAGCCAGGGGCCAGCAGAGGAGGCTCCCTCCAGGGCCCTTCACCTGAGTCCTCTGCCTGCTCCAGCAGAGGCTCCTCTTCAGCCTCCATTGGGCCACTCTGTGGGGGAGGCGTGAGGAATTGAAGCTGTGCTGGTGGGCCCGGCCTTCCAGCCCAGGGGACACTGCTTCCTCTAGTCACCTCCCCACTCCCACATCCTCCCTGACCCATGCTCCAGTGAAGGAGGCACGTGGCCAGGGCAGAAGCACTCACCTGGGGACACGCAGGGTCCGAGGTGGGGTCGCCAAGGGCCAGGGAACCACTTCTTAGAGGGTAGAAGGGGTGAGAGAGGCCACCAGGTTCCCCTGCTGTGCCTCCTGGAGGAGGCTGGAAAACCTTGGGGCGGGGAGCAGACAAGCTAGTTAGCTGGAAATGGAGGCCAGGAACTGTTCCCTCCCCAGATGCACTGGAGGCCCAGCCCCTCCCTCCTCCAGTCCACCCTGAATTCAGAGCTGCAGAAGGAAGTACACATGGAGCCCAGGCCAGCCATGCAGGCTGGGGCCTAACCCTGCCTCTGGCTATTCTGAATGACCGCAAGCAAGTGGCACCCTCTCTCTAAGCCTCAGGGACATCTCTGTGAATCAGGTGTGAAGGTGCCTCTCTCAGCAGGATTAAATGACATCACTTGTTCTGTACCTGGCACCCAGCAGGGCCCTGCACCATGGGCCTTTTCTTTCTTCTGAGCCTCTGGGCAGGTGAGGGTGAGCTGACCTCCATCAAGTCCTCCAGAACCTCCAGCTTTGGCGGCAGCTGCCCCGCTGCCTGGCCGTGGCTGAGGGCCCCCAGGAGCTGGATCACTGGCCCGGAACCCAGCTGCGAGGGAGATCGCACTTCAGAAGCAAGCAGGGCCAGCCACTGTCCCCGCCTTCAGAGTGCTCACCTCACCTGTAATTATTGAATGTCTCTCTCCCACTGGACTATAAGCTCCATGAGGATAGAGAATATGCCTGTCTTGGTTCCCCCTGAATTCCCAATGCTTGGAAAAGGCGTGGCACATAGTGTTCAGTGAATGTTTGCTACCTGGCTAGCCTCTGTCCCAAGAGAGGAGCCTGTCTCCATCCCCATCCTTTCTCAACTTCCCCCTTAACCCCCAGTCACATTCACAGTTAACTGGACTCTGTGCCAGGACCCTCTCACCCTCCTTCTGACCACAGATACATCTCATCAGAAGGGACACGCCTTGTTCTGACTCCACCTCCTCCTGTTCAAAGCTCTGTCGTGACCCTTTCAGGGGTCACTGACTTGTCTGCCTCTCCCTTGAAGCAGCCAAATGCAGTCATCTGTAAGGCTTACACTCTGTAAGGCTGCTGATCACTCCTCTATTGCTGATAAAAGAAATTCTTTCATGACCATTTCAAGGTGCACAGTAGATTTTGTTCTTCTAATGAACTATGGAATCTATCCTGCTCCCCTTTTTGCTATGGCTGCCAGGAAGCTCAGTGTTAACTTTGAGCCTGGCAGGTATACCTTTCCAGGATTGGTAGAGAGTAAGGTATTATTGTAACAAGATCCCCCTTCTCCTTCCTCTTTTCTTGCTTTCTTTAGGCTTTTAGCCCATTTTAAGTGTGTTTCAATTCTTTTCACTTATTGCAAACCATAGGGGATTGTTTTAAAAGTAGGTGAGTCTGAAGACTAATAATCCTTGAATGAATGATCATGAAATGGTCAGGTTCCAAGGTCTGCAGGAAACTAAAAGTCTAACATCCAACATTATAGAGGGAGGGGAGCACTAGGATCCACTGGGGGAGGGCAGGCTGGGTGGGGGTAGGATCTCCACATCTACTGTGGAGGAGCCCTGCCACTCCACCCTACCGGAGGAAGAAAAGCAGTAATAAAACGTAAAAACCTACGTAACACACAAGCTTCACTCCATGGGGTATTTTCACTTCCTCCTTGGAGAGAAAGAGGATGCAGAGATTAGAATCCACAGGACCCAGCCACCCCATGGTAGGGAATTCACAAAAAGAAGACATTCGTGTTGAAAGGGTATGTGTTCAGTGTTCACTGAGTTGTACTTATAGCAAAAAAGTTGTCCATCAAAGGGAAAATGGTTAATTAAAAAAAGTCCATCAGGCTGGGTGTGGTGGCTCATGCATGTAATCCCAGCACTTTGGGAGGCCGAGGCGGGTGGATCACCTGAGATTAGGAGTTCAAGACCAGCCTGGCCAACATGGTGAAACCCCATCTCTACTAAAAATACAAAAATTAGCCAAGCATGGTGACAGGCACCTGTAATCCCAGCTACTCGGGAGGCTGAGGCAGGAGAATCACTTGAACCCAGGAGGCGGAGGTTACAGTGAGCCAAGATTGCACCACTGCACTCCAGTCTGAGCAACAGAGTGAGACTCCGTCTCAAAAAAAAAAAAAGGCCCATCAAAGGGAAATGGTTAATAAATGTTGACACTTCGCACTATGAATTCTTTTTTTTTTTTTTTTTTTTTTGAGATGGAGTCTC
>NW_016818423.1:1100055-1103733 GCF_001698545.2 Rhinopithecus bieti
GGGAGGGAGGAAGGGAGGGAGAGGGAGGAAGGGAGGGAGGGAGGGAAGGAAGGAAGGAAGGAAGGAAGGAAGGAAGGAAGGGAGGAAAATCTAAAGTTCCAGAAGCAGAGAGGAAAGAGAATGGGTAGAAGCAGTGTTTAAAGAAATAGGGCTAAGAATTTTCAAAATTGATAAAAGACAAAAATGTACACATTCAAAAAACTCAGTGAATCTCAAACAGAATAAATAAAAGGAAATTCATACCTAGACACATCAACACTCATGATAAGGAGATCCTTAGACGCATAAAGAGAAAAAATACCTAACACTTGAATAGCACTTAAAATGTGCTATGTCTGTGGCAAGTGCTTTACATATTAGTTAATTTAATCCTCACCACAATCTTATGAGATACTGGTACTATTATCTCCCCCATTTTACAAAGGAGGAAACTAAGGCACACAGAGGCACAGGGAGGTTAATCAGCTTGCCCAATGTCACACAGCTAGAAAACCAAAGAGCTGGGATTTAAATCCAGGCAGTCTGATTCCAGAGGCCATACTTTCAACTACTATTCTATGATCCCATTCACCGAAATACATTTTACCTATAAAGGAATGGCAATTAGACTAACAGCTACTTTCTCAATAGTAATAATGAAAAGCAAAACACAGAAAAATAGTATTTTCAATGTGCTTAAAGAAAATAACTATCAATTGTGGACCCAGACAAAATACTTTTCAAGAATAAGAAAGAAATAAAGATATAGAAAAAAATCGAGAGCTGTTATTTTTCTTGATAATTTTGTTTTGCTCAATAAACAAAATGCTAAAAGATAAACCTGAGGCAGAAGGAACGAAAAAGAATCCCAGCTAGAAAAGCTGAGACAAAAGGAAGAATTTTGAGCAAAGAAAATGATGATGTTGTTAAATCCAAACAAACATTGATTGTATGAAACTATAATAACAGTGTGTAATTTGGGGATTTAAAAAAAAAGCTGGGCGCGATGCCTCACACCTGTAATCCCAGCACTTTGGGAGGCTAAGGCGGGCGGATCACGAGGTCAGGAGATCGAGACCATCCTGGCTAACACAGTGAAACCCCGTCTCTACTAAAAATACAAAAAATAGCTGGGCATGGTGGCAGGCGCCTGTAGTCCCAGCTACTTGGGAGGCTGAGGCAGGAAAATCGCTTGAACCTGGGAGGTTGAGGTTGCAGTGAGCTGAGATCATGCCACTGCACTCCAGCCTGAGCAACAGAGGGAGACTCTGTCTCAAAAAACAAAACAAAACAAAACAAAACAAACAAAAAAAAACTCCTCCTACAAATCAATAAGGAAAAGTTAAACAACAAAAACTTTTTAAGGAAAAGACTTAACAAGAATAACCAAAATTCATGAAAAGATGCTCCTTAGTAAGAGGGCAGTAAAAATTAAAACAACATTAAGACACTGCAGCATATCTCCATTTCAGCAAAAAACCCAAGTCTGATAACTATCAAGGGTTGGCAAAGATGAGAAGTCACTGGAACATTCATACACTGTTGGTGGGGGTGTATACTGTTTCAACCACTTTAGAAAACATCTGGCACTGTTTAAGTTGAAGATGTGTGCACCCTATAACCTAGCAATTCCACCCCAGAAAATATTCCCTGGAGATACTCTTGCCCGTATGTTCCAAAACCCATACAAAACTATCACTGCAGCACCAAATGTAGTAGCAAAAAAAAAAAAAAAAAAAAAAAAAAAACAAATGTCCACACGGAGTCAACAAATAAATAAATTCGGGCATATTCATGCAGTGGAGATACTTGGTGCCAACACTTAGGAGCTGTGTGATCTTGGGAAAGTTACTTAATCTCTCTGTGCCTCAGTTTTCTCATCAGTAACATGAGGATAATACCAGTATTTACCTCATGGTGTTGGGGCAAGGATCATTATCATTATTCGAGACTCTTAGAACAGTGCCTGGAACAGAAGAAGCTCTCTCTGTAAATGCTGGTGTTGATAAAGTTCCTTGGTCCCTGCCCTGGAGAAAGGCCATCCTGACACTCGACCATCCTGCAGGCTCTCCATTTCCATTCAAGCAATGTTGCCCTTGCTGGTCTCTCCCACCTGGTTCCTGTCCCACCTGTAACTCCCACCTATCCCTCCACTCCTGCAACACTCCAAGCTGCCTCCTGCAATGCAGCCCTGCAGAGCACTGCCCTCTTCCTAGCAAGCCTCTCCTACTTTCTCACCTGCTGAACACCTACTTCCCTTGCCCAGACCCAGTTCAGACAGCCGCCTCCTCTGCCCTCCCCTCCCCTCTGGACATCCATGGTCCACTGGGCTTCAGTCTGTATTTCAATCCTCTGGTTAGTGGCTTTCTCCTCCCATTAGACTGTGAGATCCCTGGACGAGACCCCCTCCTTGTTCAACAAATGATAATAAAGACCATAAACACCCAAGTTATGCAGGACTAGAGTCAAATCCTGGCTCGGCCACTTACTCGGTATGTGTCCTGAGTGAGTCACTTCTCAGAATCCCAGTTTTCTTACTCAGTAAAATGGGGATATTAATGCTGGCTTTTTTTTTTCTTTTTTTTTAGACAGGGTCTCACTCTGTTGCCCAGGCTGGAAGGCAGCAGCACCAGCACAGCTTACTACAGCCTTGACCTCCTGGAATTAGGTGATCCTCTCACCTAAGCCTCCCGGGTAGCTGGAACTACAAGCACACGCCACCGTGCCCAGCTAATTTTTGTATTTTTTGTAGAGACAGGGTTTTGCCACATTGCCCAGGATGGTCTCCTGAGCTCAAGCAATCCATCCACCTTGGCCTCCCAAAGTGCTGGGATTACAGGTGTGAGCCACCACGCCCAGCCGACCTTGACCTTTAATGGTTAACGTGAGGATTAAATGAGATGACATACATGAAGCTCTCAGTCTATAGTAAGCACACTAATGAAACGAGCTCCTCTTAGGCTGCTCATCTGTTGGGAAGACACGCTCCTCCTTCACTCATCTCCCGACACTTCGCAGCTGCAGACAGCATACCTTGAACCAGGGATTCTGGGTCAGGCCAGAGGAGCTGTGTGCCTCCCTGGTGATGACGGGCGGACTGCGAGCAGCACAGGGTCACTGACAGAGCTGCCCTCCCCACACCCACTGCTCTCCTACCCACAGAGCAGCTCTAAACCTCACTGGCCACTGTGGGGCCCAGGATGGACAAGAGAATGGCATCCAGTCCCCCTCCCATCTCTCCTCCAAGAGTCTCTGGTTCATGCCAGAAGAATACAACATGGCCAGCCTCTGATATCCGACTCCTGGCAGTTCTGGGGCCCAGTTCATTCTCCCCACTTTATAGAGGAGGCAACTCAGATTCAGAGCAGGGACACATTTCTAAATGTCTAAAGTCTTCTTGCAGCCAGGTGCGGTAGCTCACGCCTGTAATCCTAGCACTTTGGGAGGCCGAGGCGGCGGATCACCTGAGGTCAGGAGTTCGAGACCAGCCTGGCCAACATAATGAAATCCTGTCCCTACTAAAAATACAAAAATTAGCCGGGCACGATGGCCCACATCTGTAGTCCCAGCTACTCGGGAGGTTGAGGCAGGAGAATCCCTTGAAACCAGGAGGCGAAGGTGGCAGTGAGTCAAGATTGTTCCACTGCACTCCAGCCTGGGTGACAGGGCGAGACTCCATCTTAAAAAAAAAAAAAAAAG
>NW_016818423.1:1103994-1110021 GCF_001698545.2 Rhinopithecus bieti
GTCTGCTAGAACCCTGACATGCAAGAATAAAGAAAAGATCTATTCACTGGAATCAAGACGAAAAGAATGACTTAGCTACAAAAGAGATGAATAAAGAGTGGCTCAGCCGGGCGCAGTGGCTCAAGCCTGTAATCCCAGCACTTTGGGAGGCCGAGATGGGCGGATCACAAGGTCAGGAGATCGAGACCATCCTGGCTAACATGGTGAAACCCCGTCTCTACTAAAAAATACAAAAATCTAGCCGGGCGAGGTGGCGGGTGCCTGTAGTCCCAGCTACTCGGGAGGCTGAGGCAGGAGAATGGCATAAACCCGGGAGGCGGAGCTTGCAGTGAGCTAAGATCCGGCCGCTGCACTCCAGCCTGGGCGACAGAGCCAGACTCCGTCTCAAAAAAAAAAAAAAAAAGTAAATTAAAAAAAAATACAGATAAAGTCTTCTTGCCATGGACTTTAAGTAAAAAAAAAAAAAAAAAAAAAGTTAAACTCATCTAAATGTCTAAAGACAGGTCTAAAGTCACCCTGGAGTAAGAGGCAGAGCTTGACCTTGAACTTCTCTGTCTGCCCCTGCTACAAGCCAGGCTGTCTCCAGGGGAAGGTGCTAAGGCCCTAAACGGGGCTCCAGATCAGTCAGGCACTGTGCCCCGCATTGCCCAGGCCCCACTCAGCCCTGTCTGCAACCACCCGCCCGTCCCTGTCACAGCCCAGACTCAATACTTCTCCCTCAGCTGGTACTGGTTGTCATGGCAACGAGCTGTTTGGAAAGCTGTAGGATGATGGGCTGTGCCGCAGAGTCAAGGATGGAGCCTGGAGGAGCCAGCAGTCGTGGGCTGCTTCCAGTCAAGCCAGGCAGGAAGCTGGCTCCACCACCGCACTCAAACCAGCCCCTTCAAAGGCTGCAGACCCAGGAATCCCAATTCTCCAAATAAATCACATGAAGAAGGGAGAAGCCAGACGCACAAGGATGGTCACCTCTGCATTATTTACAGCAGGACGAAATTGCTTATGTCGCTAACAGGTAACCTATTTGGGTATTTTTCTTGCACCAAGCACTGTGTTAAATGTCAAACATGTGTCATCTCATTTCATCCTCGCCACCTCCCTAGGAGGTAAGTACTCTTCATACCCACATTTTGCAGATGAATTACATTTGAAAAGGTGAAGCCACTCACCTCGGTTGTTCAGACAGCGGCAAAGTCAGGATTGAATGTTAGCCTATTGGCCTCCAGGGCTCATGCTCCTAACTAGACTACAGTGGTTAGAAATGAGAAGGGGAAGTCCCAGCCCTCATCCTGACAGCACCTGTGGCTGTGACAAATACATCCATAGACACTGATGACGCAGGGCTCAGGAAAAGATCAAATTCGGCAGAACAAGGTGAACCCACTGGGAAAGATCTTCAAATACTACAGAACTTACAAAACCAACCAAAGTCCTGGAACAATAAGGCATAACAGGAGCCTATCTATAGATAAAAAGACTTGATGCATAGTGGAAAACAGCTCACCGGTTCTATTTTACTAATTGGCTGTTTGGCCTTGAGTACTCATGTCACCTCTCAGAGTCTCAGTGTTCAGATCAGTAAAATGGGTATATGTCAATAGTGTCTACCTCATAGGATTGTTACAAAGATTGCAGATAAAGGGCTTAGCACAATATCCAGTACATGTTAAGTAAGCCAGATGCTGTTACGACTGTGCTGATAACACAGAAGATACACAGAGAAGGCAGCGCAGTGAGATCTCAAGACAGACAGCCTGGGCTTGTACCCTTGCTCCCATTCACCAGCTGGGTCTGTTACCTCACCTACGTGGACATCATGTGAAGATTAAATCAAAAACACCTAACACATCATGCACATTCAATAAACGTGATGAAAATTCAACTATGTGAGAAATATGCAACAAAAACAAGTAGAGTCTTATTCTGCCTTTGGTGTATAAATGTTAGCTATGATTATTAATAAAATGATGATGATGATAAAGGAAAAGAACAAAGGAAAGGGAAGTGGTGATATAGGGAACATAGCTGGGCACTGACTCCCTAGCTGTGTGAGCCTGGAGAATATTGTTAACCCTCCAAGCCTCAGTTTCCCCATCTGGTTATATGGGGCTAACGCCTATCTTACAGGGTAACTGTGAACACTAAAAGAAAAGCAAATTTAACACGAATTAAGCAATTTACCTGTGCCTTGTGCTGTGGTAGGCACCTTTGTTTTTTTTAAGACAGAGTCTTGCTCTGTTGCCAGGCTGGAGTACAGTGGCATGATCTCAGCTCACTGCAACCTCTGCTTACCAGGTTCAAGCGATTCTCCTGCCTCAACCTCCAGAGTAGCTGAAACAGGCACCTGCCACCACGCCCAGCTAATTTTTGTATTTTTAGTGGAGACAGCGTTTCACCATGTTGGCCGGGATGGTCTCGATCTCTTGACCTCATGATCTGCCTGCCTCCACCTCCCAAAGTGCTAGGATTACAGACGTGAGCCACTGCACTAGGCCTAGGTACATTATTTTATACCATAATCTCATTTAATCCTTGAAACAAACCCATGAAGCTGAAATTAGTATCCTTTTTTTTACAAGGAGGAAACCTAGAGCGGTTAAAAAAACATCCCACAGTCACTTAGCTAGGAAGTGGGCAGAGGCAAGATTCCAATCCAGGACTCACTGACTCCAAAAGATAATGACCCCTCGCAAGGATTCAGCGAATGTAGTTTACTTTCTCTTTTCCAGCTTGTGGGCATCATTTTACCCAGTTTGGTTAATAGGGATGAGAGAGAGAATGTTCACAAAGAGTCCATCTCGCTTAGTTTTATTAAATTCTACCACCAAGCATGGTATTGAGAAACATGGCCAGGCCCTTCCTATCCCAAACTCTCAGACTCAGCTCACCAGTCTGGGGCAGCCTCCTAGGCTGGGTTCCTCTGGCCTGTCCTGGTGGGAGTTGTCTGAGCTTCCGTCTGCACCCTGGTCTTGAGCACAAGGCACTGGACCTTTCTTCAGGTTCTTAGTGCCCTTGGATCTTCTCTGTTCCATGAGTGGGCCTGAGTAGGCCCTGCTGGCTTCAGGGTCCAGGGAGGAGCTGAGCCTGCCCAAGTGCTCCCAGGAGCTGGCACCGGTGTCAGCGAGTCCTTGTTCCAGCCTTCCTCTGGATGCTGGCTGAGCCTTGGCCTCCAGCCCCTCCTGGTCCTGTGCTGGAGCCCGGCCTTCATCGCTGCCAGCCCGCACGACACACAGAGCTTCTTGCTGCTCTGCACAGGCCTGTGCTGACGCCCCCAGGCACAGTGCTGCGCTCTGTGGAGGAGCCTGTGCAGCTGAACTGACAGACTCCCCTCTACTGAGCACTGGGAACAAGACAGGGCCACAGGGGCTGCCTGGCTGGGCCCCACCCCCTGTAGCGGGCAAATATCCAAATTTCTCAGTCCCTGAGGCACATCCTGCCCCACTTCCACCTGGCTCTCCAGGCCCAGACCCAGTGTCTTTTGGAGAAGGAGGTCTGCAGGGGCCTCCCAAGGACTGCAGGTCAGCACCTTGGGGAGGGTCTCCCACAGAGAGGAGGTTGTCCCCACGAGGGCTCTGATCAAGCCACAGGAAACCACCAGCCCCTTCCCAGCACTCTGAATTAGTCCCTTGCTTCCTCCATTTCTTTCTTACCCTCACAGGGACTGGGCCTGGTGAGGATATCAGGGGCCTTCCAGGGGGCTCCTCTTTGCTGAGTGTGGGGCTTCTTCTGTCACACCCTGGAGAACTCATTCCACCATCTCTGGCCTCCCCAGGCCTGGGGCAGCTCACCTCCTCCACCCCTGCAAGCCTCTCCCTGCAGACCAGAGCTCTCTCTGGGAAACCTGCAGACCTGCTACAAAGTTTCCTGGGACAACTGTCATCTAAGATGTCACACAGAGAAACCTGGAGCCTCTTGGAGGTCAGATCTCTCCCCTGAGCAGGCACCGAGGGCGGCTGCATGTGGAGCCCAGGACCCGGCATTGAGCCCCGGCTCTGTCCCACAGCTAGCAGCTCCATGACCCCTGGGCAGACCCCAGCCGCACCCACAGCCTGGGAGCTGGCACCTCGACGGGCCTCCTTCCTGGGGATCTTCCTTCTGCTGCCAGCCCTGACTCGGGGCCCAGAGCTTGCTCCTGGCCCATGTGGTGCCAGGCCTGGCGTGGAGCTGGCTCCTTTCATGTTCTCTAAAAGCTCACAGTTGTGCTGGGGACTCAGCACAGCGTCTCCTGTGCCGGGGCCTTCTACGTCCCCCGCCTGGGACATGTCTGTCCACCTACCTGGGCCAAAAGCACAACACGGGCCCTGTGTGGAGGCAGAAAGAGGAGACTTTGTTATGTAGAGTCCGACTTGTCAGCCCGTTCAGTGGGAGCTGGGAGAAGCCCCTCTTCCAGCCAGCGCTCCCAAACCCTTCCACTCCTGAGGCCTAGGGGTGAGCACTCCAGGGAGGGGAGCACCCAGCAGGAGCCGGTGTCCTGAGTGAGGGTGGAGAGGCCTGCCTCCAAACAGGGCCGAGCTACAGTGGCCTCCAGGGTCTTCTCGTCTCTGAGAGTTCACGAATTCGCTTAAATGGGACTAAGATACCATTTATTTACGACTTATGTGCTTATTTCATTGCATACTGGCAGCCACAGGTGAGGACAGAGATTCTGAGACGTTAAGACACTCACCCAAGGGTGCACAGGAAAGTGGAAAGGCCAGGAGTCTCTCTCCCAGTTTTCACACTCCGCAAGGAGCAGATACTGAACGGGGTTCGTCCCCATGACCCTCCCCGTCTCTCTCCCTTCGGTCCCGTTCTGAAAGGCGCCCCACCCAGGTTCCCAAGCCTTACTGGGACAGTCCCCCAGCATCCAGGAAACCCGGGCCCCATCTGTCTTCGCTCTCACCTGGGCTTCCCCGGGTTTTCCCTCCTGAGGTTCCACCCACTAGCTGAAAAGGAGCTGGGATCACGTGACGCGGGGGAGGGCGGCCTCCGCTGAGGGATAGGGGCGGAGTCCCTGATGGTGCGCAAAGGGCCGCTCCCCAGGCGTGCTGGCGTTCCTACCCCGGCAGAGGGCGCCCTCTTTCCTCCTGAGGGCTTCCCGGAGGAGGTGCCAATGCTTGTGGCTCCCAAGCAGAGGTAAGTGGGGGCAAGTGGCAGCGAGGAGCCTTGGCTGCCTGCCTGAGAGTTTAACTTGATCCTACCGCAATAGTCCCTGAGCCAGTAGGGTAATGTCAGACTTACCTAGATTATTTGCCTAATTTTATTTTGTTTTATTTTTAAACTTTTATTTTAGGGTCAGAGGTCCATATGCAGGCTTTTAATATAGGTGAATTTGTGTCACGGGGGTTGTTGTACAGATTATTTCATCACCCAGTTGTTAAGCCTAGTACCCAATGTTTATTTTTTCTTATCCTCTACTTCCTCCCACCCTCCACCCTCAAGTAGGCCCCGGGGTCTGTTGTTTCTCTCTTTCTGTCCACGTGTTCTCATCATTTAGCTCCCACTTATAAGTGAGAACATGCAATATTTGGTTTTTCCATTCCTACATTAGTTTGCTAAGGATAATGGCCTCCAGCTCCATCCACGTTCCTGCAAAGGACATGAGCTTGTTCTTCTTTATGGCTGCATAGTATTCCATTGTGTATATGTACCACATTTTATTTAGTCAATCTGCCATTGATGCACATTTAGGTTGATTCCATGTCTTTGCTATTGTGAATAGTGCTTGCCTAATTTTTAAAAAATTATCTCAGATATAATTAATGTAGATGGAAATGCAGATTCAAGCCCAGTAGAAGGTTAGAAATAAAAGTGTAAAGCTATCTATCATTTGCCAATCCCCAACTCCTGGAAAACTATGGTTTTTTTTGTTTGTTTTAATCATGTTTGTTGTCATGTTAGTTTTTTTAATTTCATAACTGTGAATAATATACTCATACCTCTATTACTTGATTTATTAGTTTTAACTATGTCTGTTGTATCTATCTGTTGACTTCCTGCTGTGGTGATTTTATTAACCACCCTTTCCCCTTTCTCTTCCGTTTTCATATA
>NW_016818423.1:1113568-1118426 GCF_001698545.2 Rhinopithecus bieti
TTTTTTGAGACAGAGTCTCGCTCTGTCGCCCAGGCTGGAGTGCAGTGGCACGATCTCAGCTCACTGCAACCTCTGCCTCCCAGGGTCAAACGATTCTCCTACCTCAGCCTCTCGAGTAGCTGGGATTACGGGCATGCACCACCATGCCCTGCTAATTTTTGTATTTTTAGTAGAGATGGGGTTTCACCATGCTGGCCAGGCTAGTCTTGAACTCCTGACCTTGTGATCCACCCACCTCAGCCTCCCAAAGTGCTGGGATTATAGGTATTAGCCACCATGCCTGGCCTTCTTTTTTATATTTATATTTTAAGTTTTACTATTGGTTTATATTATCACTTTGAATAATAGTCTTAAATGTCTGTTTCTTCTGTATATTGTATCTCTTGACTCTTCTCCGTGTGAAATGGGTAATTTCCCTTGATGTCCCCTCCCTGCTTCTGCCTTCATCCATGAACTAAGCTTTTACTTTTGTGTCACTGAGGTTTATAGCATTTACGTTCCGTTCGGTAAAGATAATTCAGTTTACCATTGTTTACCTGTAGATTGATTCTTAACATTGAAAACCAAATGACATTTGTAATGTTTTGTAAATACACTTATGTAAATACTTTTACTGCAGAAACAGGGGTGTTTGGCTTTTTTTGAGATAGGGTCTGGCTCTGTCACTCAGGCTGGGTTGTGGTAGTGTAATCATAGCTCAATGCAACCTCGAACTCCCAGGCTCAAGTGATATTCCCATCTCAGCCTCCTGAGTAGCTGGTACTACAGGCATGCACCACCATGCCCAGCTAATTTTTTTTTAATTTTTTTAATTTTTGGTGGAGATGATGTCTCACTTTGTAGCCTAGACTGGTCTCGAACTCCTGAGCTTACAGCCGTGAGCTACTACACCCAGCCAGAACCAGGGATTTGATAAGTCTGATTGCAAGGGAGATGGAATTCCCGGGCACTAAACCTGTGCCAGGTGAGACTGTGAGAACCTTCCAGGCCAATGGAATACTAAACCACAGTTAGACTACATAAATTAGATCTATATATCAACATGAATGCATCTCAATGACATCATGTGGAATTTTAAAAACAACATAATATGAATAACAAGGGAAATCGAGTCTGGAGTACATGGGAACTCCCTGTACTAATCTTCAGATTTTTCTGTAGATCTAAAACTATTCTAAAAAACAAGGTTTGTTACAAAAAACAAACCAAGCTATTGGATAATCCATATTGAACACTGTCATGATATGGCGTTGGAGTACAGATGAGGTAAGAGGAGAGACTGGATGTCGCCAATGACCAAAACTACTGCTCTAAGGAAATAGTTTCTGTAAGTAAGAAGGCCTCCCTCTAAGGAATGTCTTGGTCATGATGGCAGAGAGTTGACCAGGTTCCCTAAGACCAGTGAACTAAGCCATTCCGGTCCATTTGGATAGTAGAAGTCGCCCACATTAGGCAGAGAAAGGGGGAGTGGAGATGTTGTCAGTACCACATGGTATAGAGATAAAGAATGGCTAACATGTAGTGCTGTTTTGAGCCAGGGACTGGTCTTAATGCTTTACCTATGTTAATCTTGTATTTGCTTATATTAATTTACCTATATCAATCCTTACACCAAGTCTGTGAGGTAAGAACTGTTATTATCCTTATTTGACAGATGAGGAAATAGGCAAAAAGAGATTAAGTAATTTGCTCAAGGTTAGCAAGTACTGGTTTTAGAAACCAGCCAGTCTCTGGCCAGTTTCTCTATATCCTGGTAATCTACTTTTTTTTTTTTTTATTAGTTTTGGTTTTTTTTTTTTTTGAGACAATCTGACTCTATCACCCAGACTGGAGTGCAGTGGCATGATCTCGACTCACTGCAACCTCCACCTCCCGGGTGCAAGCGATTCTTCTACCTCAGCCTCCGGAGTAGCTGGGATTACAGGCGTGTGCCACACCCAGCTAATTTTTGTGTTTTAAATAGAGATGAGGTTTCACTATGTTGGCCAGCCTGGCCTCAAACTCCTGACCTCAAGTAATCTGCCCGTCTCGGCCTCTCAAAGTGTTGAGATTACAGGTGTAAGCCGCTGGGCCCGGCCTATCTCCTGGTATTCTAAAATGTCTCATTGTCATAAAAGAATAAAGTAAGATTTTGCCCAGGTTTTGGCCTAATGTCATTTACCCCATCATTAGATGTTTGCTCCATTGACTCATGACAGCACCTCTGCGATATACCTGGTTCCCATGAATGAATGCAATTTATTTCTTGGCTTTTTTTTCTTTTTTAAATGGAGTTTTGCTCTCATTGCCCAGGCTAGCGTGCAGTGGTGGGATCTTGGTTCACTGCAACTTTTGCCTCCTGGGTTCAAATTATTCCCCTGCCTCAACCTCCCAAGTAGCTGGGATTACAGGTGTCCACCACCACGCCCAGCTAATTTTTGTATTATTAGTAGAGATGAGGTTTCACCATGTTGGCCAGGCTGGTCTCAAACTCCTGACCTCAGGTGATTCACCTGCCTCGGCCTTCCAAAATGCTGGGATTACGGGTGTGAACCACCACACCTGGCCTATTTGTTGGCTTTCTTTTCTTTTCCATTGATCGATTTGTCTATTCTTGATAAACATTGTTTTAGTTCTATGGTTTTGTGATAAATATTGCTAACTGGGGAGCAAGCTCCAACCCCCCCTAACTTGGTTTCTATTTTTTATTATCGTCTTAGCTAACTATATACCTTTATTCTTCCATATGAGCTGTAGAATCATTTTGTCAAGATCCTTGCAGAATTCTGTTGGGATTTAAATTGGAATTTCATCAAATTTACAGATTAGGGATAAAATTGAGTAATACTAAGTCTTCTCATCCATAAATGTACCTTATTTCCATTCTTTCAGGCCTTCAATTCATTTTGTGATTTTCTTCATCAAAATATTGCACGTTTTAATTGAATTATTCTATTCTTTAATATTTTTATTGCATTTTCTTTTTTCTTTTGTTTGAGATGAGGCCTCGCTCTGTGTACAGGCTGAAGTGCAGTAGTACGATCACCTGGGCTCAGATGGTTCTCCCACTTCAGCCTCCTGAGTAGCTGAGACTACAGGTGCCTACCACCATACCCGACTAAATTTTTGGGTTTTTGTAGAAACAGCGTCTTGCTATGTTGCTCAGGCTGGTCTGAAACTCCTGGGCTTAAGCAATCCTCCCACCTCAGCCTCCCAAAGTGCTGGGATTGCAGACATGAGCCACCATGCCGGGCACAGTGATTCACTCCTGTAATACCAACACTTTGGGAGGCCCGGGCGACAGATCACTTAAGCCCAGGAATTGGAGCCAGTCTGGGCAACATTGTGAAGCCCTGTCTCTACAAAAACTACAAAATTATCCAGGAGTGGTGGCATGTCCTATACTCCCTGTAGTCCCAGTTATCGGGAGGCTAAGGTGGGAGGATGGCTTGAGCCCAGGAGATTGAGGCTGCAGTGAGCTGAGATTGTGCCACTGCACTCCTGCCTAAGTGACAGAGTGAGACCTTGTTGCAAAAAAATAAATAAATAAAATAAAATAAAAATTAATGTCATAAAGATATTCATAGTATTCTCGTGATTCAAAAATCTCTATTGTATCGGTTACAGTCCCCTTTTAATTCCTGATACTATTTATTTGTGCTTGCTCTCTCTCTTTCTCTCTCTCAGTTATCCTAGAGTTTTTTGTTAAATCAGATTTTTGGCTTTTTATCTCTGTTTTTTTATGATGTTGTTATTATATTTTCTATTTCACTATCTTCTGGTTTTACCTTTCTTATTTACTTTCTTCTACTTCCTTTGGTTTACTCTTGTTCTTTCATTTTTTTTAAGAGACAGGGTCTTGCTCTGTTGTCCAGGCTGGAGTGCAATGGTGTGATCATAGCTCACTGCAGCCTTAAACGCCTACTAATTGGCCTCAAGCTAATTTTCTAAATTATTTTAAATTATTTTGGAGAGATAGAGTCTCACTATGTTGCCCAGGCTGGTCTCAAACTTGTGGCCCAAAGTAACCCACTCCCAACACTTTGGGAGGCCAAGATGGAAGGATCACTTACATCCAGGAGTTTGAGACAAGCTAGACAACATAGAGACCTTGTCTCTATAAAAAATACCAAAATTAGCCAGGCATGGTGGTGCATGCATGTAGTCCCAGCCTAGCGACAGGGTCTCTAGGGAAACAGAGTATTAGTGCCTAACATTTCTATTTTGTGAAGACGAAGACTCTCTATGCTGCCCAGGCTGGTCTTGAATTCCAGGGCTCAAGCCATCCTCCTGCCTCAGCCTCCCAAAGCACTGGGATTAGAAGCATAAGCCACCACACCTAGTGGCTACCTATTATTATTAAAAATAAATGTAGTTTCAGGCCAGACATGGTGGCTCATGCTTGTAATCCCAGCACTTTGGGAAGCCAAGATAGGAGGATCACTTGAGGCCAGGAGTCCAAGACCAGCCTGCAACATAGTGAGAACCCCATCTCTAAATAAAAATAAATAAATCATACATAAATAAATGTTTCAGCCAGGCATGATGGTGAATGTGTGTAATCCCAGTTACTCTGGTGACTGAGGTGGGAGGATCCCAAGCTCCGGAGTTTGAGACCAGCCTAGGTAACATAGCGAAACCCTCTCTCTATTGAAAAGAAAATGAAAATATACTTTTACTGCATTGTGATCAGTTAAAATTGTCTATATAATGTTGATTTTTAAAAAGTTTTCAAGATTTCCTTTGTTATCTGATATACTGTCAGTCATCATTAACATTCATTGTATGCTTGAAAAATGATTGAAATTCTCAGTTTAATAATTTAAGCTTTTCCTCTTTTTTTTCTTTTCTTTTTTCTTTTCTTTCTTCTCTCTCTCTC
>NW_016818423.1:1118821-1148272 GCF_001698545.2 Rhinopithecus bieti
CTCTTTTTTTTTTTTTTTTTTTTTTTTTTTTTTTTATTTTGATATAGAATCTTGCTCTGTCACCCAGGCTGGAGTACAGTGGTGCGATCTCGGCTCACTGCAACCTCTGCCTCCTGGTTCAAGCAATTCTCCTGCCTCAACCTCCGAGTAGCTGGGATTACAGGCATCTGCAACTGCGCCCAGCTAATTTTTGTATTTTTAGTAGAGACGGGGGCTTCACCGTGTTGGCCAGGATGGTCTCGAACCCCTAATCTCATGATCCACTAGTCTCGGCCTCCCGAAGTGCTGGGATTACAGGTGTGAGCCACCATGCCCAGCCAACCGTTTAAGCTTTTCTTACCTCAAGCTTTTACTCATGTTTTTCAAATCCATAGTAATCTATAGTAACTTGAATCTATAGAAATCAGTGTTCAATGCAGAAAACAAAAACTACCCTAGGTATTTTAAGCAGAATGAGGTTTAATACACTGGGTGCTTCAAAAGTCATTGGGAGGTCAGGCGCAGTGGCTCACGCCTGTAATCCCAGCACTTTGGGAGGCCGAGCCAGATGGACTGCTTGAACTTAGAGGAGTTCAAGACCAGCCCCGGCAACATGGCAAAACCCCATCTCTACAAAAAGTACAAAAATTAGCCAGATGTGGTGGCGCGTCCCTGTAGTCCTAGCTACTTACGAGGCTGAGGTAGGAGGATGGCTTGAGCCCAGGAGGCAGAGGTTGTAGAGAGCCGAGATCACGCCACTGCACTCCAGCCTGGGCAACAGAGCCAGACCCTATCTAAAAAACAAAAAAAGTCATTGGGAGGCTGTAGGAGTGGACCCGAGGATGGGCCTGGAACACACATTAGAACTGTATTTATAAATACACTGCTAGGGTAACAATACAAAGATCTAATAACAGGCACCGCCACTGCTGCTTCTACTGCCCACATGCACAACACTAGGGGCCAGACATCGATGCAGGCAAACTCGATAGCACCACAGTTGTGCTTGGAAGCAGTAACCGCCCATGGAAAAGGACAGTGGTCTTGGCCTCTCATCTGCTTTTCAGATTTTGCACAATAGCACTAAGTGGTGGAAAATAATTTACATCTGACACACTCATTGTAAGGGAATCTGGGAAAGAGCTTTTGGCTTTCTGTCCTCTGCAGGAAGGCATACTAGGATGTGGAGGATCGCTTGAGCCCAGGAGTTCAAGGCTTCCATGAGCTATGATAGCACCACTGCACTCCAACCTGGGTGACAAGGAGGCCCTATCTCTAAAAAAAACTTTTAAATAAAAATTTTTAAAAATCGGCTGGGCGCAGTGGCTTGTGCCTATAATCCCAGCACTTTGGTAGGCCAAGGGGGGCGGATCATTTGAGGTCAGGAGTTTGAGACCATCCTGGCTAACATGACGAAACCCCATCTCTACTAAAAATACAAAAATTAGCTGGGTTTGGTGGCAGGTGCCTGTAATCCCAGCTACTCGGGAGGCTGAGGCAGGAGAATCGCTTAAACTCGGGAGGTAGAGGCTGCAGTGAACCGAGGTTGCACCACTGCACTCCAGCCTGGGCAACAGAGTGAGACTCCATCTCAAAAAAGAAAAAAAAATTTTTTTAATCTCACACAATTATGATGGACTTGTCAATTTTTTCCTTTACCTCTGTAAGTTCCTGCTTTATATGTTTTTAAAAACACTTTTTTAGTAGCATGCAAATTCATACATTTTACATCTTTTGGGAGATTATAACTTTCATCAGTGCCAAATGTGCCTTTTCTTCCTGTTAATGTTGTTCTGCTTTAATTCGGTTTTCTGATATTAATATTGGTACACTGCTTCCTTGTAGTCAGTATTTAGCTGATACAGTTTTGTGGGTTTGTTTTTGTTTTTGTTTCAGAGACGAGGTCATGCGGCGTCACCCAGCTTAAGCGCAGTGACACGATTGCAGCTCACTGCAGCCTCTAACTCTTGGGCCAGGCTAGAGGTGCAATCTCAGCTCACTGCAACCTCCACCTCCTGGGTTCAAGTGATTCTCTTGCATCAGCCTCCCAACAAGCTGGGATTACAGGTGCCCAGCAACATACCCAGCTAATTTTTGTATTTTTAGTAGAGATGGGGTTTTGCCATGTTGGCCAGGCTGGTCTCGAACTCCTGACCTCAAATGATCTGCCCGCCTCAGCCTCCCAAAGTGTTGGGATTATAGGTGTGAGTCACTGTGTCCAGCCTTTAAAATTCTTAAAGTAGTAATTTGGCAGTGGAGTTTTGTTTTCAGAGACAAATTAGAGGTGAGTGAAGGAGAGGTGATGCTGGCACCAGAGACAGCTGCCAGAGAGGATAAGAGAATGTCCCACTTTACAGACTCATGCCAAACTGTCTTCCCGAGCACTTGTGCCAATTTACACTCCCATCTGCAGCCTCTGAGCAACCCAGTGAACCCAGATCCTCTCTGACACCTGGTACTATCAGACTGCTGCTGCTGCTGCTGCTGCTTTTTTTTTTTTTTTTTTTTTGTAGATGTAGTCTCGCTCTGTCGCCCAGGCTGGAGTGCAGTGGTGTGATCTCGGGTCACTGCAACCTCTGTCTCCTGGGTTCAAGCGATTCTCCTGCCTCAGCTTCCCAAGTAGCTGGGATTGTGGGGCTAATTTTTGTATTTTTAGTAGAGACAGGGTTTCATCATGTTGGCCAGGCTGGTCTCAAACTCCTGACCTCAGGTGATCCACTCGCCTTGGCCTCCCAAAGTGCTGGGACTACAGGTATGAGCCACCACGCTGGCCTTTTATTTTTTATTTTTTGATATGGGGTCTTCTTGCTCTGTCTCCCAGGCTGGAGTGCAGTGGCACGATGACAGCTCACTGTAGCCTCTACCTTCTGGGCTCAAGCAATTCTCCCACCTCAGCCTCCCAAGAATCTGGGACTACAGGTGTACTACTGGTGGCATGCACCACCAGGCCTGGCTAATTTTTTTTTTTTTTTTTGAGATGGAGTCTCGCTGTGTTGCCCAGGCTGGAGTGCAGTGGTGCGATCTCCACTCACTACAAGCTCCACCTCCCGGGTTCACGCCATTCTTCTGCCTCAGCCTCCCATGTAGCTGGGACTATAGGCACCCGCTACCGCGCCGGGCTAATTTTTGTATTTTTAGTAGAGATGGGGTTTCACCGTGTTCACCAGGATGGTCTCGATCTCCTGACCTCATGATCTGCCCGTCGTGGCCTCCCAAAGTGCTGGGATTACAGGCATGAGCCACGGTGCCTGGCCAAGCACGGCTAATTTTTAAAAATTATTTGTAGAAATGAGGTCTCTCCATGTTGCATAGCCTGGTCCTGAACTTCTAGGCTCAAGTGATCCTCCTGCCTCAGCCTCCCAAAGTGCTGGGATTACAGGCGTGAGCCACCATGCCCAGTCATTAGGCTTTTTTTTTTTTTCTTTTGAGACGGGGTCTTGCTTTGTTGCCCAGGCTGGAGTGCAATGGCGAGATTTCGGCTCACTGCAAGCTCCGCCTCCCAGGTTCACACCATTCTCCTGCCTCAGCCTCCCAAGTAGCTGGGACTATAGGCGCCTGCCACCACACCTGGCTAATTTTTTGTGTTTTTAGTAGAGACAGGGTTTCACCATGTTGGTCAGGATGGTCTTATCTCCTGACCTCGTGATCCGCCCGCCTCGGCCTCCCAAAGTGCATCAGGCTTCTTAATGACCAATTTCTGGCTCTTGGTAGCTTTCTCTCTCTTTCATTCTCTATCTTTCATAAATATGCATTTGTATATGTGTGTGTGTGTGTGTGTGTGTGTGTGTGTTTAATTCAGAAGTAGAAAGAAATCTTATTTTTTTCAAGGAGTAGTTTACCTGTTGAGAGTGTCAGTTGTTGCAGAGGGCCCTGGAAATATAAAGACTAAGAAAGGACCCATCATGAGGCCCTGGGTTACTGGTGACTCTGGGGGAGTGGTTGGCTGTGGAGGGAGGTTGATGAAACCTCAAGGGGATAAGAAGCGGGACACCAGGGATGCAACAGAAGAGAGCCAAGTAACGATTTCTGGTAGCCAAAGGAAGGATAAGATTTCAAGGTCAGGTGGAGGGCATGTCTAGAAATGGAAGAACTAAGTTTATAGTGAAATGAGGAGGAGCCAGGGAGGAGGGGGTGATGGAGAAGCAGAAGTAAGGGGCCGACTCCGTGTTAAGAGCAATGGGGGCCAGGTGAGGTGGCTCATGCCAGTAATCCCAACACTTTGGGAGTTCGAGGTGGGTGGATCACAAGATCAGGAGTTTGAGACCTGCCTGGCCAAAATGGTGAAACCCTGACTCTACTAAAAATACAAAAATTAGCCAAGCATGGTGGCACATGCCTGTAATGCCAGCTACTCAGGAGGCTGAGACAGGAGAATCGCTTGAACCCAGGAGGCAGAGGTTGCAGTGAGCTGAGTGCACCATTGCACGCCAGTCTGGGTGATGTAGCAAGACTCTGTACCCCCACCCCCAAAAAAAGAGTAATTGGGGGCATCACAGTCCTCTTGAGGAAAGAGCATTGACTTTGCAGTCAGACATATGCAGATTCAAATCCCAGGGCTGCCGGTTATGAGGTGTCAGAGAGGCTGAAGACGGAGGAGCACCTAGACCAGAAGTCCCTTAACACATGGTAGTTAGTTCTCTCTCCCTTCTTCCACCAAAAGAGTCTGTGGCTGAAGCCAGTCCAGATCCAGAAGCTGGGAGGTTCTGCAAGAATGACCCTTGGCTGAGTGGGCTGCAGGCTTCGGAATTCCATGAGTCTCAGGGAGGCCAGATGAGAGCGGGTTTCTAGAGAGGGAGAACAAAGGGGATCCTGTGAGTCAGCGAGAGATGAGGGTGATGATGGAGGAGGCTGAGGTGCTGCTGCCAAGGCAAGGAAATTGCCATTGATGAGGGTGGGGGCTGGGCCTCCCCGGCTGAGGTCCAGCAGGACAGAAGTGAAGTCAGGGCAGAAATGTGCTCTGTCCTGTCCTGCCCAAGAGGAGCCACCTCCACTTCCAGCCACGTCTGCTTATGTCGTGTGGCCAGTGCCCAGTTCTACCCCAGCTGCTCCTCCTCCTTCGTCCCCATCTCAGGTCCTGGGGTCCTTCCACTGTGTTCTCCCAGCCAGAAATCTGGGTGTCAGCCTTGCCTTCCCAACTCAGCAGCCATCTAGGGTATGGACTCAGCCTCACTCTGCTTTTTCCAGGAGGTTCCTGGGCCTGGGGCACCTTCGGGGAGCTTCAGGCAGCTCTCATCTGGCGGGACTCCCTTCCACCGTTGCGCAGGAGGCTGGGGACTTCACTGGCTCCCTCTGGCTCCCAGAAGGATCCACCATCATGGATTCAGCTGAGGGGAACTCTCAGTCTCGCCTTCCTGAGATGCACTGATATTTGGGAACTGGCTTCTCAAGCTGCTGGGGAAGGGTGGGGAGGGCAAAATTTCATTTTCTGTGGATGCCTTTGTGCACATCCCTCAACCTGGCTTCATGAGCTGTGGGAAGGAGGGAAGGGGGGCAGATCTGGACCACACGGAGCAGCCAGGAGGTGAACTTTGGAGGGAGAGCAGTCTCTGCAAATCACGTTAACCTGGGGCACTCCCTAACCTGCCCATCCTGTGCCCACCTAGCCTCGGCCAGCAAGCAGCAGGCACCACTGCTTTGCACTGTGCATGCCAGGCCCTTTTAGGCCCTTCAGCAGAAGGCAGTGGGGCCACTCAGCCAGCAGTCACCACTGCTGTCCATAGCTCCACTGACCCAGCCCAACATGCCGTAGCTCACTTTGTCACCCCGCCTCCCAGGTTCTCTGATTTGCTAAAGGACATGTTCATGGTTGTCTATCTTATGAACTGGAAAACTGGAGCAGATCCTCAGGGCCCCAAGCAAGAGGCTCAGTGTTAGAGGGCTTGCAACTCCGTGTCCTGAGGCTCAGTTCCTGCCTAGAGATGGACACCACTGCCTCCTAGGGCCACCAGCACCAGGACCCTCTGAAGCTGCCAGGTGCCCCTGCCCCTTGGGGCCTCCTCCCAAGGCCCTTGCTCTTCTGCACCGAAGGTCATGCCTGCTGCCCCTGGACACTGCTAACTGTAGCTGCGGGTCACTGGTGAGTGTGTTGGGCATTGTTTGTGCCTCCGACAGTGCTCTGTGCAGACACTACTCAACCTGGTTTGCACCTCTAAGTCCTGGGCTGCAGCCAAGGTGGCTGGATTTCCTGTGCCTCTGAGCTGCTAGCTGCTATGGACACAGCCAGATGCTCCAAGGCTCCTGATCCTTGTCCCGAGGGCACATGAACAGACACAGCCAGGAGGAAACCGGAGCACTGGCTACTGTGGGTGTATGTGTTTGTGCTCATGAAAAGTGGCCCTTTTCTGAGGCTGCCAGGTGCTGCTGAGAAGGTGACTCTTCTCCCGTCCACGCTCCCTTCCATACTTACCCTTAGGAAGGAAGTCATTATGCACAGCCCACGCTTAAGCAGTGGGGGCTCATGTGCCACCCTCCCTGAGGGTAGACTATCTACATAAATTATTTGGAATCTGCATGGGAGATCTGTCTCTTCTCATTCATTTATTTATATCATTTGTTCAATCACTTATTTATATCACTCTGGACTCACGGGTACTGATTTTATATTTTGAGTTGTAATCCATTACTACTTTATTTGGTTTGTTGCTCAAACTGTTCCTGTTTTGGCTGTTGGGGGCTCTGGGTCTCTTTAACATTTTGTTGTGTCCCCATTATTACGGGGTGGGATATGTTTCCTACCTCCTTGAAGACTTTCCACTCCCCTGATGACACACATCAAATGTCGTTGAGACTCCAATTCATCCCTCCTTCACTCACCCCTGCCACTTGCTACTCTGGACCCTGAGCCCTGGCTGGGCCTGGGGATCTCAGAGCTGCTGGACACACTAAACTTTGAACCTTGCCCTTCCCCCTGCCCAGCCACTGCCATGCACAAACAATGCCCTTTCCCCTGGTTGAGTCTGTCCTCCAGTTCCAGCCTCCAAAAAGCTTTATATCACTTTAGTGCCAAAGCTGCCAACTACAGTGTATATGAACAAATGTACTTAAAGGACAAAACAAAACAAAAAGACCTGCTTCTCTATTGCTTTTCAAACCTGCCTTATCTTCTCCACTCCCACACTTTAGATAAATGTCCATTTGCCTGCAACTGTTTTTATCACACACCCTCTCATTGGCCAGGGTAGTGTCATGTTCTCTGGAATCCCCCAGACTCTGATTCCAATCCTAGTGACCCTAGGCAGTCAGTTGATCCCTCAAAGCCTCACTTTCAGGCATCTGTAAAAGAGGGGCAGTAACAGCCTCCAAATAGCTCACACTGATTGATCACCATTATTGATATCAGGCAATAACTTCTGAAAAGTACCTAATATCCTCTATCTGCCAGGCCCTTCCTTCCTCCATCTGGGGACTCCAAGGTCTTGGTTTCAGTCTCCATGAAACCTTTCCCAACCAACCGGCTGGAGTGAGTAGTTCCTGCCTGCCTGCCTGCACCTCCCTAGTAATTCGAGCGATGATTTGCTGACTCTCTCCTCCATCCCACCCCACCTCCAAACAGGCTGCCCAATGGTCAGAGTCATGCTGCATTAGAGCCGGGGGTTAGGAAGAAGGGGCATAGACTTGGACTTGGACATCACACTTGAGTGTGATCTGCATTGGGACTGTGGCTCTGCACCTCAACTGCTTGGCCTCAGCAAGTCCCCTAACCTCTTTGAGCTTCCTTTTCCTTATTTATAAAATTGTGATGACAGTAGTTATTTTATAGGAATGCTGTGGAGTTTTAAGTACATAATCCATGTCAAGCATTTCACATAACGCCCAGCACACAGAAAGTGCTTAATAAATGGTCCCTTCCTCTCTTCTTATTATCAGGCAGGCTGCTCTGCCAGGCTCCGTTTATTGATGGATTCAAGGTTAAAAATAGAGCGGCAGCCTTGGGGAGTAGGTCCTTCAGAGCTGGGAATTGACACCTTTGGGGGTGTGAATAGGGAAGAAGCCTGTCTCTCCCTTCAGGGGCCTCTCAGAGAAACACAAATCTTGATGCCTCTGGCCTTTCTCTCATTGATTTCCAGGGCAGGCATGCAGAGGCCAGACTGCTCGGCTGGCAAGCTCAGAGCAGAAGCTCTGCAATCAAATGCGCTGTCTTCTCACCCTAGTCCTGCCATTCAGTTGGCTGTGTGACCTTGGGCAAGCAGCGTTTCCTCTCAGAGGATCATCAGGGAAACTGACAATGTTAACAACATTGATTTTTTTATATGTATTACATATGTATATAACATATATATTATGTGTATATATCACATATGTGATATATATATATAACACACACATACATACATATATATATATAAAAGCAAACAGAGACCTTGAGGTCGATGAACAACCAGCTCTGGGACTCAAGGTAATGGTGTCCCCTCTCTGAGCCTCAGTTTCCATATCTCTGAAACAGACACAGCAGCTCCGACTTACAAAGCTATTGTGAAGATGCAGCAAGGTCATGGATAGCAGCTGCTGACAGCGGTAACACCTGATGGGCACCTGAGTTATCTAATAGTCTATCTTCCAGTCTGAGGGTATGGGGAGACACATTTATTTTAGCTGTTTGTAACTATTGATCCACCAGCCTGGGAAAATGCAAAGAAATGCATCAACAGAAAAACCCTTCACATCTTGAGTTGCTAACAGGCTGGTCCTGCCAGTGGGTAAACCACTTCTGTGTGATTGACTTCCCCTGCCATCAGCTCAGCACTCTTGGCAACTTGTTTTGTCACCCAGGATAAGACACTGGTTTAATTAAACCAGATCCTGATTTGTGGGCAGGAGCCCCCACTTTCCCTTCTGCAGGGAGTCTTAGCAGTGATGTCAAAGGGCATAAATCTGACTTCCAGGGCCACTGAGCCAGCCTCCTTCAAGCAGATAGGCAAGGGCTGGATGCTCCATGACTTCAGGGACACACTCCTGGGTTGTTTCTCCCCTTCCCTTCCTGGGAGGGGTCTATCAGGCTCCAAAACCCTGTCCCTCACTCATTTCTGACCCTGAGATGGATACAGAATTTCATGACAATAACATTAATAAAAACACACAGTCCTGGCCAGACACGGGCTTACACAGTCCCAGCTCTGGGATTATAGCTGTGAGCCACTGCATCTGGCCTACCATTGTTATTTTAAATCTTTCTTGACCTGAACCCTCAGTTCATTTTAAAACTCTTCCTTTGGCTGGACAAAGGAGCATGGTGGCTCATGCCTATAATCCCAGCATTTTGGGAGGCCAAGGTGGGCAGATCACTTGAGGTCAGGAGTTCGAAAGCAGTCTGGCCAACACAGAAATCCCGTCTCTACTAAAAATACAAAAATTGGCTGGGCGTGGTGGCTCATGCCTGTAATTTCAGCACTTTGGGAAGCTGAGGCAGGCAAATCACCTGAGGTCGGGAGTTTGAGACCAGCCTGACCAGAATGGAGAAACCCCATCTCTACTAAAAATACAAAATTCGCTTGGCGTGGTGGCACATGCCTTTAATCCCAGCTTCTCAGGAGGCTGAGGCAGGAGAATCCCTTGAACCCAGGAGGCGGAGGTTGCAGCGAGCCAAGATGGCACCACTGCACTCCAGCCTGGGTAACAAGAGTGAAACTCCGTCTCAAAAAATAAATAAATACATAAAAATAAAAATACAAAAACTAACCGGGCATGGTGGTGCACACTTGTAATTCCAGATACTTGGTGGCTGAGGCATGAGAATTGCTTGAATCCAGGAGGCAGAGGTTGCAGTGAGCCGAGATCATGCCACTGCACTCCAGCCTGGGCAACAGAGCGAAACTCTCCCTAAATAAATTAAATAAATAAATACACAATCCCATCACATTGCAGTCCTCAAGGGAGATTTCTGCCAGAGCTCAGGAGCCTTGGGCCAAGGCACTACATGCAAAAGCTCTCTTCCCTGCCACCTGCAACCTCTGCACATAACAAGCAGAGACAAAACTCGTGTTTTGTCCAGGCTGAGCAGGATGATCACCTGAGGCTACAAGCAACCCCTATAGGACTGTTCTCACCAGGTGAGGGCGTTGATCTGACAGCATCCTATAAAAGTCCAAGCTCTAGATTCTCATTCTTTTGGGTTTCAGTCCCAGCTATAGCTTGGGTGACTCTAGGCCACACTCTTAACCTCTCAAACCGTTAATTCCTCAGAGTGTGCAGTTGCCCGTTGAATAACATGGGGGCACTGACCCTTGCATAGTTGAAAATCCACATATGTGAATAACTTTTGACTCCCCCAAAACTTAACCACTAACAGCCTACTGTGGACTGGAAGTCTTACCAATAACATAAACAGTTGATTAACACATATATTGTGTGTTTTGTATATATTATATGCCGTATTCATACCACAAAGTAAGCTAGAGAAAAGAAAATGTTATTAAGAAAATCATAAGGAAGAGAAGATACATTTACTACTCCTTACGTGGAAATGGATCACAGATCATCATAAAGGTTTTCACAACCTCGTCATCTTCATGCTGAGTAGGCCTGAAGAGGAGGAAGAGGAGGGCTTGGTCCTGCTGTCTCAGGGGTGACAGAGGCAGAAGGAAATCTACATGAGAGTGGACCACACCATTCAAACCTGTGTTGTTCAAGGGTCAGCTGCATATTTATTTGTTTATTTGCATGTTTATTAGTATTCTTGCTTGTAGACAACAGAGTCCACTCTGGCTAGTTTTGTAGAAGGGAAATTTATTTAGGGATGTTAGAGAAACAGGACCTGGATGCAGCTTCAGGAGCCTCTCCAAGAAGCGCACCACAGAATCAGACTCATGGGGGACCTGCTGCTGCTGTCACTGACTCCAGGCCACACTGCTTTAGCTGCCACCAGGCTGGCAGAAAAAGGATGCCCTGCACACAGCTGTTCCCATACATAACTCATCTCTCAGTTGGTGTCTCAGGTGGGCAAGTGTGATTGGAGGAACTGAGGTCACATGCCTGCACTCTAGCTGCAAGGGAGGCTCCCTTGGCTCTGAGGAGGAACTCAAGATATCAGGAATCCTACTTCAATTTTTTCCACTTGATTGCTTTCTTGGGTCCCTAGTAAGTAGTTCAAATGCAAAAGAAGTTGGAAATTTTAAGCTAAAAACAAGTTATTTTAAAGAAGAAAAAAATCCAGAGAATTTCATTAGAAGTAGTTCTTGCCAATAGACAACCAATTAACTGTAAGTTCAGGCAAGCTGTCCTGCTGCATCAGAAATGTTTAAAGGCCTGTATTCCCAGCTACTGGGAGGATCGTTTGAGTCCGGGAATTCAATCAAGGCTGCAGTGAGCTATGATCATGCCGCTGCACTCCAGTCTGGGCAACAGAGCAAGACCTCTCTAAAACAAAACCACACACACACACACACACACACACAGAGGAAATGCTGAAAGGATTGCTTTCTTTTCTACAATAAGTAAAAATCCTCCAGAAAACAGGAGGAAAGGAAAGAGCACCAATACTTGTGTGTATATTATGTGCTAAGCGTTTTACATGTATTCTTTCTTTTAATTTTATTCTTTTTTTGAGACAGAGTCTCACAGAGAGGAATTTTTTAAACTGTTGAGCAGCAGTGAAAGATAAATGGTCAGTACAGCTTCCTTCCTGTGTCCCTCAATTAGACTGTAAACTCCAGGTAGTCAGGTACCTTGAATATCTTGTTCATCGCTGTATCTCCAGCACCTAACATGGAGCCTGTGATAACGAAACAGATAAAGGAAATGTAAATAATAATAGAACCACCTCAACTTTGAGGCTTCTGGCCAACTTACAGTCTCCAAAGGGGCTATGTCTCCAAACCTTTGGAAAAGCTCTTCCTTATTCATGGAATGTCCATTCCTCCACACCCCCTTGCCTGATGGTGAAGTTGTCTTTGTCTTTCTGTTCTCAGCTTTGACTCACCTCCTCCCGGAGGGTTTCCTTGATGTACATCTCCATGCCTATCACCTCTGTTGGCATCACCACCACATCCTTGCTCTAAGAGCTAGTTTTGTGCCGCAGTTAAAGAGGCAAGCTCTGAAGTCCAACTGCCTGATTTCAAATACTAGCTTCAGCTCTTATTGGTTGTTGGGGCTTAGGTAAGTCATGTGGCCATGCTGAGGCTCATTCTCCTCATCTATAAAACGGGGATAAAAATAGTAGTTAAGTCTCAGGATTGTTGTGAGTTTTAAATGAGATAGTATATGCAAGTTCTTAGAATGGGGCCTGGTACAGAGAGAGAGAGGGAGCGTGCGATCAACCCCTGCTGCTGTTGCAATTCCTTACCATTTTAGAACTTAGCAGGACAATATTGTAATTGTTTTCCAGTTTGTATTCCCAACTTAACTGAGGCCTTCTGGAGTCAGGAACTGGGGTGTCCTTTACTCTCATACCTCTTCATGCACCTGGCATCCAGATCGGATGTCCACTTAGTATTTGTTGTATGAACTCAATCAAAGAAATCACAAATGCAAAAATGGAAAGACAAAACGTTTAGAGTTTGTATAATAGAAAAATAACTAAAACTAAAATGTCACCTGGGAGCGGGGAAAATGGAAAATGACTAATAGCTACATGATGTAAAGATTTTACACACATCAATAAAAAATATCTGAGTTGCTAAGACAGATGGGTACAAAGGTCATGAGCAGGCAATTTAAGTAAGGAAATAGAAGTAGTAAGTAAAATATGGAAGAATAGTCAGTCTTCCACAAATGAGCTACAAATTATAGCAACAGTATTATAGAATGCAGAATTAAATATAGAACTATCCATAACTGAGAAATGTCCAATGGCAGAAGAATGGTTACATAAATAATGATATATTGGCTCAATGGCATGGTATTCCGCCATAAAATAATTGTGAAAATGTTGAAACAAGTGTTTATGACATAGAAAGTTTGCAAGCAGATTGCAAAATTAAACTTAAAGCATGATCACCGTGTGCGAAATGTTCATCTGGACTTGATAAAAGCTTGGCAGAGAATATAAGAAAATGAACACAGTTGCCTTGATAAAAAAGAGAAACCTTACTGAGTGCCCCCATAGGCCAGACTCCATGCCCAGGGCTTCCACACATACGGTCTCACTGAATCCTCCAGTTCTCCCCAGCTCCCTGTGAGCTAAGAGTCATTCCCCTTTACAGGTAAGGCAGCTAAGGCAAAGAGAAGGGCAAGAAAACCTGCCTGAGGAGGTGCAGGCAGTAATTAGCAGAGAGGCGTGCCAACCCTGGTGTGTTGGACTCCAAGTTCCATGCTCTTTCCAACTCATCAGATGTGTAAGATGGATGTGATCCAATAGCTTTTATTTCTCTTTAAACATTGCCTTTAGTGCTGTTTAAATGTCACTTGCGCAATTAAAACACAATTAAAAGAAAAACCAAAGCTGTCTCGGGAAGGCAGTTTAGTCTCTGTTCCTCCAGAGAGCTCCATGGACCAGAACCCCACCCTCTCCTGGCCGATGCCCTGGGTTTTGCCCAAACAATCCCAGGACACAGCCCTGCTGAATTTTCTGTCCTTCTTCATTGGATTTAAAGCACATGGGAGGCATCTGGCATTTCTTCCACCCCTCTCACCAAGACTCTCCTTTCATTTGAAGGTGACTAGGAACTCTAGTTACCCTGTCATGGGGACCCCAGTACTATTGTCAGTATTTCAAAAAGCCAAATGGAAATTGTGCTTTCATCCTAACAAGGCCTTGTGGGCTGATGAAGTGCCCTTAGTGTCCGTCCTTGGATGAAAATATGTCCTGATCCTGTGCACCAGGAGAAAAGGTACAGAATCCCAGGTTGCTGAGTTTGGGGGAGTCAGGGAGTCCCTGGAGAGTGGACTTTTCCAGCTGAGATCTGGAGGGCAAAGAACAGAAGAAAGAGGCTCACTCTGTTGTCCAGGTTGAAGTTCAGTGGCACAAGCATAGCTCACCATGACCTTGAAGTCAAAGCAAAAGTAACACAAAAGAGAACACACTGATGCAACACGTAAGATGGAAATGAAGAAAGAAAAATTAAATGAGAAAAAAATTTTAAAGTTTACATGATAAGATAAAAAATGTGTGAGACCGTGGCCGGCGGCGCGGTGGCCTCAAGCTGTAATCCCAGCATTTTGGGAGGCCGAAGACGGTGATCACGAGGTCAGGAAGATCGAGACCGATCCTGGCTAAGCATGGCGTGAAACCCTCATCATACGTCAAAAATAGTCAAAAACTAGCCGGGCGATGGTGGCGGCGCGCTGTAGCCAGGCTGACTCGGGAGGCTTGACGGCAGGAGAGATGGCGTAAGACCCAGGAGGGCGGAGCGTTGTGCGAGTGAGCTGCAGATCCGGCCAGCTGCAGCGGGTCCGAGCCTGGGCCGATTAGACGATGACTCCGTCTCAGAAAGAGAAAAAGAAAAAAGATAAAAAAATGTGACGGTCTCTAAAACAACAAAGTGGGCTGAGCACGGTGGCTCACGCCTGTAATCCCAGTACTTTGGGAGTCAGAGGCGGGTGGATCACCTGAGGTCGCGAGTTCCAGACCAGCCTGACCAACGTGGAGAACCCTCGTCTCTACTAAAAATACAAAATTAGTCAGGCGTGGTGGCACATGTCTGTAATCCCAACTACTCGGGAGACAGAGGCAGGAGAATCGCTTGAATCTGGAAGGCGGAGGTTGCGGTGAGCTGAGATTGTGCCACTGCACTCCAGCCTGGGCAACAAGAGCAAAACTCTGTCTCAAAAAAAAAGCCCTGAGGCAGGAAAGATGTGGAGCTTTCAAGGAAATGAAATGAAAGATGCACTATGGACCGGGTGTGGGGGCTCACGCCTGTAATCCCAGCACTTTGGGAGGCCGAGGCGGGCAGATCATTTGAGGTCAGGAGTTCAAGACCAGCCTGGCCAACATGGTGAAACCCCATCTCTACTAAAAATACAATGACCCTAAAAAACTATATACACATATCAGAGTCACTGAAGAAGGAAACTCAAATAATGGTATCAAAACAATATTCTATTATATAATGATCAACATCAAAATATATTATATTGGCTGGGCACAATGGCTCATTCCTGTAATCCCAGCACTTTGGGAGGCCGAAGTGGGTGAATCACCTGAGGTCAGAAGTTCGAGACCAGCCTGGCCAACATAGAGAAACCCTGTCTCCACTAAAAATACAAAAAATTAGCTGGGCGTGGTGGCAGGCGCCTGTAGTCCCAGCTCCTCGGGAGGCTGAGGCATGAGAATCGCTTGAACCCAGGAAGCGAAGGTTGCGGTGAGCCGAGATTGCACCACTGCACTCCAGCCTGGGCAACACAGCAAGACTCTGTCTCTCACACACACACACACACTATATATATACACACACACACACACACACATATATATGCTATTTAAAAATTATTAGATTTTAAAGTTAAGAAAGATTCCTTTGAGAATCTAAACATAAAGGAACAAGTCACTTAAAAATCCCAGGCTGGCCTCTGGCTTCTTCACAGCAACATCCAGCATTAGCGTACAATAGAGAGATACCTACAAAGTCATCAAGGAGAGAAAGTGTGACTCAAGAATTTTATTTTCAGCCAAATTGTTGAAGGAGAAAGGCAAAAGACAAAAGTTTTGAACGTGTGTGGGAAGTTTGGAGGCTGAGGCAGCCACACAGTCTGGATTTGTTGGAAGAATAGGATTTTTTTCCTTATGGTGACCCAGAGTTTTACTTAGGGGTTCATTTACACATTTATCCAACAGATTTTTTTTCTCTCTCTCTCTTTTGAAACAGGGTCTTGTTCTGTTGCCCAGGCTGGAGTGCAATGATGTGATGACGGCTCACAGGAGCCCGGACCTTCTGGCCTCAAGCGATCCTCCCACCTCATTCCCCTACCCCGAGTAGCTGGGACCACAGGTGTGTGCCACCACGCCAGGCTAATTTTTTTTTATTTTTTAACTTTTTTGTAGAGATGGGGTCTCCCTAGTTTGCCCATGCTGGTCTTCAACTCCCCGCTCAAGTGATCTTCCTGCCTCAGCCTCCCAAAGTGTTGGGATTACAGCTGTGAGCCACCATGCCTGGCTTAAACAGATTCTTAAAGACTCAAGAAGGTGGCCAGGCATGGTGGCTCAAGCCTGTAATCCCAGCACTTCGAGAGGCCGAGACGGGTGGATTACGAGGTCAGGAGATCGAGACCATCCTGGCTAACACGGTGAAACCCCGTCTCTACTAAAAATTACAAAAAATTAGCCGGGTGAGGTGGCAGGCGCCTGTAGTCCCAGCTACTCGGGAGGCTGAGGCAGGAGAATGGTGTAAACCCAGGAGGCGGAGCTTGCAGTGAGCTGAGATCCGGCCACTGCACTCCAGCCTGGGCGACAGAGCGAGACTCCGTCTCAAAAAAAAAAAAAAGAGAGACTCAAGAAGGTGTTGGGCCGTGTGTCCGGAACTGTCTTATACCAAATGCTAAGAAGGGTGAGGGAGAAGTGTCTTTGCAGAGATCAGTTGACCTTTGAAGGTGAGTCAGAGTAACTGACAGGAAGGGGATCCCAGGCAAAGAAAAGGGCATGAGCAGCCAGGCGCAGTGGCTCACGCCTGTAATCCTAGCACTTTGGGAGGCCGAGGTGGGCAGTTCACAACATCAGGAGATCAAGACCATCCTGGCCAACATGATGAAACCCTGTGTCTACTAAAATACAAAAAAGTAGCCAGGCATGGTGGCACACGCCTGTAATTCCAGCTACTCGGGAGGCTGAGGCAAGGGAATTGCTTGAACCCGGGAGGCAGAGGTTGCAGTGAACTGAGATCGCACGACTGCACTCCAGCCTGGCAACAGAGCAGACTCTGTCTCAACAAAAAAAAAGAAAAGAGAAGAAAAGAAAAGGGCATGAGCAAAGGCAGTGGGCATGGAGGCACGGAGCAGATATTCTAAGGCAGAGGCCAAGCTGTCATCATGGATGGGACCTGGAATGTCCAGGTGTTTGGAATGGGAGAAATGGGTAAACCTTGAAGGCTCATGGTTGGGAAAGAGGGAGAGATCCTGGACAATGGGCTTTCAAGAGGCTTCAACTTGGCTGGATGCGGTAGCTCATGCCTGTAATCCCAGCAATTTGGAAGGCTGAGGCAGACAGATCACTTGAGACCAGGAGTTTGAGACCAGTCTGGCCAACATGGTAAAACCCTGTCTCTACTAAAAATACAAAAATTAGCTGGGCTTAATGGCACACACCTGTAATCCAGCTACTCGGGAGGCTGAGGCACAAGAATTGCTTGAACCTGGGAGGTAGAGGTTGTAGTGAGCTGAGATTGTGCCACTGAACTTACTCCTGCCTGGGCAACAGGAACAATCTAGGAAAAAAAATCTGGGCAACAATCTAGGGAAAAAAAAAAGGCTCAAACTTTATCCCGTAGGCAGGCAATGTGGAGCCACAGAATGAGTGAAGCAGGAAAATTCAAGGAGACAAGGAGATATCTTGAAACCTTCGCAATGAGAAAAGGTTCAGATATTTTGTGAGAATGCAGCCATTCCCACAATTGCTTATAGCAGTCATACCTAATGGTGCACACTAGAATCATTTCCTGCAAAGTCAGGAATAAGGCAAGCTTGCCTACTATTGCTGCTTTTGTTCAGCATTGTATTGAAGAGTCCTATTAGCACAGAAAAGAAAGACCAGCACAGAAAAGAAAGACCTGTGACCATCTACATATTTTCATTGCTGAGTCAAGGAAGGTGCTTGTATATTTCCCTCTTTCTTCATCTTTATGTTTTTCCTGGAGTTTTAAATTGCCTTTCTTTTGTTCTTACACTATCTGCCTTTATTACTGAGGGCAGAAACTTCCCAATAAATTGGAAAGGTGGATATTCCTATTTCCTTTCTACAGATAGAGGAGGCTCAGAGGAATTGGCAAAGTCCACAGGAAATACCCAGTGGAGCTGGGATTCTTATCTATTTCGTGGGATGACTCTATCAATCCCTGGGCTGGCCCCATACAAAGAGCTGGAGTATGCGTTGGCAGATACAGAGGTGCAGTGGGTATGTCTCAGTTATCCCAACTTCATAAAGTTCACAAAGAAGAGGACAGTTGCAGGAAATTCCAGAGGGCACCAAATGAAAGAAGGTCCTATGAAGTGATGTGCGGAGACCCAGCCATGCTGCCCAGTGTTCAGCTCTCCAAAGAGCCGAGCCACCTCTGTGCAGCAGCAGGGCTTTTGGATTTTTATCCCCTTGCCTAGAATGTTCTTCTCTGCTCTTCCTTGGGTTGGCACTTGGGTAGCACTTCCTTGGGTTGCTCAAGGCTTTGTTACCAAGTCAGGGTCCCACCTTCCCTAGGCAGAATGCTTCATGGAGGCTCCCCAGGCCTTGTGCAAATGGGGGTCTATCGCATCAGGTCATCAGACTAGCCCATTCCTGTTGCAGCCTTGGGACTTGTGGACACCATCTCTGGCCCTTGCAGAAATACATGAAATGAAGCACTTGGAAAATTCCATGTTAATCAGCACCTGGAAGTAGATGAGCATGAGTGAAACCCCCTCAAGGGCTCCCAGAAATACCTGGCTTCTCTCTCTCTCTCTCTCTGTCTCTCTCTCTAAACTGCCACATCTAATCATCTATTTACTCAATACATTGCGTGAGCACTTCCCCGGTGCCAGCCTGTGCTAAGCACTGAACACCAGGGCAGGCTGTTCCTGGCACAAGGGAACACAGCCCAGGGGCAAGTAGGGCTGAGATCCAGCCCAGGGACCGTTTGCCAAGCCGTGGGCTCAGAGAGCAGCATCTGCCCCAAAGGATTCCTTTTTCTAATTCCCTCAAAAGCACTGCATGGGCTGGCTGCAGCCCTGCACATTAATGAATTAAACCCACATGGTCCCTGCCCTTGTGGAGCTCCAGTCCGGTGCAAGACAGACACATAATTAAACAATTAAACATATGATTAGAAATCACCCTTATTTTGCTGGTGAGGAGACTGGGTTTCCTAGAAACTAAGTGACTTAGACAGTGAGTGACAGGGTCAGAGTTCAAACTCTGGTCTCCTGGCTCCAAAGCCACAATCTGTTCTGCAGCACGAAAGAGGCATTTGAGCTACATCAGCATTCATTCTGAGCATCAGCCCCAGTCTCCAGCATTTCAGATTCTCCCTCTTTCTGACCCACTTAATTATAAGCTCTGGTTCCCCTGATCCTGAAGGTCCCTCCTCTTGACCTTGCCAGCTCTTTCAGCTTATCCCAGCCTCTCTCCTCCCTCTGGCTGCCAAACCTCTAGCTTGGATCCACCTGCTTCCTGTTGCCGAGGCTTGCAACAGTGAATGACTCTTGCAGCTGGTACTTCCTGTCTCAGGTGTCTTTTGGAGCCAGTCATGCATCCCAGAGGCTGGGCTGGGGACAGAACTGAGCAACAGTCCCTGGGTCATACTCAGAATTCCATTCCCAGTGGCAACACAAGCCATCACAAATCTAGGAATAAGCTGATATGAATAAAATTATGAAGCTTTATTGAAGGTCATAAAAGGAGATCTGAATCAACGGAGAGACATGCCATGCTCCTGAGTGGAAAAACTCAGTAATGTAAAGATGTCATTTCTCTTCAGAGTAATCTACAAATTTAATGTGATTCCAATCAAAATAGCAAAGGCATTTTTTGGCCAGGCATGGTGGCTCACACCTGTAATCCCAATGCTTCCAAAGGCCAAGGTGGGAGGACCACTTGAGGCCAGGAATTTGAGACCAGCCTGGGCAACATAGCAAGACCCTGTCTCTACAAAAAAAAAAAAAAAAATTTAATTAACTGGGCATGGGCCGGGCCTGGTGGCTCACACCTGTAATCCCAGCACTTTGGGAGGCTGAGGCAGGTGGATCACCTGAGGTCAGAAGTTCAAGACCAGCCTGGTTAACATGGTGAAACCCCATTTCTACTAAAAATACAAAAAATTAGCTGGGTGTGGTGGCATGCACCTGTAATCCCAGCTACTCAGGAGGCTGAGGCAAAATCGCTGGAACCCGGGAGGCAGAGGTTGCAGTGAGCTGAGATTGCACCATTGCATTCCAGCTTGGGCAAGAAGAGTGAAGCGAAACTCCGTCTCAAAAAAAAAAAAAAAAAAAAAAAATAGGGCATGGTGGCAGGAGCCTGTAGTCTCAGCTACTCAGGAGCTGAGGCAAGAGGATCCCTTGAGCCCAGGAGTTCAAGGCTGCAGTGAGCCCTGATCACACCATGCATTCCAGCCTGGGAGAGACAGAGCAAGATCCTGTCTCTAAAAAAATAAAAAATAAACGCATTTTAAATGGAATTTGACAAGCTGATTTTCAGGTTAATCCGGAAGGAAAAAAATACAAAGAAAATACACAAGAATAGAATATCCAAGAAAAAATTGTCAGTAGTTTTCATTGTGGTAAAATATATATAACATAATATTTATCGTTTAAACCATGTTTAAGTGTACAGTTCAATGGCATTCAGTACCTTTACACTGATGTGTAACCACATCACCGCCATCCATCTCCAGAACTTTCCATCTTCCCAACCGAAACTCTGCACCCATAAACACCAACTCCCCATTCTCCCTTCCCCACAAGAAAAAAAATTTAATGAATAAAAATGAGAAAACCGTCAAGCCAGAAATAAAGACACCTTATAAAACAAGATAAATTCTATCTATCAATCATAAATGTAGCATTTCAAGTCCAAGAGGAAAAGATAAACTATTTAATAAATGACGTTAAGACAAATGGCTCTCCAATTTTAAAAACAGAAAATTTGAACTCTACCTCCACCAGACACACACACAAAGTCCCTTGAATTTAAAGAACTCAATATAAAAAAGCCCATAAAATCATCAGAAGAAAAGTAAGAAAGATGGGCAGATTTGACTACATAAAAACATTTAACTTCTGAATAACAGAAGGACTCCATGAGCAAAGTTAAAAGACAAATAACAAGTGGGGAAAACAAACCCACCATAGACATGCAGAAATGCAACAAAAACATATCTTGAAATAATAACAATTTTGCTTTTATTTTTCCCACTTCCTCACATCAATCAGAAATTTAAAATTACCTCCAGGAGAATTTGTGCTTTTATAGCGGGAATATAAAGAGAGAGAAACAGTCAGTGTTTAGATGTCATTGTTTTTTTAACTTTCCGGATAGTCTACTGAAGCCCACATCAGAAATCACACTTTTGAAAAGCAAAGTCTTTTGATTTGCAAGAGGCTGCTTTTGCTGAGAGAAGAAAATGCTCTTGAAAATCAAAAGGGAAGGTCTTGGAGGAAGCTGAAGATAAAATTTATGCCTTAACGGTGGATTGAGAGGGAATGGAGAAGAGCCAGGTTGTGTTTCCCTGAGGGAAGTAAATGGGGTCACTGAGCTAGGAAAGAGAAAGGCAGTAGGAGTGAGATGACTTTGGAAGAAGTCAGGGGGATCCAGGATGGGGAACTGGACCTGTGGGACCCAAGGAGAGGAGTGGAGTCAGTGCCCAGAGACAGCTAAGCCCACTCTGTCACCACTACTGAGGAGCTTCCTGGGGACTGGGCCATCACCAGCAACCCTTCTGTGGCCACTCAACTGGATACGACAGGCCACCTTGGCTGAAGAGCCACATTAGTCATTGTATTAATCCATTCTCTCATTGCTGTAAAGAACTACCTGAGATTGGGTAATTTATAAAGAAAAGAGGTTTAATTGACTCATGGCTCTGAAGGCTGTACAGGAAGCATGGCTGGGGAGGCCTCAGGAAACTTAAAATCATGGCAGAAGGTAAGGGGAAGCAAGCACATCTTACATGGTCAGAAAAGGAGGAAGAGAGTGAAGGGGAGGTGCTACACACTTTTAAACAACCAGATCTCATGAGAACTCACTATCACGAGAACAGCAAAGGGGATGTCCACCCTCATGATCCAATCACCTTCCACCAGACCCCTCCTTCAACACGGGGGATTACAATTTAACATGAGATTTAGGTGGGGACACAAATCCAAACCATATCAGCCATTCAGCTCTGCACTGTCTGACGAGGGCCTTCATTGACAGCTGTCTGGAGTGCTCAGCAGGCGTGATACCTACTCATGTCCTGATACATTGCTGAGGACCCCCATCCACACTTACCCCTAGTAATGCCTTCCCTTTTCACATGGCTCAGGACATTTACCAGCCTCCCAAACCAAGGGTGGGATCTTTGATACCCACAGAGGAGGCAGTAATATGGAGTGAAGACCGCCTGTAAGCTGTCCTTGAGTAAAACTAGATAATGGTACAATCTACCCAGGCTAAAGTGATTCACAATATATAAAGAGCTCCTATAAATCAAAAAAAAGAGGCCAACAACCTAATAACTAAATAGGCAAAAGATATGGAAAAGAGAATTCACAGAAGAAATACAGATGTCTAGTAAGTATATGAAAAGATGTTCGGTGACTGTTCTAATTAGAAAAATGCAAGTTAAAACAATAAGATACATTTTGTTTAGCAAATTGGCAAAAATTTAAAAGGCAGAAAAGGGAAAAAAGCACCCTCCTTTGCCATTGGTGGAATTACCCATGGGTGAAGGCTTAGGAAAGGGCAATTTGGTAATTCCATTGAAATTTTAAATTATACACTTTTAAACCCAGCAATTCCACTTCAACCAAAATGTCCAACCAGGGGATGGTTGAGAAAGTCATGAGCAAAGGGGCCTGTCCAACATGTGTGTGTAGAATGGTTTTGCAACATCATTGTTACAAAAAACTGGATTGGGAGTAAAGTTGGGAATGATGCCGTTGAGGTGGGGATCATGATAGGCTGGCCTGAGAGCACGATCCTTGAGTGACCCATAAAAGAGGTGAGAAGTGGCCCATGCATATTTTCGGGAGAAGACACTCCAGGAACAGGGAATAGCCAGTGTGAAGGCCCTGGGGGGAGGTGGGAGCCCATGCCTAGCATGTTTGAGAAAGTGATGCCACTGTAGCTGGAGCAGAGTGGCAGGGAGGAGGGAGGGGGTCTGAGAGGAGGGCACACCAGGGAGATCCCCAGAGGGAAGGTGGAACCAGTAGGCACCTCACTCAGGGCCTTGCAGGCCATCATAAAGGCACTTTGGTTTGGCTCAGAAACTGGAAGCCACTGAAGGGATTTATTATTAAGATTAAAAAAGCAGAATGTAAAATCAAAGTATAGGATGCCATGTTGAAAAAGTCATTTTAAAAGGTTGAAAGGGAATCATCAAAACTGACCACAGCTGCCGAGTTAGGGTGAAGGGATTATGAATTTTTTCCTCTATCCAACTTTTAATGTTTCTGTGTTGCATGTTTGTGATTAAAATATGTTTCTAAGAGTTTTTTAGGTTGTGGTGGGTTTTGTTTTGTTTTGTCTTGAATACTGACTCTCAATAGGAAGGCAGAAAACTATTATGAGGGGCCAGGCACAGTGGCTCACGCCTGTAATCCCAGCACTTTGGGAGGCTGAGGCAAGCAGATCACTTGACGTCAGGAGTTTGAGACCAGCCTGGCCAACTTGGTGAAACCCCATCTCTACTAAAAATACAAAACTTAGCCAGGCGTGGTGGTGCGCACCTGTAATCCCATCTACTCAGGAGGCTAAGACAGGAGACCTGCTTGAACCCGGGAGGCGGAGGTTGCAGTGAGCCAAGATTCCGCCACTGCACTCCAGCCTGGGTGACAGAGGGAGACTCCATAAAAAAAAAGAAAAAGAAAAAGAAAAAACCCTATTGTGAGGGAGGAGGAGGGGTGCAAAGAGCTATGGAGTTAGAGGCGGGTGGAGGGCAGGGCCAGGACCAAGAAAGAAGAGGGGCCAGGGGTAGGGAAACCGGTACAGAGGAGTGATGGGAGGGAGAGAGGAGGACACTGAGGCAGACAGAGAGATGGGAAAAGTGAGACCAAGAGAAGCAGAGGTGAGAGATAGAGAGAGACAGAGACCAGGACAGGGGCAGGGGCCCGTGGAGGAGGCCAGCTCCATGGTACTCCCTTCAGGACCTCAACACCCCATCAACCTCTCGAGACCCCGTAAGACCCACGGGCCCAGGTGCTTGACTCAGGCAGCCCAGCAATGGCCCATCCTCCAGCCCTACTCCAGCATCTCAGGGTCTGGGAACTCAGGAGCCATCAGTGCCGCTTGGATGACCTTAAGCAGGGAAGTGGCATGACCAAGCTTGAGTGTCAGAGAGCCCCTGTGTGCAAGGAAGAAATGAGTTGGGTCCAGGAAAACTACTCTGAGAAATATCGGGTACTTCTAAGAGCAAGGCAGGGCTACAAAGCACTTTCATATCACACGCGCGCACACACACGCACGCCCACACACCATGGGGAGCCTACACATCCGTTACAGCCCACACAGAGAAATTCTGGTATGTGGTGAGGGCCAGAGCTCTCACATCTGCTGGAGGCACCTAAGCAAGGCCAGAAGTGCACCTGCAGCAGGGACTCATCTGCTGAGACACCGTACAGACCCTGGTGGAGCGCTCCTCACACCTGCTTGGCCCACTTGACTCAGGGCATTCAGGGGGACCGTTGTGTGCACCCTGCTTGAACCCCATTTCAAATGCACCCTGCGGCTTCCCTCAGCTTTTCTGCCTCCGGGCTTTCTCCTGAGCTGCAGAAGGCCATTCAACCCTCCAGCAGACACAGCTTAAAAGTTCAGGAAGTTGATGTCCCTGGGGCAACCCTCAACAATGAGGGACTGGAATCATGGATAAATGCGTCAGCTTTCCGACCTTCTGTGGAACAATTCTGAGGGTATTGCTCATGGTTTCTCCAAGGGGCCCCAGCAGGATATGCCCAGTTGCCTATAGTGGGAACCAGCTCAGAGAACACCCTCATTGAAGGAATCATTGGTCCTGTGGAGCCCCACGGCCTGGGTGCATCTACTTGCCTCACTGTAGTATCATTTAGTTGCTTCTTCATCCCTTGTATTTCCCGTAGACAGAAGTCCGGCCTCAGATTCAACTCTTCTGGCAAAGCACCAGAGCAGGCACTGTTGGTGTCCCACCATGTTCCGTGGGTCAGTGCTGGAGGCCACCTGCAGACCTTCTGGGTCTTGCAACCCGAGGGCATTTTCTGCTCCTGAGAAGAGCCGGGGAGTTAACATCCCCCAGGAGCCTTTGACCAGCGTTGGGTGGAGATTGGTGGCTAAATAGTCCAGCTCCTCACCTCTCTAGGGAAGGTTTCCAACATATTCTGTATAGCCTTTCAGAGGGCCCCCAGAGGAACGGAGCTCCAGTTCCCGGAGTAGAGACCCACTCATTAATTCACTTTTTATCGGCTTTCTGCCTTTCCCTGCCTCACTTCCCTATTCCCTTAAAGATGGATGCTTTCTGGGATCATCTTCCAAATAAATCACCTGCACCCCGATCCTTTTCCCAGATAGAGTCTGCTTTTTTCGGAAATCCAAACTAAGGCAGCCTGTTCTCTGCACGGGGCCGTATACTGCACGTGGCTTCATGTCAGGAGATACAAGAGCAGTGCTAGGGTGGGCCCATGGGCTCAGGTGTGACAATCTGATCCCTCCATTATGAAATTCTCCGTCAACCTTTCACGTTAATAATTTCATCCATAGGGGATTATTGCCTGAATCCATCATTTTATTAGGAGTTGTAAAAAATATGGTTTTCTAATCCTACCAATCCTTTCACATTTATTATCTGGAATTTTTTAATAAAGAACTTTCCCTCATAAACTAGGGCTTTTAAATTGAGATGCAATAGTAGAAAAATGACAGGATGAGGGCCTAATTCTTTCTTTCCATTGCTAATTCTCAGGACAAGGAATTGCACCCTGGTTCTCTCCAGTGGTGTTGAATGACGCGTGTTTGATTTAGGGCTTTCTCTCTATCAGTATGAGCAAATGAGTGTTTACATAGTGTGTTTCAATCAATTTCAGTCATTATTCTTTCTGATGATAAATTGTCCCATCTTTAGCCGGTGAGTGTCCCTTCTTGTTGACCCTATGCCCTTTGGATGTGATCCCATTACTCTTTTACGATGTCCTTGCTTTCGGGCCCAACAGGATGTCCCAGGCTGTATGCCGTTTTTTGTTTTTTGTTTTTTTTGAAACGGTCTCCCACTGACGCTCAGGCTGGAGTACAACGGTACAATCTCAGCTCACTGCAACCTCTGCCTTCCAAGTTCAAGTGATTCTTCTGCCTCGGCCTCCTGAGTGTCTGGGACTACAGGCGCATGCCACCACACCCAGCTAATTTTTGCATTTTTAGCAAAGACGGGGTTTCACCATATTGGTCAGGCTGGTCTTGAACTCCTGACCTCATGATCTACCCGCCTTGGCCTCCCAAAGTGCTGGGATTACAGGCATGAGCCACCGTGCCCGGCCATGTGTCTGCTTCAAAAGAAGCAGGCTGTCTGGCAGATTCCCAGACCTGGAATCTGCCATGCCTCCAAGGAGCCCTGGTTCTTGGTAGATGGTGAACACAATCTGGACACAAGTGCACACATTGCTGCCTGGTTATTATTGTTTCTAAACCTTTTCAGTGGACAGAGCTAGGAAATACATACTTTTGAACAGGAAAAATGAAAGGATTAAGAGTTTCTGCTGATAGTTCCAATTCCAGTCTAACATTTCAGGGTATTTATTTAATCTCTTTGGTCTTACTTTCATATCTTTTTTCTCATACACTGAAGATTTTAGATTCCAGCACTAACAATTGCTTATTTGCATTATCCTATAATTTTATAAAATAGTTTCAAAATAATGCCAGTATTTTTATTAACAAGATTTCCAGATGAAGATGAACTGTTTTTTTTGTTGTTGTTGTTGTTGTTTTTTTGAGACGGAGTCTCGCTCTGTCGCCCAGGCTGGAGTGCAGTGGCCGGATCTCAGCTCACTGCAAGCTCCGCCTCCTGGGTTTACGCCATTCTCCTGTCTCAGCCTCCTGAGTAGCTGGGACTACAGGTGCCCGCCACCTCGCCCGGCTAGTTTTTTGTATTTTTTTAGTAGAGTCGGGGTTTCACCATGTTAGCCAGGATGGTCTCGATCTCCTGACCTCGTGATCTGCCCGCCTCGGCCTCCCAAAGTGCTGGGATTACAGGCTTGAGCCACCGCGCCCGGCCGAAGATGAACTATTAAGACCTCCATGTAATTAAACATGAGGGCTCTCAGGCTCAACCTCCTGGGCTTCAGCCATCCTCCCACCTCAGCCTCCCTAGTAGCTGGGAATATAGGTGCATGCTGCCACGCCTGGCTAATTTTTGTATTTTTTGTAAAGATGGGGTTTCGCCATGTTGGCCAGGCTGGTCTCAAACTCCGGGCCTCATGTGATCCGCCCGCCTCGGCCCCCCAAAGTGCTGGGATTACAGGCGTGTGCCAGCATGCCCAGCCCAGTTCGTCTCTTACTGATGAACATTTGGATTATTTCCAAAATTTCAAATAATGCCACAATGTGCATAAGTCATTTTGGTATTTTTATCTGTGTACCTTTAGGTTAGAACTCGAGAAGCGGGATTGCTGTGCCAAAAGGTAAATATTAATATATTAATATACAAGTAATTGTTTATTTATTTATTTATTTTTGAGACAGAGTCTCACTCTGTCACCCAGGCTGGAGAGAAGTGGTGCAATCTCCGCTCACTGCAGCCTCCATCTCCTGGGTTCAAGCCAATCTCCTGCCTCAGCCTCCTGAGTAGCTGGGACTACAGGTGCGTGCCACCACGCCTGGCTAATTATTTTTTTTATTTTTTATTTTTTTTGTATTTTTAATGAAGACAGGGTTTCTCTGTGTTAGCCAGGATGATCTCAATCTCCTGACCTCATGATCCACCTGCCTCGGCCTCCAAAAGTCCCGGGATTACAGGTGTGAGCCACTGCACCTGGCCGTAATCATGTATTTTTTAAGGTGTAGCCAAGTTTCCCTCCAAAAGAGTTTTTCTGTTTTGCATTCCCATTAACAACCATTTTTCATTCAATAAACACATGTTGCATAGCACTATGTGTCAGGCACTGGCTGGTTTGCTGAGGATGCATACAGCAGAGAAAGAGACACATGGCCCCTGCACTCAGGAGCTTCTAGTCTGGTAAGGAAGCAGAGGGTAAGCAGATAACCCCACAAATAATCACTTATGATATGTATTAAGAAGGAGAGGCTATTGGCGATGGCTGATGCCTGTAATCTCAGCTACTTGAGGGGCCGAGGCAGGAGGATCACTTGAGGTCAGGAATTTGAGACCAGCAACATAACTAGACCTCGTCTCTACAAACAATAAAAAATTAGCTGGGAGTGGTGGTGTACTCCTGTGGTCTTAGCTATTCCAGAGGCTGAGCCGGGGGATTGCCTGAGCCCTGGAGTTGGAGGCTACAGTGCGCTATAATCACACCAGTGCTCTTCACCCTGGGCAACAGTGAAAGTCTGTCTCAAACATAAGAAGAAAGAAAAGAAAAAAAGAAAAGAAAAGAAGAAAGGAAGAGAAAGGAAGGGAGGGAAGGGGGAGGAGAAAGAAAGAGAGAGGGAAGGAGGGAGAGGAAGGAAGCAGGGAGGGAGGGAGGGAGGGAGGAAGGAAGGAAAGAGGGAGAGGAAGGAAGGAAGGAAAAGGGGAAGGAAGGAAGGAAAGGAGGAAGGAAGGAAAAGGAAGGAAGGAAGGAAGGAAGGAAGGAAGGAAGGAAGGAAGGGCAAATTTTGTAAGAGTTTACAATAAGGAGCCTTAACTCAATTTGGGGATCAAGAAGACCTTCCTGAGGAATAAAGACTAAGCTGAAATCTGAAGAACAAATAAGAATTAGCCAGGAAAAGTGAGGGGAAATACCTGAGGTCAAAGAGGAAATCCAACCAGAAATTACAATAATCAAAGTAGTTAAAAGAGAAACCCTTTAAAACAAAACCTATAGGGTAGTGACCAGTAGTCCAAAGATAATTTATAACTTTAAATAATTTTGTTGCTTGAAAAAAACTGAAAATATGACCGGGCACAGTGGCTCATGCCTGTAATCCCAGCACTTTGGAAGGCCGAGGCAGGTGGATCACCTGAGGTCAGGAGTTCAAGACCAGCCTGGCCAACATGGCAAAACCCTGTCTCTACTAAAAATAAAAAAATTAACTGGGCATGGTGGCAGATGCCTATAATCTCAGCTACTCAGGAGGCTGAGGCAGGAAAATCACTTGAACCTGGGAGGCAGAGGTTGCAGTGAGCCGAGATTGCACCACTGCACTCCAGCCTGGGTGACAAGAGTGAAACTCCGTCTCAAAAACAAAACAAAACAAAACAAAAAACAAAACAAAACTGAAAATAAATTAATTATAAATATGCAACTTAAGAACCTAGAGGCCGGGTGCGGTGGCTCAAGCCTGTAATCCCAGCACTTTGGGAGGTCGAGACGGGCGGATCACGAGGTCAGGAGTTCGAGACCATCCTGGCTAACACGGTGAAACCCCGTCTCTACTAAAAAATACAAAAACTAGCCAGGCGAGGTGGTGGCGCCTGTAGTCCCAGCTACTCGGGAGGCTGAGGCAGGAGAATGGCCAAAACCCGGGAGGCAGAGCTCGCAGTGAGCATAAATCCCGACACTACACTCCAGCCCCGGCGACAGAGCGAGACTCCGTCTCACAAAAAA
>NW_016818423.1:1148854-1165307 GCF_001698545.2 Rhinopithecus bieti
AAAAAAAAAAAAAAAAAAAAAAAAAAAAGAACCTAGAAAAAGACCACGATAAAAGAAAGTAAAAGAAAATTAATGAAGGTAAAATAAGAAATTAATGAAGTAGAAAAGAAAAAATCAGTTAATAGGATAAATTTTTAAACTGACTCTTTGAAAATACTTTTTAAAAGCACAAAATCAGCCAGGCTCAGTGGCTCACGTCTGTAATCCCAGTACTTTGGGAGGCTAAGGTGGGCAGATCACTTGAGGTCAGGAGTTCAAGACCAGCCTGGCCAACACGGTGAAACCCTGTCTCTATTAAAAATGCAAAAATTAGACGGGCGTGGTGGCGCGCCTGTAATCCCAGCTACTTGACAGGCTGAGGCAGGAGAATTACCTGAACCCAGGAGGCAGAGGTTGCAGCTAGTCGAGATTGCACCGTTGTACTCCAGCCTGGCCAACAGAGTGAGACTGTTTCAAAAAATAGAGATAAAGATAACAAAAATAAATAAAAATAAAAAGAAATAAAGGCACAAAATTGACTGGCACAGTGGCTCATGCCTGTAATCTTAACCCTTTGGAAGGCCAAGGCCACCAGATCACTTGAGCCCAGGAGTTCAGAACCAGCCTGGGCAACATGGTGAGAGCCTGTCTCTACAAAAGAAAGAAAAAGAAAAAGAAATTAGCCAGGCATGGTGGCGCAAGTCTGTAGTCCCAGCAACTCTGAAGGCTGAGGTGGGAGGATCACTAGGAGGTTGAGGCTACAGTGACCTATGATTGCACCACTGTACTCCAGCTTTGACGACAGAGTGAGACCCCGTCTCAAAATAAAATAAAATAAAATAAAAGCATAAAATCACTTGCAAGCTTAAATAAGTAAAAAAGAGAGAAATATATATATATAAAGGATGAGAAAGGAGATATCACTATGATTATGGAAGTTACTAAATAATTGAAAAGATGGCATTATGGCAACAAATGTCTTAGTCCACGGGGGACTGACGGTCAATCAAAATATAAATGACCAAAATTGACTCAAGAAGTAGAAAAGCTGAAGAGAACAATAATCAAAGAAAAGATTTAAAATGCTGTTGAAAAGCTCTCATTAAAACAAGTCATAAGTCTCTCTCTCTGTGTTTTCCTCTTCCCCGATCTTCCTTCCTTCTTCCCTCCCTCTCTTCCTCCCTCCCTCCTTCCTCCTCCTCCATCTCTATCTCTCTCCCTACCTTTTTTTGTGTGCTGGCTCCACTCCTTCATGTTACACATAGTCTCTGCTATGGTTTGGATGCATGTGTCCCCCAAAATTCATAAGGATGGAACTAAAATCCAGTGTGATCGTACCCAGAGGTGAGGCCCCCAGGAGGTGATTAAGACAGAAGGGCTCTCAGCCTGGGCAACATCGCAAAACCCTCTCTCTACAAAAAAATACAAAAAATTATCCAAGCATAGAGGTGCATGCCTGTAGTCCCAGTTACCTGGGAGGCTGAGGCAGGAGGAACATTTAAGCCTGGGATGCAGAGGTTGCAGTGAGCCAAGATCACGCTATTACACTCCAGCCTGGGCGACAGAGACATACCCTGTCTCAGTAAAATAGGCCAGGTGTGGTGGCTCACGCCTGTAATCCCAGCACTTTGGGAGGCCAAGGCAGATGGATCACTTGAGGTCGAGAGTTCAAGACCAGCCTGACCAACATGGAGAAACCCCATCTCTACTAAAATACAAAATTAGCTGAGCGGGGTGGCACATGCCTGTAATCCCAGCTACTCAGAGGCTGAGGCAGGAGGATCACTTGAACCTGGGAGGCAGAGGTTGCGGTGAGCCGAGATTGCACCATTGCACTCCAGCCTCGGCAACAAAAGCAAAACTCTGTCTCAAAAAATAAATAATAAACAAATAAATAAATAATAAATAAACAAGGGCCCCATCTGCATGAATGGGAGTAGTGCCCTTATAAAAGGCCTCAAGAGAACTAGCTAGGCTCTTTTGCCCTTCTGTGGCTTCCGCCATGGGAGGACACAGCATTCGTCCCCTCTGGAGGAGGATGCAGCAACAAGGCACCCTCTTAGAAGCAGGGACCAGCCCGTCACCAGACACTGAACCTGCCAGCACCTTGATCTTGAACCTCCAGCCTGCAAAACTGCGAAAATCAGTTTCTGTTCCTTACAAATGATCCAGTCTCAGGTATTTTGTTAAAGCAGCATGAGCGCACTAAGACATTGTCCACACAACCAGAAAGGGATCCACTGGCAATCTCAGAGGCAGCTCACCGACAGCCTACCCTACATTCCCTTGTGAAACATAAGAACAAGGACTGGCCTATCCTGTTCATTATAACAGTAATAATCGGAACAACAATAATAAAACCATAGGCTGCTTGTCCAGCTTGAGTTGCAGGGTCAGTCGTTACAGTGTCTGAAGGATGCAGTCTGGGGCCCGGCCTAGGTTGGGTCACGCTCCTCCACTTCATGACTGAGGCAACTGGGGCACTGTGATTGATAACTCCACCCAGGTCACATGGCGCTGGGGCAGTTACCCAAGGAGTCATAAACCTGTGGATGATCACCGTGCCCTGCAGGCACTCCAGCAATTTCAGACAATGAAAATGGGAAGATTTCCCAATCTGTTCTATACTCTACTGGTTCCTTCCCATTTTCATTGCCTGACTTGAGGCATGATAAACCGTGACCTCAAGTCAGACAAGGCCACAAGGCTAAAATTTAACTGGATACCATCTCAAATGTCATGTATACGACATTTAACACATACTTGGGCACCCACCTTGCTCTGGGCACGGGGAATCAGTAAGGAACAAACAGAATTTCCAACAAGATCTGTCTTCGGGGTGCTCACATCCCGTCCATGGAGTTGTGGGGTCTCAAGAACATGACAGAATGAAAGATCCAATCCAGTTCAAAGGTCTTTGTTATAAAACGAAATACCATGTTTACATATCTTAGGAGACAAAGAAATGTGAAACCTAGCCCCAATCTGAGTAAGAGTGCAGCCTTCTCAGGGTGAAGAGAATAATTAGATCATGTGAGTCACTGGAATCCAGGGAGCAGCCTACATGAGGCTCCCATTTTGTAAGTTTCAATGAAGCAATTTAAAGTAGCGGCTAAACGCACGGATTCTTAGTTCAACTCTCAGCTCCACTACTTACTGGCTGGGTGATCTTGATTAAGTTTGTTATCTTCTTTGTGCCTCAGCTTCTGGGGCCAGGCCCCAGACTGCATCCTTCAGACACTGTAAAAGTGGTAAAAAATATATTTATCTCATGGATTACACATACAAGAAGTATTTATTGAGTACTTACCAAATGCCAAGCATTATTCTAGGCATTTGGTAGACATCAGAGAACAAAACAAAGATCTTGACCTCTCGCAGGGGAGACAAACAGCGAATGCAATAAGCAAGCAAATTATATGTATTTTGGAGATGATAAGTGCTGTGGAAGAAGGAAAAAATAAAACAGAGAAAGAGGGAGAAAGAGGGGAGGGAGGGCTTGCTAGATTCCTAGAGTAGTCAGAGTTGGCTTCATTGAGATGGTGAGCTTTGAGTGGGAACTTGAAGGAAGTGAGTGAGTCCAAGCAGATATCTGGGGAAAGAGCTCTCCCAGCACAGGGAACAAACAGCTAGTGCAAAGGCCCTGTGGCAAGAGCTTGTCAGGGAGTGTTGCAGAAACAACAAGAAAACCAGATGGCTGCTGCTGAGGAGGGGAGAAAGGAGTAAGAAAAGGAATCAGGGTCGGGCGCAGTGGCTCACACCTGTAATCTCAGCACTTTGGGAGGCTGAGGTAGGTGGATCATGAGGTCAGGAGTTCAAGACCAACCTGACCAACATGATGAACTCTGTCTCTACTTAAAATACTAGAAATACCATATGACCCAGCCATCCCATTACTGGGTATATACCCAAAGGATTATAAATCATGCTGCTATAAAAACACATGGACACGTATGTTTATTGCAGCACTATTCACAAGAGCAAAGACTTGGAATCAACCCAAATGTCCATCAGTGACAGACTGGATTAAGAAAATGTGGCACATATACACCATGGAATACTATGCAGCCATAAAAAAGGATGAGTTCATGTCCTTTGTAGGGACATGGATGNGTGATCGTACCCAGAGGTGAGGCCCCCAGGAGGTGATTAAGACAGAAGGGCTCTCAGCCTGGGCAACATCGCAAAACCCTCTCTCTACAAAAAAATACAAAAAATTATCCAAGCATAGAGGTGCATGCCTGTAGTCCCAGTTACCTGGGAGGCTGAGGCAGGAGGAACATTTAAGCCTGGGATGCAGAGGTTGCAGTGAGCCAAGATCACGCTATTACACTCCAGCCTGGGCGACAGAGACATACCCTGTCTCAGTAAAATAGGCCAGGTGTGGTGGCTCACGCCTGTAATCCCAGCACTTTGGGAGGCCAAGGCAGATGGATCACTTGAGGTCGAGAGTTCAAGACCAGCCTGACCAACATGGAGAAACCCCATCTCTACTAAAAATACAAAATTAGCTGAGCGGGGTGGCACATGCCTGTAATCCCAGCTACTCAGAGGCTGAGGCAGGAGGATCACTTGAACCTGGGAGGCAGAGGTTGCGGTGAGCCGAGATTGCACCATTGCACTCCAGCCTCGGCAACAAAAGCAAAACTCTGTCTCAAAAAATAAATAATAAACAAATAAATAAATAATAAATAAACAAGGGCCCCATCTGCATGAATGGGAGTAGTGCCCTTATAAAAGGCCTCAAGAGAACTAGCTAGGCTCTTTTGCCCTTCTGTGGCTTCCGCCATGGGAGGACACAGCATTCGTCCCCTCTGGAGGAGGATGCAGCAACAAGGCACCCTCTTAGAAGCAGGGACCAGCCCGTCACCAGACACTGAACCTGCCAGCACCTTGATCTTGAACCTCCAGCCTGCAAAACTGCGAAAATCAGTTTCTGTTCCTTACAAATGATCCAGTCTCAGGTATTTTGTTAAAGCAGCATGAGCGCACTAAGACATTGTCCACACAACCAGAAAGGGATCCACTGGCAATCTCAGAGGCAGCTCACCGACAGCCTACCCTACATTCCCTTGTGAAACATAAGAACAAGGACTGGCCTATCCTGTTCATTATAACAGTAATAATCGGAACAACAATAATAAAAACCATAGGCTGCTTGTCCAGCTTGAGTTGCAGGGTCAGTCGTTACAGTGTCTGAAGGATGCAGTCTGGGGCCCGGCCTAGGTTGGGTCACGCTCCTCCACTTCATGACTGAGGCAACTGGGGCACTGTGATTGATAACTCCACCCAGGTCACATGGCGCTGGGGGCAGTTACCCAAGGAGTCATAAACCTGTGGATGATCACCGTGCCCTGCAGGCACTCCAGCAATTTCAGACAATGAAAATGGGAAGATTTCCCAATCTGTTCTATACTCTACTGGTTCCTTCCCATTTTCATTGCCTGACTTGAGGCATGATAAACCGTGACCTCAAGTCAGACAAGGCCACAAGGCTAAAATTTAACTGGATACCATCTCAAATGTCATGTATACGACATTTAACACATACTTGGGCACCCACCTTGCTCTGGGCACGGGGGAATCAGTAAGGAACAAACAGAATTTCCAACAAGATCTGTCTTCGGGGTGCTCACATCCCGTCCATGGAGTTGTGGGGTCTCAAGAACATGACAGAATGAAAGATCCAATCCAGTTCAAAGGTCTTTGTTATAAAACGAAATACCATGTTTACATATCTTAGGAGACAAAGAAATGTGAAACCTAGCCCCAATCTGAGTAAGAGTGCAGCCTTCTCAGGGTGAAGAGAATAATTAGATCATGTGAGTCACTGGAATCCAGGGAGCAGCCTACATGAGGCTCCCATTTTGTAAGTTTCAATGAAGCAATTTAAAGTAGCGGCTAAACGCACGGATTCTTAGTTCAACTCTCAGCTCCACTACTTACTGGCTGGGTGATCTTGATTAAGTTTGTTATCTTCTTTGTGCCTCAGCTTCTGGGGCCAGGCCCCAGACTGCATCCTTCAGACACTGTAAAAGTGGTAAAAAATATATTTATCTCATGGATTACACATACAAGAAGTATTTATTGAGTACTTACCAAATGCCAAGCATTATTCTAGGCATTTGGTAGACATCAGAGAACAAAACAAAGATCTTGACCTCTCGCAGGGGGAGACAAACAGCGAATGCAATAAGCAAGCAAATTATATGTATTTTTGGAGATGATAAGTGCTGTGGAAGAAGGAAAAAATAAAACAGAGAAAGAGGGAGAAAGAGGGGAGGGAGGGCTTGCTAGATTCCTAGAGTAGTCAGAGTTGGCTTCATTGAGATGGTGAGCTTTGAGTGGGAACTTGAAGGAAGTGAGTGAGTCCAAGCAGATATCTGGGGAAAGAGCTCTCCCAGCACAGGGAACAAACAGCTAGTGCAAAGGCCCTGTGGCAAGAGCTTGTCAGGGAGTGTTGCAGAAACAACAAGAAAACCAGATGGCTGCTGCTGAGGAGGGGAGAAAGGAGTAAGAAAAGGAATCAGGGTCGGGCGCAGTGGCTCACACCTGTAATCTCAGCACTTTGGGAGGCTGAGGTAGGTGGATCATGAGGTCAGGAGTTCAAGACCAACCTGACCAACATGATGAACGCTGTCTCTACTTAAAATACTAGAAATACCATATGACCCAGCCATCCCATTACTGGGTATATACCCAAAGGATTATAAATCATGCTGCTATAAAGACACATGCACACGTATGTTTATTGCAGCACTATTCACAAGAGCAAAGACTTGGAATCAACCCAAATGTCCATCAGTGACAGACTGGATTAAGAAAATGTGGCACATATACACCATGGAATACTATGCAGCCATAAAAAAGGATGAGTTCATGTCCTTTGTAGGGACATGGATGCAGCTAGAAACCATCATTCTCAGCAAACTATCGCAAGAACAGAAAACCAACACCGCATGTTCTCACTCATAGGTGGGAATTGAACAATGAGATCACTTGGACTCTGGAAGGCGAACATCACACACCAGGGCCTATTACGGGGAGCGGGGAGGAAGGAGGGATGGCATTGGGAGTTATACCTGATGTAAATGACGAGTTGATGGGTGCTGACGAGTTGATGGGTGCAGCACACCAACATGGCACAAGTATACATATGTAACAAACCTCTACATTGTACACATGTACCCTAGAACTTAAAGTATAATAATAAAAAAAAAAATACAAAAATTAGCCAGGCATGGTGTTGTGAACCTGTAATCCCAGCTACTCAGGAGACTGAAGCAGAAGAATCGCCTGAACCGGGGAGGCAGAGGTTGCAGTGAGCCAAGATCACGCCATTGCACTCCAGCCTGGGCAACAGAGCGAGACTACGTCTAAAAAAAAAAAAAAAGGAAAGGAATCAGATGGTGGCAAGCCCTGGAGGGCACTGCAAGGACTTTGGCTTTTACTCTAAATGATATGGGAGCCACCAAAGGTTTTGAGCAGAGGAGGGACATGATCTGATCACATTTTAAAGAATCCCTCTGGATTCTACGTTGAGACTAGAAGATAAGTGAACAAGGTAGACACAGGAAGAACAGTTAGGAAATGCAATGGCTATTGCAGCAATCCATGCGAGAGATCACGGTGGTTCAGATAAAGGCAATAACAGCGGAGGTGGTAAGAAATGGCCAGATTCTGGATGTATTTTGATGGTAGAACCAACAGAATTTCCCAACTGGAATATGGGGTGTGAGGAAGAGAGGGGAGGCATCCATTTCTGGTCTGAGCAATTGGAAGGACACTCATCAACTGAGGTGGGGGGGCGGTGCTCCAGGTGGAGCAGGCTTTGGGATGGGGAAAAGATCAGGAATTCAGTTTCGAACATGTTCAGTTTGAGATGTCTATTTTTATTTTCTTTTATTTATTATTTTTTTGAGAAAGGGTCTCACTCTGTCACCCAGGCTTGGGGTGCAGTGGCGTGATCACAACTCACTGCAGCCTCCAACTCCTGGCTCAAGCAATCCTCCCCGCTCAGTGTCCTGAGTAGCTAGGACCACAGGTGCGTACCACACACCCGGCTCTTAGATGTCTATTAGACATCCAAGTAGAGAGCTCCACTAGGTGGCTGGATACTTGAATATGGAGTGAGAAGAGAGCTCTAGGCTGACAATAAAACTTCGGGAATCATAGGCATATAAGAAAATGTATTAAAGACCAGCCAGGGAATGAGAGCACATAGGGAAGAGAGGAGCTTCAATGGAACTTGCCAAGACCCAGGACATCCAACATGAACAGAGACGAGGGAAGAGGAGGAACCACCAAGGAGACTTAGCGTAACCAGTGAGGTAGGAGGAAAACCCAGATAAGGCGAAGTCCTAGGAGTGGTGTCTGCAGGAAGAGAGGGCGTGTCAGATGCTGCTGCTGGGTCCGTCCACTAAGATGAAGGAAGATGATCAAGGCAAGTACTGAAGAGAAGGACTGACGGGGTGGGTTTAGAATAGCCTGGGAGGAGAGGAATGGGGAACCAAATCCACCGCTCTCTTGAGGAGTTTTACCGCAGCGGTGAGTAAGAAAAAAATGGGGTAGTAGCTGGCAGGAAAATCTGGTCAAAAACGTTTGTTTTGTCTTGTGTTTTATGAGATGGGAGAAATCACAGCATGTCTGCTTGCTGGTGGGGATGACTCAGTGGATCCTTGCAGGGCAGGTCACTGGCTGAGAATGAGACGGGAGAGGTACTGGGAGGTTGACGAGAGAGCAGGATGTGTGAAACACTCACTTCAGAGCACGTGGGAGAGTGAAGGGTCTGCGGCACAGAGTGTGCTTGCTAGGCAGCCTTCCGGGCCCACCCGAGGGGTGTGGTCACAGGTCGTGAGAATTAAATGCATTAACGCATAATACATGGAAAGCACTTAGATCAGAACCTGACACATAGAAAACACTATACAAGCATTAGCGATCATTATGTAAAATTAAGTATAGAAAGGTCTAAGACCATCAAAACCGTAGTGTTTTATGTATTTATCATATTTAAGAGTATTTCGCCTACTAGAATGATAACCTTATAACTCTATTTGAAATGTGTAATGGGGAAATTGATTAAGACTTATGATTTCAAATTGAAATTCTATTAAAGTAATGCACAATACTGGAAAATCTAAGTGAGTTTTAGGCTCACCATATTTATTAGTTTAATTTTCTAGATTGATAAGAATTATTTTGTACTTAGGGAAGTTTTGCTTGTTAAGTGAGAAAACTTAAATACTTAAAAAAGAAGTCAAATATATTTAAATTTATCAGTGCGGTTTTATAGTTGTAAAGGTGTTTAATTGAGTTCTTAAGTGGGACCAAATGTTATTCAAAGTCACCTTAAAAGTTATTGTTGACATTTATTAGGCTTATAAATAGAAAAAAAAGATTTGTAAGCTGAACGTAAAAGCCTAAGTAGGAACCAAGGTTTTTGAATTTGTAATTTTAATAAATCGACTCCATTTTTAAAACCAAAAATAAACCTTCTTAGTTGTCTTCTCTGCAAACAAAAATCATCCTCAAGGACATCAAAGAAGAGCGTCAGCCAGTTCTAGGAGCGGCTGGTTCATGTGGGAAACGAATCAGAGCCCAAAACAAACTACCTTGCCTTGGAGGTCATGTTGGGGGCTGAGCTCCATGAGTGAGCAGCATGTAGAGAAGGAATGGAATGGGGGCTGGAAGGAGAGGGGATGGTCACCCAGCTGGGGTGGGAGTTGAGGGTGAAAGGCTGAGTCTTCAAGGCAGCTGGGAGGTGAGTGAGACAAGAGGCAACTTCACTTATGAGCATTCTTCATTGAATCCTGTATTATTAGTCAGAGTTTTCCAGAGAAGCAGAACAAATAGGATCGATGGATGGATGGATGGATGGATGGATGGATGGATGGATGGATGGATGGATTGGATGGATAGATAAATAGATTAGAGAGATGACAGATTAGATAGATAGAAGATAGATTAGATTGATAGATAGGTAATAGATTAGGTAGATGATTGATAGATAGATAGATAGACAGACAGACAGATATAGAGATGAGACAGAGATTACGGGTGCGGTGGCTCACACCTGTAATCCCAACATTTTGGGAGGCTGAGGCAGGTGGATCCCTTGAGCTCAGGAGCTCAAGGCCAGCCTGGGCAACATAGTGAGACCCTGTCTCTACTAAAAATACAGTCATTAGCTGGGCATGGTGGCACATGCCTATAGTCCCAGCTACTTGGGAGGCTGAGGTGGGAGGATCACTTGAGCACAGGAGACGGAGGTTTCAGTGAGCTGAGATGGAGCCACTGCACTCCAGCCTGGGTGATAAAGCGAGACTCCATCTCAAAAAAAAAAAAAAAAAGGCTAGAGATTAGATAGATACAGATGAGACGGATGGATAGACAGATGAGAGGAAATGTACTGTGGAAACTGGCTCACATGATTATGGAGGCTGAGAAGTCTCATGGTATCTCATCTGCAAGCTGAGGAGTCAAGGAAGCTGGTGGTGGCATAGCTCAGTCCAAGTCCAAAGGCCTGAGATCAGGGTAGCCAATGGTGTACCTCTGAGTTTGAGGCCAAAGGCCTGACAACTTGGCGGGTCACTGGTGCAAGTCCTGAAGTCCAGAGGCCAGAAAACCTGGAGTTCCAACGGCCAAGGGCGGGAGAAGATGAGTGTCCCAGCTCCAGGGGAGTGAATTTTCCTCTGCTCTGTTGTTTTATCCAGACCCTCAGTCATTCAGGTGAGGGTGAATCACTGAGAATCAGGTTACTCAGTCCACTGGTTCAAATGCCCGCCTCTTCCACCCTCACAGACATACCCAGAAATAATGCTTTACCAGCTAACAGGGTTTCCCTTAACCCAATCGAGTTGATGCCTAAAATTAACCATCACAAATCCTTTTTTACAGTATTCAGGACATACCAGTAAAAACGTGAAGTGCAACCAGGTGAGATGGCTCAGGCCTATAATCTCAGTACTTTCAGGGACCAAGGCAGAGGATCACTTGAGCCCAGGAATTCAAGACCAGCCTGAGAAACAAAGTGAGACCCCATCTCTACAAAAAAATAAAAATAAAAAGTTAGATTGGCATGGTGGTGTGCACCAATAGTCCTAGCTACTTGGGAGGCTGAGGCAGGAGGCTCCCTTGAGCTCAGGAGTTTGAGGCTGTGGTGAGCTATGATCATGCCACTGCACTCCAGCCTAGGCAACAGGGCAAGACCCTGTCACTTTATTTAAAAAAAAAAAAAAAAAAGAATTGCTTTTACTTTGATTGCAGAAGTCTTTCTTCTGATACAATCCCAGGCCAGGATTGACCATGTAGGGCCCTGGCTTAGGAGAATCTGAGGCCTCCAGGCAGAAAACCAATTGTTCAGCTGGTCCCCGCATCTCTGTTCTGGCAAGAGGAGCTAATCTGGAAGGCACAGAAGGAGTGCTACTGAGGACAGAGATAGATTGTTCCTGACGCTTTTCCTCAGCCTGGAAGCAGCCATCCTCAGAACGGCTCTTCTCCCTTGGCCTGATTCCTGGTTTCGCCTTCTGAGTTTGGTTTTGTTCCATTCTGTTTTCCAACTCCCATCTATTTAGTGTTTACTATATGCCAGGCAATGCTCTCAGTTCTATACTCAATCATCTTAAGATGAGAACTCATGAGAACTGTAGGGGAAGGTCTCCCAACTCCCCAATAAGGTCACCTGACTGGTTAGCCTGTCCTGAGAGCTCAAACTCTTTTTTTATTTTCGAGATGGTGTCTCTCTGTCACCCAGGCTGGAATGCAGTGGTGCAGTCTTAGCTTGCTGCAACCCCCACCTCCCGGGTTCAAGCAATTCTCCTGCATCAGCCTCCCAAGTAGCTGAGATTATAGGCGTGTGCCACCACGCTCAGCTAATTTTTGTGTGTGTTTAGTTGAGACAGGGTTTCACTATATCGGCCAGGCTGGTCTCGAACTCCTGACTCAGGTGATCCGTTCACCTAGACCTCCCAAGGTGCTGGGATTACAGGTGTAAGCCATTGTGCCCCACCGAGCTCAAACTCTTAACCACTGCAGTGGTTTGGATGTGTGTGTCCCTCCAAAACTCATATGCTGCAACTGAAACCTCAAGGTGATGGTATTAGCAGGCGGGGCCTTTTGGGAGGTGATAAAGTCATGAGGGACTGCCCTTGTGAATGGGATTAGTGCCCTGATGAAAGGGCTCAAAGGAACTAGCTAGGCCCCTTTCTGCCCTTCCCCCTTGTGCCACGTGAGGGTGTCGTGGTAAGAAGATACCATAATCTGAGCAGGCCCTTCCTGGACACCAAACCTGTCAGCACCTTGGTCTTGGACCTCCCAGTCTCCAAAACGGTGAGAAAATAAATATCTGTTCTTTATAAATGACTCCATCTCAAGTAGTTTGTTATAGCAGCACAAATGTGCTTAGACAACCACCATGCTACATTGCTTCTCTGTAACAAAGTTTACCTCCCAGAGACCTTGACATCAGGCTCAATGGCGGCCTGTCTGAACCTCAGTATCCTCAGGTATGAAATGGGAATAATGCATCCTATGTATTAGGCAGTTCTATGAATTAACAGGGACAACTGTTCCAGGGCATAGAAAAAGAAGAAAGTATCCTTGGTTTTCTTTAGGAAGATCTTTTCCCCCCAACTCAACAACGATCGTGCAGAAAAGAAAAAGGCAAGACCAACCTCCCTTACTCATATTGCTACAAAACTCCTAAATAAAATTGAGGCCGGATGAGAAATGTTGCTGGGCATGGCGGCTCACACCTGTAATCCTAGCTGTTTGGGAGACTGAGGCAGGAGGATAGCTTGAGGACAGGAGTTCCAGACCAACCTAGGCACCATAGCAAGACCCTATCTCAAAAACTAAAAAAGATAAAAAACCAGGTGTGGTGGCATGTGCCTGTAGTCTGAACTACTTGGGAGGCTGAGGCAGGATTGCTTGAGCCCATAGGCCACTGCATTCCAGCCTGGACAACACAGAAAGACCCTGCCTCTAAAAAAAGAGAGAGAGAGAGAGAAAAAAATGCTATATTTCTTACACAACTGAGTTTACAGGCTGGGAGTTCATACTCTTAAAAATATTAGCAAGGACAACTTAACAGTGTATTAGGATAGAAATATACTTTGATCAAGTGGTGTTTATTATAGGAATGTTAGGATGGTTCAATATTAATAAATCTATTAATGTGATTTATTCTAGGAAATAGTCTATAATAATGGTTTAAAATAAAATATGCCATGACCAAGTGGTATTAGTTACAGGAATAAAAGATCAATATTAGAAAACCTACTAATATAATTTATCTTATTAATAAGTAGAAAAAGAAAACCATATATTAAAAGATAATGAAAATGCACTTGATAAATATTATATCCATATAACTAAGTTTTTAAAGCCTTTGTAAAATAGAAATACTTTCTTATGATGTTTTAAAATGTCTCAGACCAACTTTAAGCATCATGTTTCACATTGAAACTCTAGTTCCATTAAGCAAAGAATAATCAAAGGTCCCAGTCACAACTCTTAATTAACATTGTTCTGAAAGTCCTAGTTAATTTAGTTAGGGAAACACAAGAAATGATATATAAATATTAGAAGGAAGGAGGCAAAGTAAGCATCGTATAAAGTTAATATGACTATATATCTAGAAATCCCCCAAAAAATCCATTAAAAATATTAAGTGAGTCCAGGAACATAGCCAATTATAAAGCAAATATACATAAATCAATTTCATTCTAACCAGACAATACAAAGTAGTTAGAGGCTGAATGTAGTGGCTCATGCCTATAATCCCAGCACTTTGGAAGGATAAGGTGGGTGGATCACTTGAGGTCAGGAGTTCAAGACCAGCCTGATCAACATAGTGAAACCCCATCTCCACTAAAAATATAAAAAGTAGTTGGGCATGGTGGCACGTGCCTGTAGTCCCAATTACTCAGGAGGCTGAGGCAGGAGAATCACTTGAGCCTGGGAGGTGGAGGTTGCAGTGAGCCAAGATCATGCCACTGCACTCAAACCTGGGTGACAGAGTGACACTACATCTCAAAAAAAATTGTTTTAAATAGTTAGAAAACTTAATGGGCAAATATTCCATTCATAATATTGGTAAAGGCATATCCACCTATTTCCCTCAAATTAACGTTAAAATTTACATATTCCCACTCAAAATCCCTAAAGACCTTATCTTAGAATTTAGAAAGCAATTCTAAAATTAAATTGAAGCATAAAGCTATAAAATATTCAGGAAAATCTGAAAATAAGATTGAGAAGGGACTTGCCCATCCATTAAAATATATTACAAAGTTTTAGAAATTAAAACAATATGGCACTGGCACAGATGTTTTAAAATTTAAAAGGATTTTGGCTGGGCGCAGTGGCTCATGCTTGTAATCCCAGCACTTTGGGAGGCCAAAGAGGACAGATCACTTGAGGTCAGAAGTTTGAGATCAGCCTGGCCAACATGGTGATACCCATCTCTGTTAAAAATACAAAAATTAGCCAGGCATGGTGCCACGTACCTGTAATCCCAGCTGAGGCAAGAAAATCATCTGAACCCAGGAGGCAGAGGCTGCAGTGAGCCGAGACTGTGCCACTGCACTCCAGCCTGGGAGACAGAGCGAGACTCCGTCTAAAAAAAAAAAAAGAAAGTATATATACACACACACATACACACACACACACACACACACACACACACACATATATGTTTAAAAGGATTTTATTCTCATCAGACATAGTAAGGTGACAGACACAGACAACTTCCCTTGAAAGAAGGGTTTATTATTGACAGTATCCAGAAGGAGGATGTGTGCCACACCATACAGAGCCACACAGAGAAGCACCAGGGTCAGTCAACAGGCAGAAGGAGCAGGGGAACGCATGGGCCGGGGCCTTTTTGTGGGACTCCTGGGAAGGAGTGGGTAAGGCCAGGTAAGCATCTGAACAGGTTGAGAATTGGATAGTCTGAACAATTTCACTAGCTCTGGGATAAATAGGCGGTCCCTGATTGTCCAATACCTGGCTCTGCTGCAGTTTAGGGCAGGAAGAATTTTGGGTTGGTGTGTTAGATAAGAAGGTAGTTTCTGATATGGGCTCCAGATTGGTTGGTTTTCATACAGAATAATGCATTTAAACAACTTGTTCACAGGCAAGTTGTTTACTAAGAATTAGCTAGCCCTGGGAGGTGTGGACCCCCAAGATGTCAAAGCATCATAAATAGAATTTAAAATCATAATGAATAAAACAGAATAGACAAGTGATTAATAAAACAGAATAGAAAGATGAGGCGAGGCCGGGCGCGGTGGCTCAAGCCTGTAATCCCAGCACTTTGGGAGGCCGAGATGGGCGGATCATGAGGTCAGGAGATCGAGACCATCCTGGCTAACCCAGTGAAACCCCGTCTCTACTAAAAAATACAAAAAAAAAACTAGCCGGGTGAGGTGGCGGGCGCCTGTAGTCCCAGCTACTTGGGAGGCTGAGGCAGGAGAATGGCATAAACCCGGGAAGCAGAGCTTGCAGTGAGCTGAGATCCGGCCACTGCACTCCAGCCCGGGCGACAGAGCAAGACTCCATCTCAAAAACAAAAGAAAGATGAGGCCAAAGTACATAAAAGAATTTGATGAATGGTAAGATGGTTTTCCTCATCAGTGAGAAATTGCTAGATTATTCAATAATAACGTTGGGACAACGTCCTAACCACTTAAGAAAAAGTTAGCCGGGCGCGGTGGCTCACTCCTGTAATCTAAACACTTTGAGAGGCCAAGGCAGGCGGATCACCTGAGGTCAGGAGTTCAAGACCAGCCTGGCCAACATGGTGAAGCCCCGTCTATACTTAAAAATACAAAAAATTAGCTAGGTATGGTGGTACACACCTGTAATCCCTGCTACTTGGGAGGCTGAGATGGGGGAATCACTTGTACCCGGGAGGTGGAGGTTTCAGTGAGCCGAGATAGTGCCATTGCACTCCAGACTGGGGGACAAGAGTGAGACTTCGTCTCAAAAAAAAAGAAAAAAATAAGTTAGAATTATATCTTATAAAATAAACTTGAAATGACTCAAAACACCTGTGCTATAAATGTGTACATGTGGTATTTTTTATAAACTTGGGGTGGGGGGAGGTTGGCCAGATAAAATACAGATAAACACTATGAACTATTTGGGACATACTTATACTTTAAAAGTATTTCTTGTTTATCTTGAGAACTAAAAATAAAGTCCTTAGCACTCTCAACCACCAAACAGACACCCTGGTGACCATGCAGGCTCCGAAGAAACCTTAAAAACTGAGTTCCCAGCCATGACAGGACAGGAGATAGGATGTGCCTCGTTATACCCTCTCCCTTTTGTGGTTTAGACACAACAATTGGCCAGCATTGATGTTAAAATGGAGATTGGCCGGGCACGGTGGCTCAAGCCTGTAATCCCAGCACTTTGGGAGGCCGAGACGGGCGGATCACAAGGTCAGGAGATGGAGACCATCCTG
>NW_016818423.1:1165665-1174315 GCF_001698545.2 Rhinopithecus bieti
CGGGAGGCTGAGACAGGAGAATGGCGTGAACCCGGGAGGCGGAGCTTGCAGTGAGCTGAGATCTGGCCACAGCACTCCAGCCTGGGCGACAGAGCGAGATTCCGTCTCAAAAAAATAAATAAATAAATAAATAAATAAATAAATAAATAAATAAATAAATAAATAAAATGGAGATCATGAAGGCAGGGCGAGGTGGCTCATGCCTGTAATCCTAGCATTTTGGGAGGCCGAGGCAGGTGAATCACTTGAAGTCAGAAGTTTCAGACCAACCTGGGCAACATGATGAAAACCTGTCTCTGCTAAAAAAATAGAAGAAATTAGCCAGGTGTGGTGGCACGTGCCTATAGTCCCAGCTACTTGGGAGACTGAGGCATGAGGATCACTTGAACCCAGGTGGTGGAGGCTGCAGTGAGTCAAGATCGTGCCACTGTACTTCAGCCTGGGCCACAGAGCAAGGAAAAAAAAAACAGTGATTGTAAGACTGATGAAACAGATTGTGACAATAAGATACCAAATTATAAACAAGACATAAGGCAATGCCAAGCTAGGGTTAAGTCACGCTCGGCTACACTTATAGAATAAGTTATGAGCCAGGCGTGGTGGCTCACACCGGTAATTCCAGCACTTTGGGAGGCCGAGGTTGGACGATTGCTTGAGGCCAGGAGTCCAAGACCAGCCTGGGCAACATAGTGAGATCCCATCTCTATTTTTAAAATAAAATAAAATTTTAAAAATCAAAAAAATTTAAGAATAAACTAGGCCGAGCATGGTGGCTCACACCTGTAATCCCAGCACTTTGGGAGGCCAAAGTAGGTGGATCACTTGAGGTCAGGGGTTCGAGAGTAGCCTGGCCAACATGGTGAAACTCTGTCTCTACTAAAAATACAAAAAAAAAAAAATTAGCTGGATGTGGTGGCATGCACCTGTAATCCCAGCTACTCAGGAGGCTGAGGCAGGAGAATCACTTGAACTCAGGAGGCAGAGGTTGCTGTGAGCTAAGATTGTGCCACTGCACTCCAGCCTGGGCAGCAGAGAGAGACTTGGTCTCAAAAAAAAAAAAGAGAGAGAGAGAATAAACTGTGTTCTATTTTCTTTTTCTCTAGCAGCTGAACAAACCCTAGCTTTGAGACAAGAGACAAACAGTTGCAGCTCATTTACCATGAGACTCTGACTAACTGACCCACTCCCAACCCCGCGCCACAAGCCATAACTATGGCTTTGAGTGGACAAGACACTCATTTCAGTAACCTTCTCCTGATAAGAGATCACCACTCATGGACTGGTTCTGACTGGTTTACAGAGGCTGCACTTGAGTGCCTTCTTGTTCCTACTTCACCTTTTGATGTATAGTGCTTAATTGCAAGGCATTTAAATGTTATGTCTCCACCCCAAAGTGAACATGGGATGCATGTAACATGCATGTTTGTTCAGTACTCATGTGTCAGGCCCCCACTTCGTGAATATTCATGGATCCTCCTATAACCTGCTGAATATATATACTTTGACCAACCCATTCAGCATAAATCCCTGTTCCATTCTCCCCTCTCCCCAAGTGCCTAAGGGGCCTCTGCTGGAGGCTGTGCTTCTTACCATGCAGAATGGCCAACCTGCAGGCTGTAACCCTTTCCAAGAAATAAAGTCTTTCCAAATTTATAAATGATGTGATTTTTTCAGTTAACAATCTGGAATTCAGCTTTAACTGGGCATCTTATATTTTATTTGCTAAATCTAACAACCCTGGGAGGGGTGACTCTTCTAAGAAAAGCAAATGACCAATTAACCACACTGAAAATCAAATAAATGCAAATAAAAATAGTGAAAAGACACTTTTACTTATCAACTAAGGAAAGATTAAAAACTGGGCTGGACACGGTGGCTCACGCTGGTAATCCCAGCATTTTGGGAGGCCAAAGTGGAAGGATCACTTGAACCCAGGAGTTCCATGAGACCAGCTTAGGTAATACAGGGAGACTCTGTCTCTACAAAAAACCAAAGCATCAGCCAGGCATGGTGGCGCACACCTGTAGTCCCAGCTACTTGAGAGGCTGAGGTAGGAGGATGGCTTGAGCCCAGGAGGTCAAGGCTGCAGTGAGGCATGATCACACCACTGCCCTACAGCCTGGGTGAGAGGGTGAGACTCTGTATCAAAAGCTAAATAAATAAAATTAATAAATTAATAAATTTTAAAACTGGCCAAATCCAGTATTGGTAAAGCGGTGGGGAAATAGGAACGCCCCTCTAGCTAGGACCGCCACTCATTTTCCTTAACATTTCTGACCCTGTAGAGACCCGACCCTCAGTATTTGCCTCCTCATCTCATTCACTCCTCAACCCATCATAGTCTGGCTTCTGCCACCCTCACACCGTTAAACAGCTCTTCCTCATCTCCAAACCCAATGGGACAGCTCTCCCCTTGGTCTTACCCAATGTCTTTGATCCTGTTCCCCCACTCCTTCGTCATGATCACTCTCTTCTGTAGCGTCCATGGGCCCCATCCCTCTCGTCTCCACCTACTTTTCCCATCACTACTTCCCAGTCTTCTTTCTCCGTCCACCTTTTCGGTACGGGCGTTCCTCTCTCTTCTCTTTTAAGTCCGCCTCCTTCCACAATCTCCATGGGAATTCTCATACCACAGATCAAGGACTTGGCCTCCCACTGACATCTGCCTTCAGAGCACCAAACCTACAAATCCAGTTGTTTACTAGGCTCTGGTGCTCCACAGAGCATCTCAAGCTCAAATGACCAAAATGACAAACATCATCTTCACCACTAATCTTTATCTCACAAAAGGCCACTGCCGCCGAATGAACTGTTCAAACCAGAAACCTGGGTGTCATTCTGAACTGCTCTCTCTCCTTCTCCACCCACAACCAAACCATCACCAAAAGCACCATCTATTGTGCTTTCAAACTTCTCTCACATCCCTCTACTTATTGTCAGTTCCACTGCCACTTCATCACCCAAACCAGCTTCAACTCCTTCGTCTCCCTCGCCCCCTACAACTCAAAAGAAAACAAATAGAAGGTGAGAACAAGAAATTTGCAATGGCAGGGTGGAGTAGCTGACACTTGTAATCCCAGCACTTTGGGAGACTGAGGCAGGCGGAGACTTGAGGTCAGGAGTTCAAGACCAGCCTGACCAATATGGTGAAACCCCATCTCTACTAAAAATACAAAAAATTAGCCAGGTATGGTGATGGGTGCCTGTAATCCCAGTCACTTGGGAGGCTGAGGCAGGAGAATCGCTTGAACCCAGGAGGCGGAGGTTGCAGTGAGCTGAGATTGTGCCACTGCACTCTAGCCTGGGCAACAAGAGTGAAACTCTGTCTCAAAAAAAAAAAAAAATTGCAAAAGAAATCCAAATGACCAAAAAACATGAAAGAATGATCAACTCTGTTAGGAACTAAAGAGACACCCAACTTTAAAGTGAACGAGAAAAAAATGAAATACTGCCTTTTCCTAAACAATTAGCAAAGATAAAGAAAATGACCATCCAAGGTAGTAATGAAGTTCTGGAGCAATGGAATATTCTCACACTGGAATTAACCCATTTGAAGGGATTTTTTTTAATTCAAAATTTAATTTCAAAATCCTGAATGAGCAGAAACTGCAACCCAGAAATTCCTCTCCAAGGAATTTATCCTAAAATAACTGGGCACAGCACTGAACACTTACTCTGGATACTTTCTCGTTTAATCTTCGCAGCAATCAGCCCTGTGAGGCTGGGAATATTGAGTCCATTATACAGAAGAGCAAACTGAGAGTTAAACAAATAACTCCCAGGATGCTTCTAAGTATCAGGGCTCAAACCACAAGCTTAAAAGTCCCCACTCTGCTGTCTCCTTGGCATAAATGTCTTGTCCTGTGGAGGAAGCAGACTCAGGAGAAATATCTTCTGGGCGCTTCCTGCCTGGCTGGGTCCTAGGGAGGCTGTAACGCAGCAAGTAAGAGAAGGGACAATTACGGAACCACAAGAGCAGCCCTAGAGTCTCTGGACCGCAAGCCCTAGAGGCTTGGAGGCAGTCATCTGGCCAGGGGTGGGTTCCTAGGGAACTTGTTTTGTATTGTACTTACATAGAAAATAAGTGTTTTTACTTAACTGACTTGGGGGAGTGGACAGACATTACAGAGAAATTGGCCCCAGTGGGAATATTTACACCACGGAAATGAGTGAACGCTACAGATCAGAGTGCATCAGTTAGGAACGGATTCAAGCACACATAAGCCAGCCAACAGTGTCTCAAGTGAGTAGAAAGATTTTATTTTATCTCCAGCACCCATATGGCTAGTAGCTGCTTCTGTCTTCTTGCTCTGCTGTTCTGTGGCTCTGGCATCACAGCCAAGTAAAAAAGAGGAAACCACGGATATGGAAAATATGATGAGCAGAGTCTGCCACAAGGGGATAGAGTCCCCAGGCCACTCTTGCCACTGCCACTGTGGTGCCTTGGTTCAAAAATAAAATAATGCCCAAGTGTAGTGGTTCACACCTGTAATCCCAATGCTTTGGGAGGCCAAGGCAGAAGGACTGCTTGAGGCCACGAATTCAAGACTAGTAAGGACAATGTAGCCAGACTCCATGTCTACAAAACTTTTTTAAAAAAAATAGGTGGGACTAGGAGTGGTGGCTCATGCCTGTAATCCTGACGCTTTAGGAGGCCGAGGTGGGCAAATCACTTGGTCCCAGGAGTTCAAGAGTGGCCTGGGCAACATGGTGAAACCCCATCTCTACCAAAATTACAAAAATTAGCCTGGCATGGTGGCGCACACCTATAATTCCAGCTGCTCAGGAAGCTGAGGTAGGAGGATCGCTTGAACCTAGGAGGTGGAGGTTGCAGTTAGCTGAGATGGCACCACTGCACTCCAGCCTGGATAAGACCGCATCTCAAAGAAAAAAGAAAGAAAAAAATAGGCAGACATGGTGGTTTATGCCTGTAATCCTAGCTGCTCAGGAAGCCGAGTCGAGAGGATCACTTGAGCCCAGGAGTTCCAGGTCACAGTGAGCTATGATTGTGCCACTGAACTCCAGCCTGAACAATAGAATGAGACCCTGTCTCTAAAAACAATAAAATAGAAAATAAAATGACACAACATAGATTCTAAGAGCTCTGAAAGCCAGATGATGAGACAAGCAGCTGAGGGAAGTTTTGGAGGACCCTGTAGCTTCGAAGCTCTGTTCTGTTTCTGTATGTACCGGACGGGCAGCCCCTGCCTTCACCTCTGTCTCCCTGAGCGTATATGATAGAGTGCGCTTGGCAGGGACATCGGCTTTCTCAGGCTGGGCAGTGGTGACTGGGGCTTCAAGAGCCTTCCCCATGGGGCCTCAGCTAGAGAGTTGATGCCACCTGGTGACTGTAGTTTACTAACTAGTTTGGGGACCCTCATATTGGTAAACTGGCTCAAAATTTTTCTTTAATTTAAGAAAACCACCCTGATTTGTAGCATACATTAATTTCCATGGTATAAATATTCCCACTGGGGCCAATTTCAAGCTACCACCGAATAACAAGCAGCTCACAGGATTCCTGAAGATTTAACAATTGGCTCTAGGGTGCCTGTGCATGCTGACTCTAGCACGCCACTCCTGTGAGCCCTACTTTGGGGACTCCCAGAAATAACTGGGGATTCCTCTGAGGAGAGACTGAGGATTTGTCATCACATGAATGGGGTGTTGAGGCAATCAGGGAACAAAACCCAACTTTGCAATAAGAAGCTGATAAAGTTAGGTACCCAAGCTATATGTGCACTAAAATATTTTAATATGCATTCTTACTGTAAATAGACACAATGCAGATTTATCCATTCAATAGGAATTTATTGAGAACCTCTTCTGTGCCAGGAACTGTTCTAGACACTAAGGATGATTAAAGTGAATAAAATAAAGTTTTTGTCCTTTTAGAGTTTACAGTCTAGAACATATGAAATAATGTCAGATAGTTACAACTATTATGAAGAAAATTAAAGCAGAGAAGGGGATAGAGAGTGCTAGGACTGCTGAGTGTGGTGGCTCACACCTATAATCCCAGCACTTTGGGAGGCTGAGGTGGGTGGATCACTTGAGGTCCAGAGTTTGAGACCAGCCTGGCCTACATGGTGAAACTCCGTCTCTACTAAAAATACAAAAATTAACCAAGCATGGTGGCATGCGCCTGTAATACCAGCTAGTCAGGAGGTTAAGGCAGGAGAATCACTTGAACCCGGGAGGCAGAGGAGGTTGCAGTGAGCCAAGATCGTGCCACTACACTCCAGCCTGGGCAACAGAGCAAGACTCTATCTCAAAAAAAAAAAAAATTAACCAGACATGGTGGTGCACGCCTGTAATCCCAGCTACTCGGGAGGCTAAGGCAGAAGAATCGCTTGAATGCAGGAGGCAGAGGAGGTTGCAGTGAGCCAAGATCGTGCCACTGCATTCCAACCTGGGCAATAGAGCGAGACTCCATCCCAAGAAAAAAAGAGAATGCTAGGACTACTAGTTTAGAAAGGATGGTTTGGGAAGCTCTTCCTGATGAACTGACATCTAAGCAGAGAGGAAAATGAAGTGAGGGAGGGAGCCAGACCACAATGCAGGGGCACGTTCCAGGCAGAAGGGAGAGCAGGAGGAAAGGCCCTGAGATGGTTGTAAAGTGGGCATGAGTGAGAACAAGGTTCCAGTGCGACTGAAGCTCGGTGAACCAGGGAGAGCAACAGCATGAAATCAAGTCAGAGAAGTAGCTAGGAGTCAACTGTGTACACCAAGGATGGAATTTGTATCTTACTCTATTTTTGTTTTTTGTTTCGTTTTGTTTTGAGACGGAGTGTTGCTCTGTCCTCCATTCTGGAGTACAGTGACGGGATCTCGGCTCACTGCAATCTCTGTCTCCCAGGTTCAAGCTATTCTTGTGCCTCAGCCTCCCGAGTAGCTGGGATTATAGGCACCTGCCACCACGCCCGGTTAGTTTGTGTATTTTTAGTAGAGACAGAGTTTCACCATGTTGGCCAGGCTGGTCTCGAGCTCCTGACCTCAAGTGATCCACCTGCCTCGGCCTCCCGAAGTGCCGGGATTACAGGTGTGAGCCACCACGCCCAGCCAAGTTTGTATCTTATTCTAAATGTGATGCGAAGACACTGGAGGGTTTGAGCAGGGAAATAACAATATCTCCTGTGCGAGGCGGGTGAATCACGAAGTCAGGAGTTTGAGCTCAGCCTGGCCAACATTGTGAAACCCCATCTCTACTAAAAAAAAAAAAAAATCAAAAAATTAGCTGGGCATCATGGCAGGCATCTGTAATCCCAGCTACTTGGGAGGCTGAGGCAGGAGAATCGCTTGAACCCAGGAGGCAGAGGTTGCAGTGACCCGAGATTGTGCCATAGCACTCTAGCCCAGGCGACAGAGTGAGACTCCATCTCAAAATAAATAAATAAATAAATAGATGTTATCAAAAATAGAATCTGGGCGGGTGCAGTGGCTCACACCTATAATCCCAGCACTTTGGAAGGGAGAGGCAAGCAGATCACTTGAGTGCAGGAGTTCGAGACCCGCCTGGGCAACATAGTGAGATATCTTCTCTACAAAAAATAATAAAAAATTAGCCAGGTGTGGTGGTGCATGCCTATAGTCCCAGCTACTCAGGAGGCTGAGGGATGGGAGGATAGCTTAAGCCCGGGGGTCGAAGCTGTAGTGGCCCATGATCACAGCCATCGTACTCCTGTCTGGGCAACTAAGTGAGATCTTATCTCAAAAAAAAAAAAAAAAAAAAACAAAAGAATGTGGGAGAGGAAGCAGAGAAAACAATAACCAATAGGACATATTGCTACAGTTTGGGTGAGAAATGGTGGTGATGGTGGTTTGAGCTAAGGTTGTAGAAGTAGGGGAAGTAAGAAGTGGCTGGATTGAACTAGAGTAGACAAGATTTAACAAAGAACTGGATATGAGATGAAAGGAAAAGAAAATGAATCTTGGATAACTCCAATACTTTTGCACTCCCCACTCAAAATTTTATGATTGGGAGGGAAGAGCAAGTTTGAGTGGGAAGAACTAAGAGGTCAGTGGAATGATCATATGTCTTTATTTTGCCTTCATTCCTGAAGGATATTTTTGCTGGGTGTAGAATTCTGGGTTGACATTTGTTTTCTTTCTGTGTATTAGACATTTGGAAGAAAAACAACCATAAAGGAGACATTTTCAGACAAATAAAAACTGAAACAGTTTGCCACCAGCAGATCTAAATATACCAAAGACATTCTAAATATTTTATTTCTAGCAGATAGAAAATGATCTTGGCTGGGGGTGGTGGCTCACACCTGTAATCCCAGCACTTTGGGAGGCCGAGGCAGGCAGATCTCTTTTTTTTTTTTTTTTTTTTTTGAGACGGAGTCTTGCTCTGTCACCCAGGCTGGACTGCAGTGGCGTGATCTCCACTCACTGCAAGCTCCGGCAGGCAGATCGCTTGAGCCCAGGAGTTCAAGACCGGCCTGGGCAACATGGGGAAACCCCATCCCTACAAAAAATACAAAAATTGGCCGGGCACAGTGGCTCACACCTGCAATCCCAGCACTTTGGGAGGCTGAGATGGGTGGATCATGAGGTCAGGAGCTTGAGATCATCCTGGCCAACGTGGTGAAACCCCTTCTCTACTAAAAATACAAAAAAATTAGCCAGGCATGGAAGCATGTGC
>NW_016818423.1:1174890-1183915 GCF_001698545.2 Rhinopithecus bieti
CAGAGCAAGATCCTGTCAAAAAAAAAAAAAAAAGAAAGAAAGAAAAGAAAAAAGAAAAAAAAAAACATGTCAAGTAGGAGGTTTATTTTATTTTTGAAATGGAGTTTTGTTCTTGTTGCCCAGGCTGGAGTGCAATGGTGTGATCTCAGCTCACTGCAACTTCCACTCCCAGGTTCAAGCGATTCTCTTGCCTCAACCTCCCAAGTAGCTGGGATTAATGGAAGGCACCACCACGCCTGGCTAATTTTGTATTTTTAGTAGAGACAGGAATTCACTATGTTGGTCAGGCTGGTCTCAAACTCCTGACCTCAGGTAATCCAACCACTTCGGCCACCCAAGTGCTAGGATTACAGGTGTAAACCACTGCTCCCAGCCCTCAAGTAGAAGTTTTAAATGAACACTGCATGTATATAAAATAATAATAATAGACTAAAAGGTTTAAAACAAATATTTCAATCAAAAGGCAAAGATTACCAGACTGAATAATAAAAATCTAATTATATATTGTCTGTAAGAAACACACCTAAAGCACAGATATACAAAAAAGTTGAAAATTGGGCTGCGTGTGGTGGCACACGCCTATATTCCCAGTACTTTGGGAGGCTGAGGCAGGCCAATCACTTGAGCCTAGGAGTCAAAGACCAACCTAGGCAAGCTCATCTCTAGTGAGACCTCATCTCTACAAAAAATAGAAAAAATTAGCCAGGCATGGTGGCACACGCATGTAGTCCCAGCTACTCAGGAGGCTGAGGGGAGGATTCCTTGACCCCAGGAGGTTGAGGCCATAGTGAGCCAAGATTGTGCCACTGTACTCCAGCCAGGGTGACAGAGCTCAATTTTTCTCAATTTTTGAAAAGAAAAGAAAAAAAAAAAAAGTAAAGTTGAAAATGGAAAGATAGAAAAAGTATATTATGCAAAACTGTCTTGGGCTGCTATAACAGAATATCTAAGACTGGATAATTTATAATGTATAGAAATTTGTTTTCACAGCTCTGAAGACTGGGAAGTTCAAAATCAAAGTGCTGGCATCTGGCAAGGGCCTGCTTGCTTCATAGTAACATGGTGGAAGGCGGAGAGCAAAGAAGGAGTGAAAGAGAGCAAGAGAGAGAGAGCAAGAGACAGAGAGAGAGAGAGCAAGAAAGAGAAAGAGAGAGAGAGAGAGCAAGAGACAGAGAGAGAGAAAGCAAGCGCACCAGATGGGGCTAACCCACTCCCAGCATTAATTCGTTCATGAGGGTTAAGCACTTATGACCTAAACACTTCTTAAAGGTTCCTCTCAACACTGTCAAAATGGCAATTAAATTTCAACATGAATTTTGAAGGGGACCAACATCCCAGTCATAGCAAATACTAAACAACAGAAATCTGTTGAAATTAAATAAATTTGAAATAAGGTTACAGAAGAAAATAGACTTTAAAGCCAAAATCATTTCATAATGGGAGAGGTCATTTCATAATGATAGAAATGTAATTAGCCAGGAAAATATAACAATTCTAAATTGGCATGTACCTAATAACATGCTTTTTCTTTTATTATTACTACTATTATTTGAGACAGAGTTTCACTCTTGTTGCCCAGGCTGGAGTGCAATGGCATGACGTCGGCTCACTGCAACCTCCGCCTCCTGGGTTCAAGCGATTCTCCCGCCTCAGCCTCTAGAGTAGCTGAGATTACAGCTGCCTGCCACCACACTCAGCTAATTGTTTTTGTATTTTTGGTAGAGACAGGGGTTTCACCTGTTACCCAGGCTAGTCTTGAACTCCTGACCTCAGGTGATCCACCCACCTCAGCCTCCCAAAGTGTTGGGATTACAGGCATGAGCTACCACACCCAGCTATGACATGCTTTTTAAAAGATATAAAGTAAAAAATAAAAAATGGCAGAATGACAAAGAGAAACAGATAAATCCATAATCATAGCAGGAAATGTTAACATATCTCTCTCCATTAGTTGCTAGAACAAGCAGACAAAAACAATCAGTAAGAACACAGGATTTAATGATTAACTAACCTGGCCTAGTAGACTTCTATAGAACACAGTATGCAACCACTGCAGAATCCATGTTGTTTCAGCACTCATGAAGTATTTCTAGAAATCAACTATATCCTGTTTCCTTGCCCATTAAGCAAATCTGAACAAATGTCAAAGTATTAAAATAAGACAGAATGTGTTTTCAGATCACAATGTATATATGCTATAAATTAATAAAGAAAAGGTAATCATAAAATCTCCACGTATTTGGAAGTTAAGATGTTTCTAAATAATCCATGTTATTCATTGACTACATAAAATCAAAATAATAATATCTTTTGGGGTTAATAAAATAAAAGAACTACAGCAACAAGAGCACATAAGCTAGAGGCTGGTTAAAGAAGTTCAAGTGCTTTGAGGTTGTTTCATGGTTCAGGGGAAAAAAGGCATTGATTAATTTTAGACTTTGATAAGTCAGGAAGCAAGCTGAAATTACTAGGGTAACTACTACAAGAATAGAAACAGAAAAGAGATCTTTCAAACTAGAGGAAAAAGAGAACAAGACAAAATAACAGACCTCTCTCATAATTGATGGAAGCAGCAGACAAAAATCTAAGTAGGGATTTATAAGATTTGAATATATGTGAACTTCCACATAGATGTTAAAAAGGCCACTTCCAGCTATAGCTGGGACTGGCTGAGACTGGTTTAGTGTGTTAAGGTTTAGTTCATTAGTAGAATCTGGGCCCTGGGAGCATTGGTCCCAGGATGGAGCCCCCACCATATCCCTCAGACCTCATCACTTCAGTCTGTTTCACTCAACTTTCATCTTCCAGTTTCTGCATCTCATTACCCGTAGGCAATTTTTTTTTGGAGACAGAGTCTCGTTCTGTTGCCCAGGCTGGAGTGCAATGGCACGATCTCAGCTTACTGCAACCTCTGCCTCCCGGGTTCAAGCGATTCTGGTGCCTCAACCTTCCCAGTAGCTGGGATTACAGGTGCCTGCCACCATGCCTAGCTAATTTTTTGTATTTTTAGCAGAGGTGGGCTTTCACCATGTTGCCCAGGCTGGTCTCAAACTCCTGAGCTCAAGCAATCCGCCTACCTCAGCCTCCCAAAGTGCTAGGATTACAGGCATAAGCCACTGCACCTGGCCAAAGCTTTTTTCATTTTACTTTATATTTTATTATTTTTTTTTTTTTTTTTTTTTTTTTTTTTTTTTTGNCTTGCTCTGTCGCCCGGGCCGGAGTGCAGTGGCCAGATCTCAGCTCACTGCAAGCTCCGCCTCCCAGGTTTACGCCATTCTCCTGCCTCAGCCTCCCGAGTAGCTGGGACTACAGGCGCCCGCCACCTTGCCCGGCTAGTTTTTTGTATTTTTTTAGTAGAGACGGGGTTTCACCGTGTTAGCCAGGATGGTCTCGATCTCCTGACCTCGTGATCCGCCCGCCTCGGCCTCCCAAAGTGCTGGGATTACAGGCTTGAGCCACCGCGCCCGGCCTATATTTTATTTTTATATATTTTTTGAGACAGAGACTGTTCACTCTGTTGCACAGGTTGAAGTGCAGTGGCATGATCTCTGCTCACTACAGCCTTGACCTCTTGGGCCCCAGTGATCCTCCCACCTCAGCCCCCCACATAGCTGGGACTATAGGCATAATGAGCCACCAGCCCAGCTAATTTGTGTGTGTATGTATGTGTGTGTGCGTGTGTGTGTGTGTGTTTAGTAGAGATGCACTTTGCCATGTTGCCCAGGCTAGCCTTGAACTCTTAGACTCAAGCAATCCATCCAACTCGGCCTCCCAAAGTGTTGAGATTACAGGTGTGAGCCACCACTCCCAGCAGGCTTTTCTCAGAGCTACAAAAGACCTCTCTACCTGGAAAGTGACTGGCAGGATAGGTGTATAAATACCCCAGCTCCCTCGCCCATCTGGGAAGAGGACCCTGAGGCTCACTTCTGCTTCCCCATGGACTTTAGCTCTAGTTGCCCAAAGTGATCTCTGGTGTGATAATACACCCTTTACTGGGAGCCTTCCCTTTCTTGTACACTTCTCAGTCCTCTACTGGTGTTTCCTGTACTTCCTGAATTACTGTGCACTGAAGTCTATGTCTCAGGGTCTGCTTCTGGGGGAAGCAGACTTTTGTTGACATGTCTCCTGTGCCATTTCCCAGGATCCATGTTAAAGAGAGGCAGTTCCCCAAGTGTCTATTAGACACAAGAGCCACCCCTGAGTGGCTGCTGCTCCAAGGGCTGTGTGCTCATGAAGGCCACAGATCTGGGCCATGGGAGAATCTTCTCAGTTTGGCAGAGAAGCACAACACTCAGCGTTGGGCTGGCCAGCATCTAGGCCTCAGCTGGCAAGAAAGTCTGCAGGACCTGGTGTGTGTCTCTTGGGGCTGAGAAGACAGCAGGCAAACGAGCAGCTCAAGACCATGTGGCCTCAGGCCTGGGTAACCCAGATCAAAGCTCTTCTGATCAGTCCCCAGGGAAGACTTTGTATCTTTGTTGCCAAGTACACAAACTTTCTTAAGGGGAAATGAGTCCAGGACTTTTTGGCTCCATCCGGGTTTCAAAAGAGCTAGATAGGGGACCTTCCAGGCCCCTTGGCCACCAATCCTTCCCATTCTGTGGCTGCAGCAGCACAAAGGGAATTTAGCAAACCTTATTTCAATAGTTGGAACCCAGCACAATTTGGAGGAAAGAGGATAGGTTTTAGAATCAGGAAGAGCTCCATTCAAATTCTAGCGTTGCCACTCGCTAGCTGGATAATGTTGACAAGTGACTCAGCCTCTCCAAATTGCACTTTCCTCACCTGTAAACCAGGTATAATAAATGTATTACCTTATAGCATCACTGTGGGGATTAAATTAAATAATGCTTGTAAAAAACTTAGTACAGTATCTGGTACATAGGAAATAATAAATGGTACATTTTTTATTACCAAAAATGGTAACATTGTTACCATGTTTGCCACAGCTTGATTATAATAACAAAAAATTCAAACAACCTAAATTCTATCAATGGGCAATTGGTTAAACAAAAGTGTTGGCCAGGCATTGTGGCTCACACCTATATCTCAGCACTTTGAGAGGCCAAGGCAGGTGGATCATTTGAGGTCAGGAGTTGTAGATCAGCCTGGCCAACGTGGTGAAGCCCCGTATTTCTCTACTAAAAATACAAAAATGAACCAGGCACAGTGCCACGTGCCTGTAGTCCCAGCTTCAGGAGGCTGAGGCAGGGGAATCACTTAGGTCAGGGAGGCAGAGGTTGTAGTGAGCAATGATTACACCTCTTCACTCCAGCGTGGACGACAGAGCCAGACTCTGTCTCAAAAAAAAAAAAAGTTACATCCCTATATGCAGTAGGATGCTGTGCACCCATTAAAAATTATAATGCAGGTTTATACCTGTTGATGTGGACAACTGTTCATGTATTTATTATTTAGTAGGAAAAAGCAGGTTACATATCAGTATATATAGTGTGAACTGATTTTATGTTTAAACGCAAGTTTGGGCCAGGCATGGTGGCTCATGTCTGTAATCCCAGCACTTTGGGTGGCCAAGGCGGGTGGACTACCTCAGGTCAGGCATTCGAGACCAGCCTGGACAACATGGCAAAACCCTGTCTCCACTAAAAATACAAAAATTAGTCAGGTGTGGTGGCACACACCTGTAGTCCCAGCTACTCATGAGGCTGAGGTGGGAGGATCGCTTGAATCCAGGAGGTGGAAGTTGCAGTGAACCGAGATCTCGCCACTGCAGCCCAGCCTGGGCAACAGAGCGAGACTCCCTCTCAAAAAAAGCAACAATAATAAATGCAAGTTTGTATATGTGTATATTGATGTATGTATAATTATAGGTATAAATGCATAGAAAAATATTTGGAATAAGATATACCAAACCATTAATAGTGCTTATCACTGCAGGGTGGTACATGGGTAGATTTTTTTATTTCTGCTTATCTGTATTTTAACTTTTTAAAATAATGACCATGTGTGACATGTGTAATAAAAAATAATAATAAAACATGCACTGAGTGCAGTGGCTCACTCCTGTAGTCCCAGCACTTTGGGAGACCAAGGCGGACGGATCATGAGGTCAGGAGTTTGAGACCAGCCTGACCAACGTGGTGAAATCCCATCTCTACTAAAAATACAAAAATTAGCTGGGCACCTGTAATCTCAGCTACTCAAGAGGCTGAGGCAGAAGAATCGCTTGAACCCAGGAGGCAGAGGTTACGGTGAGCTGAGATGGCATCACCATACTCCAGCCTGGCGACAGAGTGAGACTCCATCTCAAAAAAAAAAGAAAAGAAAATGTGTGGTCAAGAGCAAGAAAGAGCTCCAGATGAGATCTGCCCAACACACCAGCTGTGTGGCACACCCGTAACCCCAGACAAATTACTAAAAACCTCTCAGCCTCAGTTTTCCTCTCTGTAAATTGGGTTATTGTAGATTAACTGAGATAATGCACATCAAATCCTCAGCTTGGTGCCCAGCACACAGTGAGCCACTGATCTTCAACAAGGCATTTAACCCAGGACTCCCAAGTCCAAGTTCATTACTATTCTCAGCCCATGGAACTGCCTCCAGCTAGGCACAAGGTCTGTTTCCTCAGTCACGGTGCTCCCTGCCATGTGGTGGGGAGCTTATGTCTCTTCAAAGATAATGACTGGCAAGACTGTTGTCGAGAGAGAGGGGAGAAAGAGAGAGACAGTGGCGGGGAGAGAGAAGAGAGAGGGAGAGAGAACTGTTAGGCAGAGGTGGAGAGTCCATATTCTTCTGAACTATTTGGAAAAAAAAAAAAAAAGACTTGTTCATGAATTTCTTTTCAGGTTTAAAGATGTGGGAATAAAATTCTTTTTAACAATTTGAATTAACAAACTACTGAGTTACTCCTTCAGCAGGAAGCTCTTTTCCTTCTGCAGAGCAAGGTTATTTCACAAAGTTTAGTCTGAGGACCATCTATATTAGGATCCTGGGCCCCACTCCGCCACCGCCTGCTCCAATGAATTAGACTTTCTGGGGCAGCAGAAGAGAGGGGGAGCCTGCTTAGCCTCACTTTAATTAGCTCCCCAGGTAATTCTTAAGGACATCAAAGTTTAAGAACTACGACTTTATGAATCCATGGGCATATCAAGCACTTAGAAATGCTACCTTCCCTGCAGTCTATGAGATTCTATCACAGTTCAGTAAGTCAAGTGAATACACCTGTGATTTTGTCATTATTTACTGTGCAAACTAAAATTATTCACCCTGTAATCTCATGGTCCTACTAATATCACTGGTCAAATGCTGCCTCAACTGGTTAAGAAATTATAATGCAATACTGTGTAAATATAGAACAAGAATGAGGAGGCTTTTTCCATTGTACTGTGGACTAAGCTCTGAGCTATGTAAAGTGAAAAAAAATGAGTGTTCAACAACATGTTTGGTCTGCAAGCACTTGTGTAAAAAGAACACCCCCCCACACACACATATAAGATATACACATATATATTTGTATATGCAAATCTTTGTATATGCAAATATCTGGAAGACTATTTAAAGAACTGGGGGTGGGGAGGAGTTGTGGTTACCTCTGAGGACAAGGGGTGGCTGAGGACATGAGGAAGATTTTTCACAGTACTGTACACCCACCCTTGCTTTTGAATTTTGAGCCATCTGAATGCATTCCTTTTTCAAAAATAAATTAAACTCAAATGTAAAAATATGCTGCCTGGGTGTGCTATCTTTGAGCTGCTCTGAATGCAGGCGCCTCCTTCTTAGCTCATCCCTGTGGCTCTCTGATACTCAGACTGTCTTTTCATCTAAGGCTCCCCTTCTACGAGTCAATCACTGACCTTGTCCATCCACAGACATATTTTGATCGGACTATTAAGCCAGACAACTCTTCTTGCACTTAACATTCCAGTCCAGAGGCAGCGAGAGCACACTTGCAAAAGATTCCATGATTTTAGACTTTGGCAAGAAGCAAGAGGTCAGTGTGCTTATATAAGTCAACATTGCTTCTCAAAGGCGACGTGCTCAGGAAGGTAACGTTCATTCTCAGCCTAGCTCAGTCCACAGCAGCAACAGCAAGACTTACACAGGACGAGAGGCAGCTTGGAGGGAGTCAAGAGGGAGAGAGCTGAGTCCCCATCCTGCTGAGGGACCTCGACCAGTCCCAAACTGATTGGCTTAAGTAAAAAAGAAATCTGTGATTAAGAGTAGCATAAGGATAGCCCGGGTGCGGTGGCTCACACCTGTAATCCCAGCACTTTCGGAGGCCAAGGCAGGCGGATCACGAAATCAGGAGTTCGAGACCAGCCTGACCAACACGGTGAAACCCCGTCTCTACTAAAAATACAAAAATTAGTTGAGCATGGTGGTGCATGCCTGTAATCCCAGCTACTCAGAAGGCTGAGGCAGGAGAATCCCTTGAACCCGGGAGGCAGAGGTTGCAGTGAGCCAAGATCGCACCACTGCACTCCAGCCTGGGCAACAGAGCGAGACTCTGTCTCAAAAACAAAACAAAAAAGAATAACCTAAGGGTAACATATGGTCCAGTCATTCCACTCCTAGATTTTTGACCCAAGAGAAAAAGAAATACCTATGTCCATACAAAGACTTGCACACACCTGTTCATAGCAGCTTTATTTGTAAAAACCCCAATCTGGGAACAGCCCAAATGCCCACCAACAGATAAGTGGATAAACATTATGGCATACCATACAATGGAAGAATCCTCAACAATAAAAACGAATGAACTATTGTTACATGTAACAACATGGATGATTCTAAAAATAATGATGCTGAGTGAAAAAAGCCAGACAAAGAAGAGTGCATACTGTAAGACTCCGTTTATAGAAAACACTAGGCCGGGCGCGGTGGCTCAAGCCTGTAATCCCAGCACTTTGGGAGGCCGAGACGGGTGGATCGCGAGGTCAGGAGATCGAGACCAACCTAGCTAACACGGCGAAACCCCGTCTTTACTAAAAAATACAAAAAACTAGCCGGGCGAGTTGGCGGGCGCCTGTAGTCCCAGCTACTTGGGAGGCTGAGGCAGGAGAATGGC
>NW_016818423.1:1184171-1200144 GCF_001698545.2 Rhinopithecus bieti
AAAAAACTAGCCGGGCGTAGTGGCGGGCACCTGTAGTCCCAGCTACTCGGGAGGCTGAGGCAGGAGAATGGCATGAACCCGGGAGGCAGGGATTGCAGTGAGCCGAGATCAAACCACCGCACTCCAGCCTGGGCGACTGAGCAAGACTCTGTCTCAAAAAAAAGTAAAAAAAAAAAAAAAAAAAAAAAAAAAAAAAAAAAACGTATATATATATATATCCGTATAATCAGGTGTAAAGCCCCTGAGGCAGGAACGGTGGCGTGAGAGGCCGGGGTGGCTGAGCTCAGCGGGAAGGAGATTGGGAGGAGATGAGGCTGGATCCTACAGGGTTTTGCAGGGCAGAGAGAGAAATTTGCATTTTATTCCCAATCTTTTGGGAAAACTCTGGAGAGCTGAGGCAGAAGAATGGCTTGATGTAATTTTTTTTTTTTTTTTTTTTAAGACAGAGTTTAGCTCTTGTTGTCCAGGCTGGAGTGCAAGGGTGTGATCTTGGCTCACCACAGCCTCCACCTCCCAGGTTCAAGCAATTCTCCTGCCTCAGCCTCCCGAGTAGCTGGGATTATAGGCACCTGCCACCACGCCCAGCTAATTTTGTATTTTTAGTAGAGACAGGTTTCTCCATGTTGATCAGGCTGGTCTCGAGCTCCCAACCTCTGCCCGCCTCGGCCTCCCAAAGTGCTGGGATTGCAGGCATGAGCCCCCACTCCCGACCATAAAATTTTTTTTAAAGCTCCTCTGGCTGCCATGAGAATAGACTGTAGTGGGACAAGAGTGGAGCAGAGAACCAGCAGAAGCCTACTGTGGTCGGTCACATATTTGGAGGGACAGCCAACAGGACTTGCTAATGGATCAGGTGTTGGGAGGAAGGAGGCGAGAGACAGGGAAGAGTAAGGCCCCCAAAAGAGAAATAAATTGGATAAATGCAGCAGGGCAGGCAGAGTCTGGGTTACTAACAAGGCATCTTCCAGCTGATCACGAGGCTGAAGGTGGGCCCGGGGTGAACAAGCAGTCACTGTCATAGCTGCCGATTTTAAATTCCCTCTCTAGGCCAGGCATGGTGGCTCAGGCCTGTAATTCCAGAGCTTTGGGAGGCTGAGACAGGAGGATAGCTTGAGGTCAGGAGTTCAAGACCATTCTGGGCAACATAACAAGATCCCCCCACCACCAGTCTCTACAAAAATGTTTAAAATTAGCCGGGCATGTTGGTGCACACCTGTAGTCCCAGCTGCTCTGGAGGCTGTGACAGGAGAATCGCTTAAGCCCAGGAATTCAAGGTTGCAGTGAGCTCTCGTCACGCCACTGCACTCCAGCCTGGGTGACAGAGTAAGCAGAGATGAAAAGAGTACATATTCTCCAGAACCTAGCTCTGAACACACACACACACACACACACACCCTCTCTGAATCTCTCAGGAACCTGGTCGGGAAAAGAAGAGGGTTGGAACAGTCTCAGTGGTTCTCAGTGAGGGTGGAACCACTCGTACAGCATACGGACATTTAGAGGAGGGGACCAAGGATGCTAGACATCTGGAAACACGTGGGAAATCCCACCCAGTAAAGAATGGCCCCGTGTCCCACTTCCAAATATCCCACTAAGCATTTATGAAGATGAAAAGCCTGTATATGCGAGTATAGTTGTTTAAAAATACTTCCCACGGCTGGGCGCGGTGGCTCACGCCTGTAATCCCAGCACTTTGGGAGGCCTAGGTGGGTGGATCACCTGAAGTCAGGAGTTCAAGACCAGCCTGGCCAACATGGTGAAACCTCGTCTCTACTAAAAATACAAAAACTAGCCAGGTGTGGTGGTGCCCACCTGTACTCCCAGCTACTCGGGTGACTGAGGCAGGAGAATTGCTTGAACCTGGGAGGCAGAGGCTGCAGTGGGCCAAGATCACAACACTGTACTCCACCCTAGGCAACAGAGCATGTCACCAATAACGACACTCATGGCTTTTGAGGTGCAATACACTCAAATCAATCTGAATTTATAGCTGTGACATCTGGAGTGATTCTATGCATAGGTGCAAACATCTATTTCAGTCTCTTCCTAGGGTAATCATGCCTCGATATTTACAAATTTAAAGTGCATTTATAATATTATATGCATCTATTTCTCCTCTTTTGTACAGTTCAATTGTAAGCCTAAGCATATTTTATATTTATATACATACACATACATTTAATACTCAAACAATTCTATGAGGAAACACTGCCATTAGTTCCATTTTATAGATGAAGAAACTGAGGCGCAGAGTGGTGCCAGAGCCCACAAGGCTGGTGAGCAGCCGAACACGCATTTGAACCCAGGAAGTTTACTCCAAAACTCATAATGTCTAAAGCACCATATCATATAGACTTCAGGTAGATTATTTTATCTATGAATTTTATTTCAGAATAGTAAGGTACTTACTAAATACTGGTCCAATAAAAATGAGATGCAGGCCGGGTGTGGTGGCTCAAGCCTGTAATCCCAGCACTTTGGGAAGCCAAGACGGGCGGATCACGAGGTTAGGAGATCGAGACCATCCTGGCTAACACGGTGAAACCCCGTCTCTACTAAAAAAAATACAAAAAACTAGCCTGGCGTGGTAGCAGGCGCCTGTATTCCCAGCTACTCGAGAGGCTGAGGCAGGAGAATGGCGTAAATCCGGGAGGCGGAGCTTGCAGTGAGCTGAGATCCGGCCACTGCACTCCAGTCCGGGCGACAGAGCGAGACTCCGTCTCAAAAAAAAAAAAAAGAGAGATGCAATGGTCTCAAATCTCTCTAGGTCTCTCCTAGCTCTAAAATCCTTTTCTTCTAGCTATGTTCCTAAACACTCTTCTCGTTCAAGTTCACTTGGAAGCAAGAGAACTTTCCTGAAGAGGCACCGTGTTATATCAAATTAGCAAGGCCATTTTGCTTTGTTTGTTTATTTATTTATTTTGAGACAGAGTCTCACTCTGTCACCCAGGCTAGAGTACACAGGTGCGATCTCAGCTCACTACAACCTCCGCCTCCCAGGTTCAAGCGATTCTCTGCCTCAGCCTCCCGAGTAGCTGGGATTACAGGTGTGCACCACCACACCCAGCTAATTTTGTATTTTTAGTAGAGACGGGGTTTTTCCATGTTGGTCAGGCTAGTCTCGAACTCCTGACCTCGGGTGATCTGCCTGCCTCAGCCTCCCAAAGTGCTGGAATTACAGGCGTGAGCCACCTTGCCTGGCTACTTTGTTTTTTAACCACAGTACTCAAGTCTAGCAAAGATGCAATACAGGTTCTTAAGCATTCCTGGAGGGAAGGCAATGAATGATCCCTTCTCAACATAAATTCAGCAACATGCCCCAAGAATTTAAAAAATGCTCACATTCTTTGACTCTGGCTTCACTTCAGAAAATCTTTCTTAAGTAAATATTTTTTATTGTGGTAGAATAGACATAACATAAATTTACCATTTTAACCATTTTAAAGCCTGCGATTCGGTGCCATTTAGTACATTCACAATAGTGTACAACCATTACCACTATCTAGTTCCAAAACATTTCACCATCCAAAAAGGAAACCCCGTGTCCATTACACAGCCACTCCCCATCCCGCCTCCCTCGGACTCTGGCAACCACTCATCTGCTTTCTGTCTCTATAAATTTGACTATTCTAGATATTCCATATAAATGGAATCACACAATATGTGACTTTCTCTGTCTGCTTCTTTCACTTCAGCAAAATATTTTCAAGGTTCACCCACATGGTAGCATGCATCAGTACTTCATTCTTTTGTTTTTATTTCTTTTATTGACATAAAATTCACATAACATAAAATTAAATATTTTAAAGTGTACAATTCCATGACATTTAGTACATTCACAGTGCCCTGAACTACCACCCTATTTCCAAAACATTTTCATCAGCCCAAAATAAAACCCCATATACATTTTTCCCCCTCCCCTTATCCCCTAGCAACCACCAATGTGCTTTCGTTCCCCTATAAAGTTAACTATTCTGGATATTACTCATATAAACAGAATCACACGTTATGTGACTCTTTCTGTCTGGCTTCTTTCATTTAACATTAGGTTTTCGAGGCTCATCCACATTCTGGCATATATCAGGACTTCAAGACTGCACATCTTTTTATGGCTGAGTAATATTTCTTTTCTTTTTTTTTAATGGAGCCTTGCTCTGTCACCCAGGTCAGAGTGCGGTGGCATGATCTTGGCTCACTGCAACCTCTGTCTCCCAGGTTCAAGCGATTAATTCTCCTGCCTCCGCCTCCCGAGTAGCTGAGATTACAGGCACCTGCCACCATGCCTGGCTAATTTTTGTATTTTTAGTACAGACGGGGTTTCACCATGTTAGCCAGGCTGGTCTCAAACTCCTGACCTCAAGTGATCCACCCACCTCGGCCTCCCAAAGTGTTGGGATTGCAGGCGTGAGCCACCGCGCCCTGTCTGGCTGAGTAATATTTCATTGTATAGAGATACCACATTTTCTTTGTCCATCCATGGGTGGTCATTTCCACTTTTGGATTATTGTGAATAATGCTGCTATGAACATTTGTGTACAGTTTTTATTTGAACACTTGTTTTCTTTTCTTTTTTTTTTTTTTTTTTGAGACAGAGTTTCACTCTTGTTGCCCAGGCTGGCGTGCAATAGCACGATCTTGGCTCACCGCAACCTCCGCCTCCCAGGTTCAAGCGATTCTCCTGCCTCAGCCTCCTAAGTAGCTGGGATTACAGGCATGCGCCACCACACTGGGCTAAATTTGTATTATTAGTAGAGACGGAGTTTCTCAACGTTGGTCAGGCTGGTCTCGAACTCCTGACCTCAGGTGATCCGCTGGCATCGGCCTCCCAAAGTGCTGGGATCACAGGCGTGAGCCACCATGCCCAGCCTCAACACTGGTTTTCAATTCTTTTGCGTATATACCTAGAAGTGGAATTGCTGGGTCAGACAGTATTCTATGAATTCTATGTTTAGCTTATTGAGGTCCTGCCAAATTGTTTTCACGGCAGCTGCACCATTTTACATTCCCACCAGCAATGTTCCAATTTCTCCTTCTCCACATCCTCGCCAACACTTGTTACTTTTCTTATTATAACCATCCTAGTGGGTATGAAGTGGTATCTCATTGTAGTTTTATTTGCATTAATCTAATGACTAATGACACTGAGCATCTTTTCATGTACTTTGGCCATTTGTATATATTATTTGGAGAAATGTCTACGCAAGTCTTTGCCTATTTTTAAATTGGGTTGTCTTTTTGTTGTTGAGTTATGCCTAAGGAAGTAATTTTAAATTTTAAAAAATATAGCCGGGTGCGGTGGCTCATGCCTGTAATCCCAGCACTTTGGGAGGCAGAGGCGGGCAGATCACTTGAGGTCAGGAGTTCGAGACCAGTCTGACCAACATGGAGAAACCCCGTCTCTACTAAAAAATATAAAAGTAGCCGGGCATGGTTGTGCATGCCTCTAATCCCAGCTACTTGGGAGGCTGAGGCAGAAGAATCACTTGAACCTGGGAGGCAGAGGTTGCGGTGAGCCGAGATTGTGCCATTGCACTCCAGCCTGGGCAACAAGAGTGAAACTCCATTTCAAAAAAAAAAATTTTTTTTGAAAAAATATTTAAGCATAAAGACATTTATCACAGTATCATTAACAATAGTGAAAAGACTAGAAATCACACTAATGTCTAACAATAGGGCACACAACAACAGTTCCAGCCCTTAAGGGGCACTTTGTCTTGTTGGAAAGGCACCAGAAAAAAACCCCAAAATTTAGTAAGTCCCAAATTCTGGGTACACAGGGAGTGCCAGAGCAGTTCAGAAGATCAGCGGGGAGAGTGTCAGGGGAGACTTCTCCAGACAGGTGAAGAAATGTGAGGGTAAGGGTATGCGAGGCAGAAAGAATGGCATTCATCAAGAGTTGTGACAAAGAATAGTATGGCCAGGCACAGTGGCTCACGCCTGTATTCCTAGCACTTTGGGAGGCCAAGGTGGGTGGATTACCTGAGGTCAGGAGTTCGAGACCAGCCTGGCTGACATGGTGGAATCCCATCTCTACTAAAAATACAAAAATTTACCAGGTGTGGTGGCGGGCTCCTATAATCCCAGCTACAGAGGAGGAGGAGGCTGGAGAATCGCTTGAACCTGGGAGGCAGAGGTTGCAATGAGCTGAGATTGCGCCATTACACTCCAGCCTAGGCAACAGAGCAAAACTCCCATCTCAAAAAAAAAAAAAAAAAAAAAGAAGAAGAATATGACCAGGGAACTGCAAACAGTTTTATGGGCTGTGGTATAAGGTTCAGTGCAGAGAAGCAGGAAGGAACTGGAACTAGAAGGATTTTTTATGCTAAACCTTTACCCGAAAGCCCAGGGAGCGTCAGAAGGAGGTCACGTGATCAACCTATGTGTTGAAAGGATCACTCTGACATCCCATGGAGGATGGAATATGGTGGGGCCAGACTAGGGTCTACTCAGGAGGCTGTTGTGAGACAAAAGGAACTAAGACAGTCGCTGTCAGGGGGACAGGAAGTAAGACATTAAGAACTGCAGCACCATTAGACTGTGAGCCACACAAGGTCAGAGAGCAGACATGATTCCTGTATCAGAGTTCCTCTCTGTTATGGGTTGAATGCTGTCTTAGTCCATTTGGGCTGCTATAACAGGGTGGCTTATCAACAACAGAATTTGTTACTCATAGTTTTGGAGGCTGGGACATCCAAGATCAAGGCCCTGACAGCCTCGGTGTCTGGCGAGGGCCCACTTCCTGGTTCACAGATAGTGCCTTCTTACCATGTCCTCACATAGTAGAAGGACCAGGCTAGCTCTCTGGGGTCTGGGCACTAATCCCAATCATGAGTGTTCTGCCTTCCCAAAGACCCCATCTCCTAATGCCATCACCTTGGGAGTTAGGATTTCAACATTTGAATTTGAGGGGAACACAAACATTCCGACTATAGCAGAGTACGTCCCTCCAAAACAGATATGTTGAAGTCCTAACCCCCAGTACTTCAGAATGTGACCTTATTTGGAAATAGAGTCATTGTAGATGTAATTAGTTAAGAGATCATACTAGAGTAGGGTGGACACTTAATCTACTATTACTGTTTTCCTTATAAGAAGACAGTCGTCAAGAGTTCGAGACCAGCCTGGCCAACGTGGCGAAATCCCGTCTCAACTAAAAATACAAAAATCACACGGGCGTGGTGGCACACGCCTGTAATCCCAGCTATGTTGGAGGCTGAGGCAGGAGAATCGCTTGAACCCGGGAGACAGAGGTTGCAGTAAGCCAAGATCGTACCACTGCACTCCAGCCTGGGCGACAGCGTGAAACTCTGTTAAAAAAAAAAAAGAAAAGAAAAGAAAAAACCTGAAACACAGAGAGGGCAAGCAAATTTCCCAAGGGTACAAAGCTAGTTAAATGGCAGAGCCAGGATCTGATGCCTGGCAGGCTGACTTCAGGCTGCAGTGCTCTTACCCAATATACTAAGCAGCTGTTCTAATAAATATTTGCTGGAAAGTTCAATGGATGGATAAATGAATGAATGGATCAATCTGGATTTGGTACCAGAGTAAAAAGTGAAGATGGGTGAGGTGTGGTGGCTCATGCCTGCAATTCCAGCACTTTGGGAGGCTAAGGTGGTAGGATTGCTTGAGGCCAGGAGTTCAAGACCAGCCTGGGCAACATGACAAGGCCTCATCGCTATAAAAAAATAAAACAATTAGCTGGGCGTGATGCCCTGCACCTGTAGTCCCAGCTACTTGGGAGGCTGAGGTGGGAGGATCACTTGAGCCTGGGGAGATCAAGGCTGCAGTGAACCAGGATTAGGACCCTGCACGGGTTTGATGGCTCATGCCTATAATCCCAGCACTTTGGGAGGCCGAGATGGGTGGATTGCTTGAGTCCAGGAGTTCAAGACCAGACTGGGCAACATGGAGAAATCCCATCTCTACAAAAATGCAAAAATTAGCCGGGTGCTGGTGATGTGTGCCTGTAGTCCCAGCTACTCAGGGGGCTGAGGTGGGAGGATCACTTGAGCCCGGAGGCAGAGGCTGCAGTAAGCCGAGACTTGTGCCACTGCACTCCAGCCTGGGCAACACAGTGAGACCCCGCCTCAAAAAAAAAAAAAAAAAAAGTGAGGATGACTCCCAGGTGTCTGGCTCAGATGACTTAGTAGGTAAGGTATCTCCATTTAGTGAGACAGGAAAAAGAGAGGTGATATCAGATTTGCGAGGTGGAGGTTGGAGTCTGGGGAAAAAACAAATATGTTCTTGAAATGCTGAGTTTGAATTGCCAAGAAGACAAACAAGTGATGTCCAATAGACTGCTGGACATGTGGGTCTGGAACTCCAGAGAGATGCATGGGTTAGACTCGGGAGCCATCGGTATACTTAATATCAGGGTTTGAATGAGATCACCAAAGCACAGTGTATAGAAAGAGAAAGCAGACCACCCAAGACAGAGCCCTGAGGACACTGGAATTCACGAGGCAAGTGAAAAAAAAAGGATCCTTTGCTTCCTAGCAGAGGGTCTGTCATGGAAACGACAAGTCAGGTTGTGGTGGCTTGAGGAATGAATAGAAAATAAATCACAGGGTAAATGTGTTACGGGTGAGAAAGTGACAGAGACGGATTGATGGGCTGTGGTAGAGAATCAGTGTGGACATGGTGGTTTGTTGGTTGGAGCTAGCTTGCATCAAATGAGAGCTGATTATTAAATTTCAGAAATGTTGCAAGCTGGTTGTTAGATGTAGCCTTTTTTTTTTTTTTTTTTTTTGAGACGGAGTTTCTCTCTTGTTGCCCAGGCTGGAGTGCAATGGCGCGATCTCTGCTCATCGCAGTCTCCTGGGTTCAAGTGATTCTCCTGCCTCAGCCTCCTGAGTAGCTGGGATTACAGGCAGGTGCCACCAAGCCCAGCTAATTTTGTATTTTTAGTAGTGATGGGTTTCTCAGGTCAGGCTGGTCTCAAACTCAGGTGATCGGCCTGCCTTGGCCTCCCAAAGTGTTGAGGTTATAGGCGTGAGCCACTGTGCCCAGTCGATACAGTCATTATTAAAAATTTAGTTGAAGAGACTTACAATCAAATATAAATTAAATTAATACCAAAGGTCATAATTTCTTAAAACTCTTCACTTCCTAATTATCTTACTAGGCTTTATTGTCTATGCTCTTATACTTAGTGTATCTGTATGGTGGATATACCATAATGACATGCCACTGCACCTCGTTTCCCAGCTCTGTGTTCAGTGATGTCAACTGGTAGCTTGAAACTAACCATGGAAATTACCAAATGCTACGAGTCAGAACTTGATTTATTTATTGTTTTATTGATTGTTTAGACTTATGAAAGGAGAAAATGTTAGTAATGCAGATTTCACTTAAAAGTGTATCATGTCTGTAGCCATCATCACATTGTGAACAGAATTTTTAAAAACTGAAGAAATAGTCTTCCAGTATTCAAAAACAGTTACCTGGCCAGGCGTGGTGACTCATTCCTATAATCCCAGCACTTTGGGAGACCAAGGCTGAAGGGTCATTTGAGACTGGGAGTTCAAGATCAGCTTAGGCAACAGAGAGAGGCTCTGTCTCTACAAATAAATTGGCCAGGCATTTGACACACGACTGTAGTCCTAGCTACTTGGAAGGCTGAGATAGGAGGATCCCTTAAGCTCAGGAGTTTGAGGGTACATTGAGCTATAATGGTGCCACTGTGCTCCAGCCTGTGCAACAGAACAAGACCCTGTCTGTAGATGAATGAATTAATTAATAAAATAAAACTATTATCCAGTTCCTCAAAGAAGTCACTCATACCACTAACGAATGAGTGAAGTTCTGACATATGTCTTCATTGTTTAACTTCCAAGTCCTTAACATAAAGGCAAATATAAACCAACATTTATGTTGGGTTTGTTAATTGCAACCACAGGTTGCCTAGGATATAAAAATTTGGCAAAAATCAACAAAAGCATTATGTGACAATCAATTGTCTATATTGAATTTATAATACAATTTAATTATGTGTTACATATCCATTATGTCAATAAAATGTATAGTAAACAAATGTGTATGTATGTATATATGTATACATATACATATATATCTATGTATATACATATACACACACACACAATTGCTTTTCCCCCCAGACATTATTCAACCTCCTGACAACATAAGAGGCAGAGCAGTCCCACTGCCATGGGAATAGGTTATTAGAGTTAAAGTAGTAAAGGCCTTCAGCACTGAGAGGGCTGGAAGAGGCACAGAATTCATGCAGGATAAAAGAATGACTAAGGGATGTGGGTCTGTAAGGCCCAAGAAACTCCATGCATTGCGTGATGAGAGGACTCCATGCATTGAGAGAAAGGTAGCAATGAGGATGAGTAGTTGTAACAGCCTGATGATAACTATCTCAAGCTGGTACTACCCAAGAACAATGGTCTGGATGTGACTGCAGGGGGCTGACTCCTTGGTTCTCACTGGCCCGTAGTATATGGAAAATGAGTAGCCCCCATTTGTTAGGTCACAGAGAAAGAAGTGTCCTCAGGAGACAACCTGGTCTCAGTTCATAATAATAGCTTCCATTTATTGAATGCAAGGGGACCGTGGTACAGCAGTGTGATCAGAGCTTCTGAGTTAGACATTTCAGGTTAGAATTCAAGCTCGGCCACTTACTATACATGTGAGACTGAGCAGGCTACTTACCTTCTCTGAGCTTTCATGTCCTAGTGTGTAAAATGGAGAAAACATCATGTATCATGCAAAAGATAGTACACTTAAAAAGTAAGCATACAAGATAAAACAAAAGGCATCCAAATAGGAAAATTTCTAATTCCAAACAGGAAATTTTGTTTCTTTGCTGACAATATGATTCTATACCTAGGAAACCCTAAAGACTCTACCAAAGGCTCCTGGAACTTATAACTTTAGTAAAGTTTCAGGATACAAAATCAATGTACAAAAATCAGTAGCGTTTCTATATACCAATAATGTTCAAGCTGAGAGTCAAATCAAGAATCCAATCCCATTTACAACAGCCACGAAAAACTTGAAATGCCTAGGAAAACAGCTAACCAAAAAGGTGAAAGATCTCTAGAAAAAGAACTACAAAACATTGCTGAAAGAACTCAAGGACAACACAAATAAATGGAAAAATATTACATGCTCATGTATTGGAAGAATCAATATCTTTAAAATGGCCATACTACCCAAAGCAATTTATAGATTTAACACTATTCCTATCAAACTACTAATGTAATTTTTCACAGAATTAGAAAAAACTATTCTAAAATTCACATCAAACCAAAAAAGAGCCCAAATAGCCAAAACAATCCCAAGCAAAAAAAAAAAAAAAAAGCCAGAGACATCACACTATCTGACTTCAAACTATACTATAAGGCTAGAGTAAATAAAACAGCATGGCAGTGGTACAAAAACAGATGCATAGACCAATGGAACAGAATAGAGAACCCAGAAATAAAGCCATACACCTACAACCATCTGATCTTTGACAGAGTGGACAAAAACAAGCAATGGAGAACGGGCTCCCTATTCAATAAATGGTGCTTGGATCACTGGCTAGCCATATACAGAAGAATGAAACTAGAACCCCATCTTTCACCATATACAAAAATCAACTCAAGATGGATTAAAGATTTAAATGTAAGACCTCAAACTATAAAATCCTGGAAGAAAACCCAGGAAATATCCTTCTCAACATCAGCCTTGGCAAAGAATTTTTGGCTAAGTACTCAAGAGCAATTGCAACAAAAACAAAAATGGACAAGTGGGACCTAATTAAACTAAGGAGCTTCTGCAGAGCAAAAGAAACTCTCAACAGAGCAAACAGGCAACCTACAAAATGGGAGAAAATATTCGCAAACTATTCATCCGACAAAAATCTAATATCCAGAATCTATAAGGAACTTAACAAGCAAAAACCAAATAACCCCACTAAAAAATAGGCAAAGGGGCCAGGCACAATGGCTCACACCTGTAATTTCATTACTTTGGGAGGCCAAAGTGGGAGGATTGCTTGAGACCAGGAGTTCAAGACTAGCCTGGGCAACAGGGCAAGGCTCTGTCTCTACAAAACATTTAAAAATTAGCAGGGTGTGGTAGTGTGCACCTGTGGTCTCAACTCTACCTGAGAGGCTGAGGCAGGAGGATCACTTGAGCCCAGGAGGTCGAGGCTGCAATGAGCCATGTTCGTGCTACCGCACTCAAGCCTGGCTGAAGAAGAAAAAAAAAAAAAGAAGAAGAAGAGGGCAAAGGACATGAATAGATACTTCTCAAAAGAAGACATACAAGTGGCCAACAAACATGAAAAATTGCTCATCACCACTAATCATCAGAGAAATGCAAACCAAAATCACAATGAGATGCCATCTCATACCAGTCAGAATGGCTATTATCAAAAAGTCAAATAATAACAGATGCTGGTGAGGCTGCAGAGAAAAGGGAATGCTTGTACACTATTGGTGAGAATCTAAATTAGTTCAGCCACTGTGAAAAGCAGTTTGGAGATTTCTCAAATAACTTAAAACAGAGCTATCATTCAACCCAGCAATTCCATTTCTGGGTATATACCCAAAAGAAAATAAATTATTCTACCAAAAAGACACATGCATTCATATGTTCATCACAGCACTGTTCACAATAGCAAAGACATGGAATCAACCTAGGTGCCCATCAACAGTGGATTGGATAAAGAAAAGTAGTACATATACACCATGGAATACTATGCAGCCATAAAAAAGAAGAAAATCATGTCCTTTGCAGCAACATAGATACAGCCAGAGGCCAATATCCTAAGCAAATGAATGCAGGAAAAGGAAACCAAATACCACGTGTTCTCGCTTATAAGTGGGAGCTAAATACTGGGTACTCATGAACATAAAGATGAAAACAGGCTAGGCGCAGTGGTTCACGCCTATAATCCCAGCACTTTGGGAGACTGAGGCGGGCGGATCACCTAAGCTCAGGAGTTCGAGACCAGCCTGGCCAACATGGTGAAAACCCGTCTCTACTCAAAATACTAAAAATTAGCTGGGCATGATGGTGCACGCCTATAGTCCCAGCTACTTGGGAGACTGAGACATGAGAATCACTTGAACCCAGGAGAGCGGAGGTTGCAGTGAGCCGAGATTGTGCCACCACACTCCAGCCTGGGTGACAAAGTGAGATTCCGTCTAAAAAAAAATTTTTTTTTTAATAATAGTAAAGATGAGAACAATAGGGCGGGTGCAGTGATTGACACTTGTAATTCCAGCACTTTGGGAGGCCTAGGCAGGCAGATCACAAGGTCAGGAGTTTGAGACCCGCCTGGCCAACATGGTGAAACCCCATCTCTACTAAAAATACAAAAATTAGTGGTGGGCGCCTGTAATCCCAGCTACTTGGGAGGCTGAGGCATGAGAATCACTTAACCCAGGAGGCGAAGGTAGCAGTGAGCCGAGATCTTGCCACTGCACTCCAGCCTGGCGGACAGAGCGAGGACTCTGCCTCAAAAAAAAAAAAAAAAAAAAAAAAGTGCTATCTCAGAACATGAAATAATTAAAAAGTTCTTCTGTAGTACAAACACACATAACACCTGGGCAAATTATTGCAAAAAGTAGAAAAAATACAAGTTTAGCTCATCCTTCATCACCGATAAAAAAAATTTATAAAGTTCAAGGCCATCTCCTCTTCCCTATTTTCTGTCTCATCCAATGATTTTTAAATTTCAAGAGGACTTGTAGTAATGAATATAGGTGCTATAAATTAATCTAAGCATGATTCAACTCTTTAATTTATGTATTCATGAAAATTTTACCTGTTATCAATCTTAGGGTTCCAAGTGTTAATGGCAATTCTAAACGAAAGTCAAATATAATCATTTGCATAAAAGCATTAAAGATGATTAATTAGTATTTTCATGCAGCTGTGATCTATTCTGTGCTTTTAGAGCTGAAAATTTTTTACCAAAAACATTTACCTATGCTAATCTACAGGAAATTGCAGAACATTCTCTAGTTTTCTGTGTACTCAGCCACATTTACAGCATTTTCATAACTGGGGTCATATTTCATATTTCCTGACTTTAAAAGGCATCACAATTCTACACCTTTGAAAATTAGGTTGGTTTCCACACCATTCCTTGAATATTTATGTGTTCAGTTCCAAAAGGATGATAGTGATTAAATGTACTCGTTTTAACAAATTCCCATTTTTGTGTTTTGCATGATTTGGAGAATATGTATATTCCAGTTTCAAGGAGCCTAAACTTGAGGTGTCCTTAAAACTCAGTCACAAGGCTTAGGTTGAAAAGTGTTTTCAGAGAAATGATTTATCTGTGCTGAATAAAAGCTGTAGCACTGGCAGCTCAGATCCAGCTGTGATTGCTAAAGCATGTCCAGGCTGGTTATCTAATGCCTCTGCAGGAATTTAGGCCACACATTAATGCACTGAAGATAAAATCAATTTGAAAATTTCTTAAATCAAATGCCAATCCTGGTATAATACTCGACGTGCAGGAGAACCAGCCAACAGTAATAGGAAGCCAATTACAGACTATAAACCACTCTGCTCAAATGTCCTGGTTTGTTACTGACAGGGCCCATTACACACAGTTTGCGTAAGTTAAATCCACTGATGAGATAGAACTGCTATATGCACACATGCATGTGTGCGTGTCCTGGCTGCACCTAACATAAAGATGCAACTCAATTAACAGGAACGCTTATCGAGTGCAAAAATTCACAGCAACATCCTGAACATGAGATCCCCAAGAAACATCTTCCCGTTCCTCCACAGCAGTGCAACTGAGCAGTGAAGCATTGGTTTTAAAATCAGCCCCAGATTGTTTTTTCTTTTCTTTCCTTTTTTTTTTTTTTTTTTTTTTTTTTGAGATAGAGTTTTGCTCTGTGGTCCAGGCTGGAGTGCAGTGGCACAATCTCAGCTCACTGCAACCTCCACCTCCCGGGTTCGAGTGATTCTCCCGCCTCAGCCTCCAGAGTAGCTGGGATTACAAGTGCCTGCCACCATGCCCAGATAATAATTTTTTGTATTTTTAGTAGAGACAAGAGTTTCATCATTTTGGCCAGGCTGGTCTCGAACTCCTGACCTCAGGTGATCCACCTGTCTTGGCCTCCCAAAGTGCTGAGATTACAGGCGTGAGCCACGGCACCCGGCCCAGGCCCAGATTCTAATACTGCCCCTGCCACCCACTTGCTATTATTTCGCCTCCTGATTTTCTCATTTATAAAATGGGATTAGCAGTGAAGTCTATGTAGTAGCCTATAAAGACTAAATTAGGTCATTCTTACGAAATTCTAAGAACAGTAGTACTCAACAGATGATGGCCAGTATTATCATTTTGTTTCTCTATCTTCTTGACGGCCAGACCCCAAAACAGCAAACGAAAAAGAAGTAACATGGCTAATATCACACTTCTGTTAACCTGTTTGCGGTGCTTGGCAGGGTTGCAAGTAGTGAAGAAGATTCTATTTACTTTCATTTGCAAGTGTGATCTGTGAAGAAAATAAGAGCTAAGGGTGGTTTCACAAATATTTCCCAGGGCCAGATTTCCCTGTAAGTTAATCCTTTGAAATTAGCATGTAGGCCGGGCATGGTGGCTCATGCCCATAATCCCAGCACTTTGGGAGGTCAAGGTGGGCGGATCACGGGGGTCAGGAGATCAAGACCACCCTGGTTAACACGGTGAAAACCCGTCTCTACTAAAAATACAAAAAATTAGCCAGGTGTGGTGGCGGGTGCCTGTAGTCCCAGCTACTCGGGAGGCTGAGGCAGGAGAATGGTGTGAACCCAGGAGGCAGAGCTTTCAGTGAGCCGAGATTGTGCCTCTGCACTCCAGCCTGGGCGACAGAATGAGAGTCCATCTCAAAAAAGAAAGAAAGAGAAAGAGGAGAGAGAGAGAGAGAGAGAGAGAGAGAAAGAGAAAGTGAGAGAGAGAGAGAGAGAGAGAGAGAGAGAGAGAGAGGAAGGGAAGGGAAGGGAAGGGAAA
>NW_016818423.1:1201953-1223452 GCF_001698545.2 Rhinopithecus bieti
AAGGGGAAGGGAAGGGGAAGGGGAAGGGGAAGGGAAGGGAAGAAATGAGCATGTAGATATGCTGGCTACCTTTTCATGTAGATCTGGGAGCTGGTGGCTAAAAGGAAAGTCTCCTACCCCATCTGCTGCTCCCTTAGTTAAGGCCCCAACACTTCTGTCCTGAACTGCTGCAACTACCATCCACCCACCATCCATAAATGGTCTCAGCTTCTAGTCTCTCCAATTCATTCTCTTTCATTCAGCTGATTATTGTTGCATGCATAGTACAAATCAGGAACTGGTTTGTACTATAACAGGTATGGTCTCTAATTTAAGGAACTCCGTGAATAATTTTCTGAGCATAGATCTGAGCATGTAACTGCTGTGCTTACCAACCTTCACGGCTCCCCACCACCCAAAGCAGATTCACAACTAGAGACTGATTCAGAATGATCTGGGTGGTACCTGGACATGGACATTTTAAATAAACCACATAATTGAGTCTCATGTCTTCTCCAGATTGAGAAATGATCAATAAAGCTTCAAATTTCCTTCTTTCTGCAACATTTGCCTCCCGGGCTCAAGCAATCCTCCCACCTCAGCCTCCCGAGTAGTTGGGACTACAGGTATGCACCACCATGCCTCGCTAATTTTTGTATTTTCTGTAGAGATGGGGTTTCACCATGTCGGCCAGGTTGGTCTCAAACTCCTGAGTTCAAGTGACTCGCCTGCCTCAGCCTCCCAAAGTGCTGTGATTACAGGTGTGAGCCATCGTGCCTGGCCTCAACCTTCTTAATATGCTACATAACTCTCTGCAATATGACCCCAACGACCTTCCCAGCCTCATCAAATCAACACAATTTGGTCTCTATCTAAGTTTATTCTTCACTCCTTGCTATGTTCCAACCATAAAACCCACACTGATGTTCCTTGAAAGCACCAAGCCTATTCTCTCAACTTTGCACATACTGCTACACATACTGTATGGGAAGTGCTTCCAGTATCTTCTCATAGCATTTGCACACAGCAGGCTCCTTTTACCTTCCACAGACTTTCCCCAACCACTCCTGTCACATATAACCCCAGTCACTATCCCTTTACCTGTTTTATTTTCTTCCTATCTTTGTCACACTGATCACTATCTGAAAATAGATTACTAATTAATGTACCTGTTTATTCTCTATCTTCTCCAGTAGAATGTAAGCCCTACTAGGGCAGAGCGTGTTTCTTGCTTCCCACTATATCCTCAGTGCCTAGAATAGTGTATAGGATGTAGCATAAATCACCACTCTACCTATAGAGTGTATGTATGCTATGCTTCGGTCACAGCATTTAACATGCTATTTGTATAATCCCTTCTAGTCAAGGCTCTCTTGGTTATTAAGAAACTGACTCAACCGGGTGCTGTGGCTCATGCCTGTAATCCCAGCACTTTGGAAGGCAGAGGCGGACAGATCACCCGAGGTCAGGAGTTCGAGACCAGCCTCAACATGGAGAAGCCCCGTCTCTACTAAAAATACAAAATTAGCCGGGTGTGGTGGTGTATGCCTGTAATCCCAGCTACTAGGGAGACTGAAGCAGGAGAATTGCTTGAACCTGGGAGGCGGAGGTTGCGGTGAGCCGAGATTGTGCCATTGCACTCCAGCCTGGGCAACGAGAGTGAAACTCCGTCTCAAAAAAAAAAAAAAAAAAGGACTCAAGCTATTTTAAACAAGGGGCAAGGGAAGGGACAGAAACCATCGAAAGGACTTCAGGGGAGGACATGCAGCTGGGCTTTATGAAAAAGAACTCTGAATTCAGGGGCATTGCTCCCCTAATCCCAGGCCACAGTCTCTTCTCTCTTCTCCCCTGGGCTGCTTCTCCATCCTCCTTCTTCTGTCCTTTGTCTACTCATCTCACATATGACCCAATATACACAATGGCCCTACTGGCCCCTCACATCCAAGAGTCTACCTCAGTTGAAATTGAGAATCTGGGCTGGGTGCAGTGGCTCACGCCTGTAATCTCAGCACTCTAGGAGGCTGAGGCAGGTGGATCACTTGAGGTCAGGAGTTCGAGACCAGCCTGGCCAACATGGTGAAACCTCATCTCTACTAAAAATACAAAAAAAAAAAAAAAAAAAAAAAAAAGCCAGGTGTAGTGGCATACGCCTGTAGTCCCAGCTACTTGGGAGGCTGAGGCAGGAGAATCGCTTGAACCCGGGAGGCAGAGGTTGCAGTGAGCAGAGATCACACGACTGCACTCCCCCCTGGCCAACAGAGCAAGACTCCATCTCAAAAAAGAAAAAAAAAAGAAAGAAAAAGAAAAAAAGAAATTGAGAATCTGCTGGCCAATGTCAGCAGTTGGGTCAACTGTCTATCCCTGATCCAATCATCTGTGCCCTTGCGGGTAGACGGGGAGGCACAACGAAGGAGTGTCTAGCAGCTCTTCTAGTCTCATGACAACCAAACCTGCCTAGCACAAATCCAAACCCTCCAGAGAGACCAATTCTTGCCCCTTCTCCCCAACATACCACGCTCTTTCATACTTCCACTGCCTTGTATTATTTCCTCGACCTGAAATGTACTGTCCCCACATCAACCTTTCTTTGTAAGTGTACAACTTAGCAGCATTTAATACCGTCACACTGTTATGCAACCATCACCACTGTCTAATTCCAGAACACTTTGATCACCACAGAAAGAAACCCTGTCCCCGCCCTAGCCCATGCAACCATAATGTCTTCATTTCCCTTGTATATACCTAGAATGGAATATTGGACATATTGGAATTGCTGGGTCATACAGCAAGTGTTTAACTTTTTGAGAAACTGCCCAACTGTTTTTCAAAACTGACTGCACCATCGTTTTATATTATTACCCGCAATGTATGAAGGTTCCAATTTCTTCGTACCCTTCCCAAGACTTGTTATTGTCCATCTTTTTTACAATAGCCATTCTGATGGATGGAACGTGCTATCTCATTGTGTATCAACTTTTTCTATCTCATCCTTAAAATCCAGCTCAAACACGCCCACTGCAGCATCTCCTGATGTGCTCCCGGGCAGTTTTATTTACTCCCTAGTGTCACAGTACCATCATTGGTCTGCCTCTATCTGTACCCATTCATTCAGTATCCACTGAGTACCTGCTGCATGCCAAGTACTATTTGAGGTGCTGAAGATACGGTGAATGAAACACAAAACAAAAAACAGCTATGCCTTTGTTAAGCTTATATTTTGGTGGGGGAAACACATAATCAAAAAGTTGAGGCTGGGCGCGGTGGCTCACACCTGTAATCCCAGCACTTTGGGAGACTGAGGCAGGCAGATCACATGAGGTCGGGAGTTTGAGACCAGCCTGATCAACATGGAGAAACCCTGTCTCTACTAAAAATACAAAATTAGCCAGACGTGGTGGCACATGCCTGTAATTCCAGCTACTCAGGAGAATCGCTTGAACCCAGGAGGTGGAGGTTGCAGTGAGCCGAGATTGCATTTGCACTCCAGCCTGGCAGCAAGAGTGAAATTAAAAAAAAAAAAAAAAAAAAAAAAAAAAAAAAAAAAAAAAAGTTATGAGATGGTGGTATTACAGAGGACAGTAAAGCATAGCAGGACAAATAGGGTGGTCACAGACAGCTTCACTCAAGCTAACGTTTGAGCAGGGACTGAAGTTAAGTTTCAACTATACATATCAGTGAGAGATGACAGGGAGGTACTGGATATGGGTCTAGAGTCCAGAGAATAGAGTCCAGGGAAATAGAACAGAAGTGTAGAAGCTAATGAGGAACTAGAAACCCAAACTGAGGTGTGGTCACTCAACTAGGTGAAAACTCAGGAGTGTGGTGTTCTAGAGGCAAAAACCTGCATTCGTTTTCTATTGGTGCTATAATAAACTATCACAAACATTGTGGCTTAAAACAACAGATTTATTCTACAGTTCTGTAGAAATCCTACATGCAACCAAAATCAAGGTGTTAGCAGACTAAGTTCCTTCTTGGAGGCTGTAGGGAGAATCTGTTGTCTTGCCTTCTCCAGGTTCGAGGATGCCGTCACTCCTTGGCTCCTGGCCCTTTCCCACCACCTTCAAATAATCTCTGTTCCTTCTATCCTAGACACATCTCCCTCTGACCTCAGCTAGGAAAGGTTCTGTTTTTGCGGACCCATGCTATTAGATCAGGCCTACCAAGATAATCCAGGATATTCTTCCCATCTCAAAACTGTGAACTTAATCACACCCACAAAGTCCCTTTGACATGTAGGATAATATTCACAGGTTCCAGCGATTTAGAACCTGGACATTTTGGGGGGGTTAGGGGAGAAACGCATTATTTTCCTACATGCAAATGAAGCATTTCAAAGAGGAAGTGGTCAACTATACCATATGCTGACATGTCAAAGAAGTTATGAAGGTGGGCACAGTGGCTCATGCTCATAATCTCAGCGCTCTGGGAGGCTGAGGCAGGGGGATCATTTGAGACCAGGAGTTCAAGACCAGCCTGGGCAACACAAAAAGACTATGTTTTGGCCAGGCACGGCAGCTCACGCCCGTAATCCCAGCACTTTGGGAGGCTGAGGCGGAGGGATCACTTGAGGTCAGGAGTTCGAGACCAGCCTGGCCAACATGGTGAAACCCCATCTCTACTAAAAATACAAAAATTAGCTGGGCATGGTGGCATGTGCCTGTAGTCCCAGCTACTCAAGAGGCTGAGGCAGGAGAATAACTTAAACCCGGGAGGTAGAGATTGCAGTGAGCCGAGATCGCACCACTGCACTCCAGCCTGGGCCACAGAGCAAGATTCCATCTCAAAAAAAAAAAAAGGGCTGTAAAGACTATGTCTCTCCAAAACAAAAAAAAATATTTTATTTTTGGAGACAGAGTTTTGCTCTTGTCGCCCAGGCTGGAGTGCAATGGCATGATTCTCCTGCCTCAGCCTCCGGAGTTGCTGGGACTACAGGCATGCATCACCATACCCAGCTAATTTTGTATTTTTAGAAGAGACAGGGTTTCACCATGTTGGACAGGCTGATCTCGAACTCCTGGCCTCAGGTGATCTGCCTGCCTCAGACTCCCAAAGTGCTGGGATTACAGGCGTGAGCCACCATGTCCAACCAAAAAATTTTAAGTAGCTGGGCACAGTGACATGCACCTGTAGTCCTAGCTACTCAGGAGGCTGAGGTAGGATCGCTTGAGCCCAAGAGTTCAAGGTTACAGTGAGCTATGATCGTGCCACTACACTTCAGCCCGAGTGACAAAACGAGACCCTCAAAAAAGTTATGAGAACTTACCATTGGGGTGGATCCTTTTTTTTTTTTTTTGAGACAGTCTCACTCTGTTGCCTAGGTTGGAGCACAGAGGCACAATTTTGGCTCACTGCAACCTCTGCCTCCCAGGTTCAAGCGATTCTCGTGCCTCAGTCACCCAAAGTAGCTGGGATTACAGGCATGTGCCACCACATCCAGCTAATTTTGTATTTTTAGTAGAGACAGGGTTTCACCATGTTGGGCAGGCTGGTCTTGAACTCCTGGCCTCACGTGATCCGCCTGCCTTGGCCTCCCAAAGTGCAGGCATGAGCCACTGCACCCAGCCTCTGGTGATCTTTACATGGGCTGTTCCTGTGGAGTCAAAACGCTCATTGGTGCGCGCTCAAAAGAAGTACAGAGTATAGGTAGATAGCTCTCAAGTTGTACTAGAGAAGAGCAAAGAAAGGGGATGGTAGCTGAAGCGGCAGATGTGGGGTCAAACAAGGATTTCTTTTAATATGGTATTTTTAGTATTTAATACTTTTAGTATTTAATAAATACTAGCATGTTCGTAGGCTCATGGGAATGATCTAGTAGGGGGAAAAGGTAATGAGCAGGACAGAGAAGCAAAATGGCTACACATCAGGGCCCTTTGAACAGGTAAGGGATGGAATTTAGCACACAAGTGAAAGAGCTTGCCTTAAATAGGGCAAGGACAGGCCGGGCAGTGGCTCATGCCTGTAATCCCAGCACTTTGGGAGGCCGAAGTGGGCAGATCACGAGGTCAGGAGTTTGAGACCAGCCTGACCAACATGGTGAAACCCCATCTCTACTAAAAATACAAAAATTAGCTGGGCTTGGTGGCACGCGCCTATAATCCCTGCTACTCAGGAGGCTGAGGCAGGAGAATCGCTTGCTCCCAGGAGGAGGAAGTTGCAGTAAGCTGAGATTGCGCAGCAAGCTGAGATTGCGCCACTGCACTCCAGCCTGGGTGACAGTGCAAGACTCCATCTCAAAAAAAAAAAAAAAAAAAAAAGGGCAAGGACAGTCTGTCTATAGTACTATAAGAAAGACAGTAGCACAGATGCAGGTGGGTGAGTAGATGTGATGGTAGGAGCCTGTGAAAATTTTATTTCTAAGTTTAAAAAACACTCATAAGCTGAGAGAATGGCAAAGCTGTTAAAAATTTAAGAGGAAGTGTAAATGGGATAGAGAAATGTACTAGGATTGAAAGGTTTTGAGGCCCATGTGAGGTCATAGCTTTATTTTTCAAGGCAGGGTCTCACTATGTTGCCCAGGATGCCATGCAGTGGCTGTTCACAGGCACAATCATTTCACAAGGTAGCCTCAAACTCCTGGGCCCAAGTGATTCTCCTGCCTCAGCCTCCTGAGTAACTTGAGACTTAATAGGTGCACACCACCTGGCCCCAGGAGGTCATGACCTTAGAGAGACTGAATCAGCATATTCAGTTGCATAAGTACTTAAGTGAACAGAAAGTGGAGTACCGAACTTAACCAAAAATGGAGTTTAGCCAGGGAAGTACAATGAAACAAGAGATGGGGCAAGGCTGAAAAGCTGAGTGATTGCCACAATGAATCACAGAGTCTAAGCTAGGTAATGAGGGACATGAAAAGGTGAAGACGACAAGTGACAGGATCAATGAATTCTGAGACTGGTCTCACTGTCACCCAAGATGAAGTGCAGTGGCACAGTATCGGGTCACTGCAACCTCCCATGTTCAAGCAATCCTCTCACTTCAGCCTCCCGAGTAGCTGGGACTGTGGTCCAGATGGTAGTGCGCCACCACACCCGGTTAGTTTCTGTACTTTTTGTCAAGTCGGGGTTTGGCCATGTTGCCCAGGCTGTGGTTCAATGAACTATAAATATCATTACTATCATCACCCACTGTAACTGTTTTATGTCTACATATCTGACGCCCCCTCCAGACTGAGGTCCTCCAAAGTGAAATGAGTGTCGCATCTTTTCCTAGTATCTAAGCATGTTGTTAGTTGGGTGGATGGATGCTTACCCATAGTGAAAGGGAAATTCCACACTCCCAAGTTCTGATATATTAATATAGAGTTGTTACTTCCTCACTGTTAATACGAATTCAAGTACAAAGTTGCAATGCTCCACCAAAACCTATGGTATAAATAAGCTGGGTACAGTGACAGGCTACTCAGGATGTCCACAGTATGCGATGACTGAGTCTGTGAATAATCACTGCACTCCAGTCTGGGAAGCACTACATGACTGTCTCTAAAAAATAATAATCTATGGTATAAACCAAGCCTTTGACAAGATGCTGAATTCCTACAGGGTTGTATACAAGAATTGAACCAGAAAATGTACCAGATGTATCCCAGCTATGGTTAAGTTGGCTCTTACTAACACCTTAGTGACATAAAATCTTTGAATTTTCAAGCCTCTATTTTACCTCCTTGCAGTAAACTAGCAGGACCCAAAACAGTCCTTGAGAATAGCAGGCAAAGAAAGGGGAACACATATAAGTGACATTTTGTTTTTGTTTTTTTGAGCCAGGGTCTCTGTCACCAAGGCTGGAGTACAGCGGCACGATCACAGCCTCAACCTCCTGGGGTCAAGTGTTCTTCCCACCTCAGCCTCCCAAGTAGCTGAGACTGCAGGTACACACCACCATGCCCAGCTAATTATTAAAAATTTTTTGTAGAGATGGACTCACCACGTTACCCAGGGTGGTCTTGAACCCCTGGGCTCAAGTGATCAGCCTGCCTTGGCCTCCCCAAGTACTGGGATTACAGGCATGAGCCACTGCACCCAGCCTAAACTCTGCTTTATAAGCACAGACATAAATTCATGAGGATGGAGGAAAAAATGCACAAAGAGCGTGTAAAATACGTTTTATTGTTCTTTAAAAGGGTTCAGGGTTTGGTTTTAAATCAGGCTGCACACCTTTCAAATCAATCTGACATCTCTATGTCAAACTGGCTTCAGCTAGCAATACTTCATTAAATCCAAAAGAAAAAAATTGCTTTAATTTTAAGGAAAAAAAAAATCCAGTTTTAAGAACAATTAACATTAGTCTTTAAAACAAAATGAGGGCTAATGTTTCATGTTGCTTTACACATCCTTCTCCTCAATACAGAACCAGGAATGTAATTTTCCTATCTCAGGCAGGCACCGGTACTGATGGACACTGCGCACGCACGCACACAAGCACACACACACACACGCACACGCACACACGCACACCCTCCCCCCAAACAACAAAATTCAGAGTATGTCAAAGGGAAAAGGTTTGTTATTGTATTGATCAAAACCCAGTGGAGTCAATACCATCTATCTTAGCAGGTATGCTGTTTTGATCTTGAGTCTATATTAATGGAATCTATTGTTGTGTTCTGAAATAAAGAATTTTGGATATACTATTATGTTTTAAAGTCCTATAAACAATTTCAAAAAGCATTATTTTGTTTTGTTTTCTGGGATGGGAGAGGAGAGAATCTACAGATTTGCATTTAGTTAAAAATCAAAACTCCAGCAATAGGAAATAGGCAGTTCACATAGCCGGCCAACATTTGAGGTATCATCAGTGTGAGACAAGGTCCCGGTCTGTTCCTACTGGCCTAGCTGACACTAACAAAATGGGAGGCTTATGGCTCTGTACAGCAAATTCCAGCAGGACAAGATGACTTTAAGCCTGTATTCAGAGCCTTAGAAGCAGGGCACTACTGAGTATGTAATATTTAGAGAAGAAAATAGTGCAAGAGCCCCTGATGATGCCCCTCTACCTGCTTTGTCCATGCAGCTTGATCGTAACTGCCTTCCACAAAGGAGCAGAAAAACAGCTTTTCTAGATCAGTACGCTAAACCCAGCAAACAATCTGCAAAAATGGTACTACACCACTTCACAAGCAACACAGTCCCTTCGCTACTCATTGGGTTGTGCAATGTCTCTCTTCTACCCTGTTATGGCCTGTGGACACATGCTCACTAGGCATCACTGTTGGTTTTAAACCAGGGATTTTTTTTTTTTTTAATCTCCAAAGAACCTAGTAATAACAAGGCAATCAGTGGTTAAACTGAACTTTACACAGAGGGCAGTTTGGAAAACACACACAAGCATTTCTCAAGTCGAAAAATGTGAATTTCCTGCTACTCCTTTGATGGTTCCTGAAAATTCAGAGAGTATAAGTCCTAAAATAAAAATTTTAAGCTACCAGCATTCTCTGATACTAGACAGAAAATCAGAGTAACGCTACAGCCCACAATTCTACAGGGTGTAGAAAGTACGCTCACTCCCTGGACATCTTTATTGATGGCCCGGAGTCCTCCCTTTTAGAAGACAAGTTTCTGGGATATCCACTTAGTTTCACTGGTTAGGGAAGAGAAGAATTTGACTCAGCTAAGTTGAGAAGAGACTCCTCTTAAAAATGCCAATTTCCCCCACTAATTTACCAAAATAAAAAACACAAACAAAAGGCTTCTTCTGGCTAACTTTGCCTAGTATTAGATAGGGTTTTTGAGGAAAAGAAACTAACATGAACACCCTTTCATCAGTAAAAGACTAAAAACCACCTGATCATTATAATATATATACGTGCCTGTTTTTTTCTTTTTTATTTTTTTTTTTTTTTTGGTGTTTTTTTCTTAGTTTATCTAAAGTGCCCAGGTGGGCTTAAGGCTGCCAGACTGCACGCCACATCTACAGCAACAAGGGCTTCTATTCCATCTACAACTTGGATCAGGGGAAAAGGGAGGTGTTAGGAGAGAAAGAAAAAAGGAGGGAAAAATATGACCACCACCCTCCCCAACAAAAAAAGGGAAAAAAATCCCACCACAGGGAGATCTAGTGTCCAAGCCATAATGGAGAGTGTGCTCCCCAAAAAGATGGTTCTGCAAGGCTTAAGTGTTCTGTCTGGTTTTCCTTAGAGACCTATTTTTGGAAACAGAGTTTAAAAGACAGGAGATTTCAAAATAATTCAATCCTGGCAGAAATTCAAACTCCAAAGCTAGGAGCAAAATCATCCTTCACTGAATTAATTCCTTTTCTCTTTCTCTTTTCTTAAACATTTTATTCATTTTATAGAGAGATTTCTTTTTTGTTTGCTTTTGTTCCAATCATTAGGAGAGTGGTTGAGGAGTACTGAATCCATCACTACTTTGATGACACAGGTAAGATTCCAGATTCACATTTCCAGGTACCAAGAGTTCCCTCTAAATGCCACAATCAAGTAAGCCTTCGTTTACATGTCTTTCTACTGAACACAGCAATGCCCATTGGTATCTCTGAAGCGTAATCGCATCTTAGGTCGGTATTTCTCCAAGTAAAGCAGCTGTTTGGAATTGAATGCTCCCCTTCTTTTTCTGAAAACACAAGAATGGCAAACTTTATCACGTAAAAAAAGAGCTGTCTGATTCACTGAAATGCATTATTTACATCCGAAGGCCTTTCTAATTCCACACAGCTGAAAACCAGCGTATTTCCCATACTACAACACTTCTTAAAGAGATAAGTTGCAACGTGAACTTTCTAAGTCCTCCTAGAAGGAATAGAAAATTTTTTCTTGCTGACTGTCATTTTAGTCTATTAACCATTTAATAAAGATCAGAATAGTTTATCCAGAAACATCTGACTACATTCTTCCAATTAGACTGATATATTCTTCAGATTAGAGTTGGTAGCAAGTTTTTAATTTAGGATGCTAAAAAATTATATTCAGATAAGAAACAGGTTCAAGACATACACAGATAGCATTCCTTGAAATGTGTTACCTTCCTAGCCGCTACCATGTATTTCATGCTCTCTGTCGCAAATAGTCTTTTCTTTTGTTTTCTTTTTTAAAAGGAAGGGTTGAAAGGGAAAGGGCAAGACAAAAATTGTCAAAGAATTCTGCATAACAAAATAGCATGACCCGTTATTCCAGATCAATGTCAAGATCCTGCATCCTGATTTTGTCCCTGAATCGATCACTTAAGAGGTCCCACATAAGGCCAGGCGTGATGGCTCATGCCTGTAATCCCAGCGCTTTGGGAGGCCGAGGTGGGCAGATCATGAAGTCAGGAGATTGAGACCATCCTGGCCAACATGGTGAAACCCGTCTCTACTAAAAGTACAAAAATTAGCTGGACGTGGTGGTGCGCACCTGTAGTCCCAGCTACCTGGGAGGCTGAGGCAGGAGAATCGCTTGAACCCAGGAGGCAGAGGCTACAGTGAGCTGAGATCGAGCCACGGCACTCCGGCCTGAGCAACAGAGCGAGACCCCATCTCAAAAACAAAAAAGAGTCCCAGGTGATTAACTGTTCCTCTATACATTCTTCTTGCCTCCTCCTAATAGAGAATTGTATTTGGAAGATATTTGGAATCTATTAAAAAAGCATTTTCGAGATTCCTAGATACTTAAACAATATACTGGACACAGTCTATAATGTCCAAATTAGAAAACTTTTTAAATCTGGAAACCAGCTGTACTGAGTCTCTATCACCTGCTCTAAATTTTTTACTTCTTCAAATACTTTAAGCCAAAAAAAGCAAATTATCCCATACTATAAATGAATATCCCTTCCATAATTCCTTCCTCATGCATGATCTTGCCTTCTGTGTTTCTGAACACAAAACTTCATACTCACTGTCTTATAAACTGAACTGCATCTTCATACTTCATTCCACATTCAATCAAAGCAAGTGCAACCAGCACAGGTGCCCTGCAGAAAAAACCCATATGTAAGTATCCATAAGTCTTGGAATGAAGGATTTTTAAAAACCTGTAACTGCTTATTACCAATGCAATACACGAGCTTCTTTATCCTATATACTAAAGTAGCTGGTATCTGCCTAATATAGTAAATATATCTCATCATCATAAATTCTATGATTTTTTTTGGCGGGGGAGGAGGGGGGGACAGACAGACAGGGTCTCGCTCTATCACCCAGGCCAGAGTGCAGTGGCACAATCATGGCTCACTGCAACCTCAACCTCCCAAGACTCAGGTGGATCTTCCTGTCTCAGTCCCTCAAGTAGCTGGGACTATAGGTGCCCGCCACCATGCCCAGCTAATTTTTGTATTTTTAGTAGTTAGTAGAGATGGGGTTTCTCCATGTTACCCAGTCTGCTCTTGAACTCCTAGGCTCAAGCAATCTGCCTGCCTCCACCTCCCAAAGTGCTGGGATTACAGGTGTGAACCACAGTGCCCAGCTTGATTATCTACTTTTAGTAAAGCACAAAATTCTTAAACCTTAAGAGATCTTCACTCTTTAAAACATCACATTATATATTAAATTTTCTCATCACTAGATATTATCAAAAATCCTTCATTGGTCTTTAGCCATTATCACAGTAAAATAAATGGCCAAACACATTACGTATCTCCAGTGTGTCAGAATTTTCATTACCAAACTTTTTTTTTTTTGAGACGGAGTCTCGCTCTGTCGCCCAGGCTGGAGTGCAGTGGCTGGATCTCAGCTCACTGCAAGCTCCGCCTCCCGGGTTTACGCCATTCTCCTGCCTCAGCCTCCCAAGTAGCTGGGACTAGAGGCGCCCGCCACCTCACCCGGCTAGTTTTTTGTATTTTTTAGTAGAGACAGGGTTTCACCGTGTTAGCCAGGATGGTCTCGATCTCCTGACCTCGTGATCCACCTGTCTCGGCCTCCCAAAGTGCTGGGATTACAGGCTTGAGCCACCACGCCCGGCCACCAATTGATTTTAATATTTCCTTATCAAATGCTAAAAAGGTGCTAGACTTTTTCAAGTAAATCCTTTTGATGAGCTAGGAAAATGCCCAAGAATTGATGACTAGGAAAAGTTCTATCTTTTAAAAAAATTTAACAAAGGAAATGATGTTTTTATAAAGCCCAATACAGGGCACCAATTTTGGAATACCTAAAACTAGGATAGCTACTAGTTATAAAACTGTCAAGTTACAACATTATCTTCAATCGTCAGTATAAGGACTAAAACTTCTAACCTTATGAACGAACAGTACCACACTACAAAAAAGGAAAATAGCAAACAAAAGGGCAGAGCAGAACTAACAGCCTGAGTCACCACCACCTTGAGGCAATGGCAGCCTACACTAATGTTCTGAGTCAAAGTGTGCATCCTAAATTGGCATTTAATCTGCTGTTGATGACAGCGTTGCAACACCATTCCAAGCAATGCTCAGGGGAAAAGGTTTTAAGATCAAAGTCAATTCTTGCCCATACATCTCCTTTCAAGAGTTTAAAGTTCAGATATTTGTTCTCTACCTATTAACTTCCCATTCATCTCAGTCCAAAATTACCCATGTATAGATTCATCAAACTCTAAAATTATTTTAATTTTGTTGCCTATTTCAGTGACCTGAACTTTTGATTACTTGAAATAGGGAGAAAAATAAAACATCCACTAAATCCAGGCTGGCATCAGAATCAGACAACCAGATGAAATGAACAGACTATTCTGAGAAATCATTACACTAGTTTTTCTTCTCATTTCCTTTCCTTTCAGGTAATTTAATGTTACTTAGTAAAATATATGCAAATACCTACCAAAGTGAAACTTTCAACCAACTTAGTCATGGTAATGAATTCAGACAAAAAGGGTAATAAGGGTAAGAGTTTACCTTCCCAATCCCGCAACACAATGCACTGCAACACAGCAACCTGGCTCTTCACGAAATTTGGTTTTTAACAGGTTTAACCAATCATCTACTATCTGATTAGGGGGTGGAGCTCCATCATCAAATGGCCAATCCTGAAAAGAAATCACTTTTTACATTAAATTGATATCTTCTCCAAGATTAACATTCTAATACAGAATAGCTGTGCAGAGTACACACGGCAGGCCTAACTGAACTAACCGCACTATATATACCTATTGTTAACACAATTCTGATCATTGCTGTAAAATAATCCAGGATTGAAATTAAAGTCTGCCAAATAAATTAGCCTTCTCAATGCAGTGTCACACACATCTAAATTTACAAAAACTTACAGAAATCTCTATCAGAGTCATAAGAGCTAGTGTTCTCCCAAATATGATATCTGAATATAGTAATTAGACATAATAGACAAAACTGTAATTAAAGCCAAGACAAAGTAAGAGAGGACACAGCACATTTGTCAACATGATTTAAAAGTCCACTCTGGGCCGGGCGCGGTGGCTGAAGCCTGTAATCCCAGCACTTTGGGAGGCCGAGACGGGCGGATCATGAGGTCAGGAGATCGAGACCATCCTGGCTAACAACGGTGAAACCCTGTCTCTACTAAAAATACAAAAAACTAGCTGGGCGAGGTGGCGGGCGCCTGTAGTCCCAGCTACTCGGGAGACTGAGGGAGGAAAATGGCGTAAACCCGGGAGGTGGAGCTTGCAGTGAGCTGAGATCCGGCCACCGCACTCCGGGCGACAGAGCCAGACTCCGTCTCAAAAAAAAAAAAAGTCCACTCTGGCAAAGCATACCAACTGGTGTTTCATTGGTCTCTACAGATAACTGAAGATTATAATTGAAGATAACTAAGTTATGACATCTTTAGAGAAAGGTTATCTGATAAGAAATCTCCAATAGTTAGCAAATCATAACAGAAACATACTACCATCTTTGTGCTTATTAAAAGGCAAGCAGCAAATATTTTTAAAGTGCTTACTAAATTATATATGTCCCCATTTAACAAGGACAGTGCTGCATGACAGGGTCCCAGGCAAATGGAGACCATTTTGTCAAGTATCCCTTTCTCTTTCTGTATTCACCTATTTGGGCTATCTTTCAATTAAGACTAATCCCACAAGCATTCACAGTATAGGCAGGGGTTTATCTTCCTCACTACTTAGCAAGAGGTCCTAAGAAACCAACACAAAAGGGGAGTGGAGGAGGGGGACTGTGGGCTGACATTTTATAAGCCTTCCCTCCTCCCTTCTAAGCTTCAAGGACAGAAACGCAAAAACAGGAATTTTTTTTAAAACATAAGGCTATTCTAATGAGATTGCATAAGGACACTTTAAGATACTAGAGGGGGAAAAAGAAAAAAGTGACAGAGCATTAAATTGATTCTGCATTCATTATTGGCACCACTAGAACACTTCATGTAGCCCATTAGCCATAACAGTACATGTTTGAGTTGACAACTACGCCCCGTAATTAGACTGTCAGTGTTATTATAAATGGCACTAGAGAGTTTAACTGTAAATAGCAATAAAACCAGTACCTTAGTCAAGAGCTTACTTCCTCTAATACTCCCTAAAATGCACCTAGTTAAGAAACAACATAAAACATGCTTCACTTACTCATATAAGTACTGTCTACTTTTAAAAAATCATTAATCATTTAGAAACATTTGACCCTCAAACTGATACAGCTAAAACCACCATTAGTCTATTCCAACGTGTGTCTGGTTTGCAAGAGCATTCAAAGGATTGACAGGCCTTATTTGGGGATATCCTCTTACCATGAAATGTTCCAAAACCCTCTTCACCTAGCAAAAGTAGATTAACTCTTAAAATCTCTGTCTGGGAAAAGGAAATTCCAGGCTTAAGGCTAAATGCCCTTGTTTTTTCAAGTGTAAGTTAAACCTTTCATTTCATCTGATCATAGCTATTTATTTATTTGTTGGTTTTTATTATTTTTTTTTTAATGACTTCTTTTCCTCTGGGTAGATACCCAGTAGTGGGATTGCTGGATCAAATGATAGTTCTACTTTTAGTTCTTTAAGGAATCTCCACGTTGTTTTCTACAGTGGTTGAACTAGTTTACATTCCCACCAGCAGTGTAAAAGTGTTCCCTTCTCATCGCATCCATGCCAACATCTATTTTTTTTTTTTTTTTTATGGCCATTCTTACAGGAGTAAGGTGGTATCATATTGTGCTTTTGATTTGCATTTCCCAGATCACAGCTATTTAAAACAAAACAAAAACCTAAATTTAAAGGCCTGGAATAAATCTTAGGCCTACCATTATCTTCTACAAACTAGTTCAAGTTCTTTAGTTCATTTCTATTTCACAAAGATGTTTACCAACAGTACTGACTCAAACAGACTATGGTCAATCCAGTCATTTTCTCACTATGCCATCTGTCAAAACAAGTTGATTTTTGTTCACTGGAGAACATATTCATAATGCAGCAAAATAAACTTGTATGCAGCTGATTTTCAGAAGTTTAAATTTTATTACTATTTTTTAAACACAGGACTGCATTTGACACGTTTATACTCATTCCCAAGTGATTTCCAGCAGTGGACAGTAAAGTCATTTAGAAATCTGACTGCAAGCAAATTATTACCATGCCAAACTATTAAAACACATTATTGATTGACTGATTGATTGACAAGGTCTCTGTCACCCAAGCTGGAGCACAGCAGCACAATCACGGCTCATTGCAGCCTTGACCTCCCGGGTTCAGGTGATCCTCCCACCTCAGCCTCCCAAGTGCTGGGACTATAGGCGCATGCCCCCACGTCCAGCTAATTTTTGTATTTTTCGGAGAGAGAGGGTTTCACCATGTTGCCCCACTAGTCTTGGAACTCCTGGGCTCAAGTGATCCACCCACCTTGGAATCCCAGAGTGCTGGGAACAGGCATGAGCCACCACACGGGGCCCTAAAACTTTTTTTTTTAAACACGTTTGGCTATTTAGTTTTTGTTTTCACCAAAATGGATATGAGGAAACTTTATGGATCAGATATGAGAGAACTGCCTTACCAACAGGTCATTATTCTTTTTGCATCAACTGCCTTCCCAACCACTGACCAATATAATAAAGACTACAGAACTACCTCTCAATAAGCAGGAACATAACCTTAAACCAGTATCTTCCTTATTACCTTCTTCCTACCTAACTACCTATATAAAATCTCCAGTTCTCTTCCTACTACATAACCTTCCCACAATCAAACCAACAGCTCAAAGACACCTAAAACTACAAGAACATTTCATTACATGCTCCTAAAAGCTGCTCCTACAACTTAGGGAAGAAAGAATAAAATGTTAACTAATCTGACACTCCCATTTGCTATAAGGAAACAGCCTATTTTGGTGCTAAAAAGGAACTTAATTTAAAATAATTCCAATCACTTTGTACTCAAATTGAGCTAGGTAGGAAATCTAATCACCTAAAGCTCCTCAGAAACCTAACAAAAAGTATCAGAAACTATGCTGATTACTCTGGAGCAAGATGCCTTCTACCTCTCCTCATCCTCTTATCCCACCTTTTTGCCCCCTACAAGTTATCCACAAAATATTAAGTAACTAATCTTGTACTTGCAAAGTGGCAGAGTTCCATATGGACTTAAGAATGTCTGATGGAAATTACTTTCGTTATATTCAATTAGTAGCCAAGAAACAAAGCTAAATATTGCATTAATTTCCTAAAAAATAAAAATTGCAAATTTACATTTTGTTAAAATAGGAGCACTAAATTTTGTTTTTTATTAGTTGAAAATACTATGATTTTAGGCTTTAAGAGCACAAATGAACAAAACTCCCTATTTGTTAATCCAAAGGAATTTGAAAGACTGCTATCAATAATGTATTTTCTACTACAACCTTAAAAAATCCCAAAGTACTACTGCCAGGGTGTTTTGTTTTGTTTTGAAACAAGGTCTTACTCTGTCATACAGGCTGGAGTGCAGTGGCATAATCAAGGCTCACTGCAACCTTGACCTCCTGGGCTCAGGCGATCCTTTCACCTCAGCCTCCCAAGTAGCTGGGACTACAGATGTGTGCCACCATGTCCACCTAATACCAAGTTTTAAATTTTTTTTTTTTTTTTTTTTTTGAGATGGGGTTTCCTTCTGTCACCCAGGCTGACGTGTGGTGGCGTGGCCACAGCTCACTGCAGTCTCAACCACCTGGGCTCAAGTGATTCCCACACCTCAAAAACCCAAGTAGCTGGGACCACAGGTGTGCACCAACATGCGCCACCAGTTTTTTAATTATCTGTACAGATGAGACCTCACCACATTGCCCAGGCTGGTCTTGAACTCCTAGGTTCAAGTGATCTTCCCACAATATTGGGATTATAGGTGTTAGCCAGTGCACCTGGCCTAGTTTTATAAATATTTATGTTTGAAAGATACAACTTGTTTGTCGTGAAAAAGTTAAAGACTACACACTCACTAGAACATGGATTCCTTCTTTTTCAACTGGAGCTTTATCATATGTAGCATCACAAACTCGAACCAAAGTCGTCACTCCATACTTCTTAAGTTCCTTTAAAAAAAAAAAAAAATTATAAGGGAACTTGTTTTTGAAACCTACAGCCAAAAACGTAGAAATGTACTATTACAGGCTGGGCGCGGTGGTTCACACCTGTAATCTCAGCACTTTGGGAGGCCTGAGGCAGGCAGATCACAAGGTAAGGAATTCGAGGCAAGCCTCACTAACATAGTGAAACCCCGCCTCTATTAAAAATACAAAAATCAGCTGGCCGTGGTGGCACGGGCCTGTAATCCCAGCTACTCAGGAGGCTGAGGCAGGACAATCGCTTCAACCCAGGAGGCAGACATTGCAGTAAGCCGAGATCGTGCCACTGCACTCCAGCCTGGGTGACAGAGGAAGACTCCGTCTCAAACAACAACAACAACAACAACAACAACAACAACAAAAGAAATGTACCATTATAAATTGAAACAATGAGATATCATTTTTAGACAAAGATCAGAATTGTTCTCACTGTGGTTACATACTTAATGGACACTCATGAAATCTCAGTGGGAGTGTGAGTAAGACTCACCTTTCTAAAGGGCAATTTGGTAGCATAACACAAAAACTTACACAAAAGTTCACATACACTGTGACCTAAAAATTCTACTTCTGGGAGTTTATACAAAAGAAATAAAGACATATACAAAGATTTAGGTAACAGCATGTTCACCACAAACTGGAATGGTGAAAAATTAGAAACCACATTAATTGTCCAAAAATAAGGGAATGATTAAAGAAGTATGGCACATCCATATAGTGAACACTATGACAGCTATAAAACAATACCAAGGAGGATGGGGAAAGATTTTAAAATATATAGTGTGATCCTATCTGTATGTGTATTTATGAATATACACAGATATATGCAGAGAAAAACATCTAGAAGCCAATTATTAACAATTAAATGTTGTTAAATTTTTTGCTTATCTGTATCTTATTTTATGAAATAAACACTGCTTTTTTTAAAGAAATAAAATTCTGAAATTAGGAGAAAAGTGGTATATTAAAAGACAGCTAATGCAATTATAGCCAGAAGCCTTGCTCCTTTAAAACTCCCTATGGTGAATGCCTAACCCAGTGACTACCTATCTTCAAGGGGCTACCAACATCTTTTTTATAGTTGCAGGAGGACAGTGGTCTGTGCCACTTGTGAAGTCTATGGCCAAAGAATCCACAAGTTGAAAATAGTACCACATAATTCAGCCAGGCTTAAAGCTAACTGAACAATATGAAGGCACACCAGGCCTAGAATCAACTTGTACACTGTGTATACAAAGTTAAGAAGTTCAGGAAATTATAAGTATAAATAAGCAAGCACAGTGATATTCTTTAAGAAGGGTCCATTATTTAGTTATTTAAAGTGTAAAATTATTTTAATTGCTAAAGGACTTCATTTTTCACAAAAAGGCCTTCTTACAATACAGACTCAGGAAAGGTAGAAGTATTAAGTCAGGAATTTTAAAAATGTTTCAAAATACAAATAAAATCCCATTAAAATAAACTCTGTAATAGTCATTCATTGAAAAGCTGTGATAGAATTTCTTATGGTATTTGTGACATTAAACAAGTCAAAACCTCTTGCGGTCTCAGTTTTGCCATCTATAAAATGAGAATCACTAGGAGTTCACCCACCTTTCTAAGTCTACTCCATAAATACAGCAAGAGAAATCATTTAAACTCAACAACCCAAGAATGATGAAAAAGCTTATGTTCTGGACAGACGCGGTGTAATCCCAGCATTTTGGAAGGCCGAGGCGTGCGGATCACGACGTCAACAATCAAGACCATCCTGGCCAACATGGTGAAACTCCGTTTCTATTAAAAATACAAAAATTAGCTGGGTGTGGTGGCGCATGCCTGTAGTCCCAGCTACTTGGGAGGCTGAGGCAGGAGAACAGCTAAAACCTGGGAGGTGCAGGTTGCAGTGAGGCAAGATCATGCCACTGCACTCCGTCTCAAAAAAAAAAAAAAAAAAAAAAAAAAAAAAAAAAAAAAAAAAAAAAAAAAAGGCCGGGCACAGTGGTTCACGTCTGTAATCCCAGTACTTTGGGAGGCTGAGGCGGCAGATCACAAGGTCAGGAGATCGAGACCATCCTGGCTAACACGGTGAAACCCTGTCTCTACTAGAAATACAAAAAATTAGTTGGGCATGGTGGTGGGCGCCTGTAGTCTCAGCTACTAGGGAGGCTGAGGCAGGCGAATGGCATGAACCCAGGAGGCAGAACTTGCAGTGAGCCGAGACTGCGCCACTGTACTCCCTGGCGACAGAGCGAGACTCTGCCTCAAAAAAAAAAAAAAGAAGTTTATGTTCAAATGTTTGCTCAAAGAAGTACAAAGAGTTTTTTCTCCTACCAATAGAAAAAATATTAAGGATCCGACATAAAAATACTACCTGTACCACCTTTTCCGTCCCCCAAGTTTCTGGACCCTTGCATACGATTATTACAACTAAGTAGTCTGGTGGTGTCTTTTCATCAAAGGTGGTTAGAATATCTGAAGTACGTACAGAATGGTTTTTAGTGTCAGACACCTAGGCAAGTACAGCATGTTCCACCACATACTATGTGCCACTATGCAAATTACTAAATGGCTCTGAACCTGTTTCCTCATTGGTAAGAGGGAAATAATAATGGTATCTACACCTGATAGGATTTTTGTATTTGTGACCTTAAGCACAAACATTGCTTGTTGCATAATGTTTAACACTGTTTATTATAATGCTGGGTGCATACTGTGTTCAATAAATGTTATTTTTATGACTGCATGTTTGACCAAAAAAAACCTGTCAATAAATGTAGAAAGGACACAGAAAAAAAACACTACTAGATACCTCTACAGTTCCCAAATTCCATAAATGTTCTTGAAAAAATCTGCTGTAACTAACCCAACCCAATTCAAACCAGGATTGGCAGGATGACCATCCACACTCCGAATACAGAAATAAATGGCTTTGTGCTAAGAGAATTTTTTAATGGGATTTTACCTAGAAATCAATCCAAAGAGTAGACCACACTACAATCTTACCTCTGTGAACTTGTTGAGAGTAGCATTGGTAGGGTTGTGAGTTATCAGAAAACGCATGTTCTCATAGGAGATCTCCACAGGGGCTGGACGGTTCATTATGGCAAATAAAAGTGTGAGCGTGCG
>NW_016818423.1:1223819-1227509 GCF_001698545.2 Rhinopithecus bieti
AAAAAAAAATCAATAAATCTTGAAATGTTTCACAGCAGAAAACATTAAAAAGACCACTAAAATGCCTATTATCAATCAGTGTTTTCTCTATTCAACTTGTTTATTCCTTATGAAGCTTCTCTCTTCAAGATAAGCAAAGTATTTAGAATCCACTTGAATCCAAATTCAATTTGGGCCTCAATTTCTGCAGATGGATACCTTCGGACTCCAAAAAATCCAACTACATACAAAACTTAAGCAGCCTTTACTACATTTAGGCACTAGTGAGACAAGTTAAAAGTGTAGGTCACTTTCCACTTGTTTACTTGATGCTTAATTTTACTGGAGTCATTAAAAGAAATATGTTTGCAATTAAAAAAAAGAAAGCCAACTATTTCTGAGGCCAGTCTCGGTGTCCAGGAGTCTTCAAGGCAATGTTAATTATGGCACATAGAACCTCCAAGCTCACTTGTCAGCGAAAACGCTGTGCTGAGCCTGGCAGAAGTCTGCCCTCACACTCAGAATCGCCATAAATGTGCAACGTATATTCCAACGAAAAACCTGGAGAAGAAAAGAATAAGTAAAATGAACTAGAGGCTGATGGCACAGTAAACACAAATGCCTGAAGTCAAAATACATTCTTTATAAGACCAAAGCAATGTGAAATGTCACCAATTACAAGTTATTATCATCTATGAAGAATTGGATAAAGGGGTATTATCAAGTGTTTTAAAAATCAGAGACTCAAGCCGGGTGTGGTGGCTCATGCCTGTAATCCCAGCACTTTGGGAGGCTGAGGCGGGCAGATCACCTGAGGTCGGAAGTTCAACACCAGCCTGACCAACATGGAGAAACTCCGTCTTTACTAAAAATACAAAATTAGCCGGGCGTCGTGGTGCATGCCTGTAATCCCAGCTACTTGGCAGGCTGAGGCAGGAGAATCGCTTGAACCCGGGAGGTGGAAGTTGCAGTGAGCCAAGATGGCACCGTTGCACTCCAGCCTAGGCAATAAGAGCAAAGCTCTGTCTCAAAAAAAAAAAAAAAAAAAAAAAAAAAAAATCAGAGACTGGAGCCAGGCACGGTCCTTTAATCCCAGCACTTTGTGAGGCCGAAGAGGGCAGATCACCTAAGGTCGGGAGTTCAAGACCAGCCTGGCCAACATGGAGAAACCTCATCTCTACTAAAATACAAAATCAGCCAGGCGTGGTGGCGCGTGACTGTAATCCCAGCTACTCGGGAGGCTGAGGCAGGAGAATTGCTTGACCCTGGGAGGCTGAGGTTGTGGTTGAGATGGGGGCCTTGCTATGTTGCCCAGGCTGGTCTCAAACTCCTGGGCTCAAGCGATCCTCCAGCTTTGGCCTCCTAAAGCACTGGGATTACAGGCCTCCTGAGCTGCTGAGTCTAGCCCCACATATTTTTCAAGTTGCAATCTTCCATACAAGTATAATTTTTTTTCCAAATACCTGCTTGGATGTTCATCTCCAACTCTGTGACCTTAAAATAAGGTGGGAGAGTGGGTGGAGTTTATTAAAGTAACTACTCAAAGAATAGTTTGCATGCAATGCAGAGCAAAACACAAGGAAATTCTAACCTATTCCATTCCCTTTGGTTCAATGATGTTATCACTGCAAATGTGTGTCAGCTGAGTAAAGGCACTGAAAGACCTGCATTGTAGTGATAGCCAGGCTTAATAAAGGCTACAGCTCCAGCGTTAAGTTTTCCACCTAGTCTCCAGTGTGTGCCTGCTCAGTAAATAGAACAAGCTTTATCCCATCTTACTCCCCCAACTTCATTTTGGAAAGACCATTTCCAGGAATAAAGATAATTCATTATTAGATTTTCAATTCTTAATACTGAGAACCCAGCAAAGGAATTTCTGCCAAAAGAAACAGTATGTTCTAGCACTGTTAACAGACACATGATAAAAACAAGCTTCTGTTCCCTCCCCCTCCATCAAGAGTTCAACTACACATCAACAGTTACATTTTTGCACCTGTCAATTCAGATAAACTAATGTTAATTCCTGTGACACACTTAAGAATGCAGTGTGTAAAAAATCATAACCTATCACAGCTAGAAAGTACTCAAAAGCTGCAGAACCCTGTATTTTAACATAAATTCTGTGCATGTACACCACACAGGAAAATTCTCCTAAAGTTGTCTCTCTGGCATTAATTCTGCTCTATCTACTTAAATAAGTTACTGTTTAAACTTACCAAGTGATGAAAGAGGCTAGTTTACTTGACATATAGCAGTGGTAAATTCAAATATACACCCAAATATTCTCTCTGCCATTTAATTTTATCATAAAACCTAACTTTTAAAATGTTGAATTTAGGACATTTCCATTTCCTAGGCAACATTTCCACTTTTAACAAAAGAATATAACTTCAATAAAGGATGAGAAAGGATAGTCTGTGATAGCGAAGTCCTTTTAAATTAAGAAAGGAGGGAGGTAAGGGATAAAAAAGAAAGAAAAAACCATCCAGAGGTTAAAAAGAATAAAACATCTGTATGAACTGGTATGAAATGACAGCTACAAGACACTAGTAAGTAAAAAGAGCATGGTGCATGACAGTATGAACAGTGTGTTTAGAAATATTTGTGAGTACTGTATGCATTCATACGCATGGGCTATCTGGAAGATTACAAAGACAAGAGGTAACAGTGGTTTCCTGGGGTTGGGGCAGGGCCAGGAACACAGGACTGGAGGCTGGAAGTCAAGAGCATGATTTACTACATCCTAACATATACTTTTTGAATTTTTTTTAACTTTTCCCATGTACATATGGTATTACCTTTAAAAAAAAAATTCTAGGGTGATAAGAACCCTATAATGATTTACAATCAAACTACATTCTTAAACAGTTCTATATCAAGGATCTAGAACTGGAAATACCATTTGACCCAGCCATCCCAAAGGATTATAATCATGCTGCTATAAAGACACATGCACACGGATGTTTACTGCGGCACTATTCACAATAGCAAAGACTTGTAACCAAACCAAATGTCCATCAATGATAGACAGGATTAAGAAAATGTGGCACATGTACACCATGGAACACTATGCAGCCATAAAAAAGGATGAGTTCATGTCCTTTGTAGGGACATGGATGAAGCTGGAAACCATCATTCTCAGCAAACATATCGCAAGGACAAAAAACTAAACACCACATGTTCTCATTCATAGGTGGGAATTGAACAATGAGAACACTTGGACACAGGAAGGGGAACATCACACACTGGGGCCTGTTGTGGGGTGGGGGGAGAGGGGAAGGATAACATTAGGAGTTATACCTAATGTAATGTTAATGGGTGCAGCACACCAACATGGCACATGTACACATATGTAACAAATCTGCACGTTGTGCATATGTACCCTAGAACTTAAATTTTAAAAAAAGGCCGGGCGCGGTGGCTCACACCTGTAATCCCAGCACTTTGGGAGGCCGAAGCGGGCGTATCACGAGGTCAGGAGATCGAGACCATCCTGGCTAACACAGTGAAACCGTGTCTCTACCAAAAATACAAAAAATTAGCCGTGCGTGGTGGCGGGCGCCTGTAGTCCAGCTACTCAGGAGGCTGAGGCAGGAGAATGGCGTAAACCCGGGAGGCGGAGGTTGCAGTTAGCCGAGATGGCGCCACTGAACTCCAGCCTGGGCGACAGAGTGAGACTCCATCTCAAAAAAAAAAAAAAAAAAAAAAGTT
>NW_016818423.1:1230547-1234861 GCF_001698545.2 Rhinopithecus bieti
AAAAAAAAAAAAAAAAGAAAAAGTTCTATAATCATAGGATTAGAAAGAGGTTCCAGAGGGCTAGTCCTCTGTCCCAGGCAGGTCTGTACCTACACAATTCCATAAAGTGTTTTCTTCCCTGTTAAAGAGGCTAAATGAATAAAATTCATGTCCTGCTTCGGCCAACTGTAATTCTAACTACAAACAAAGTGAATTTAGAGGCCAGGCGCAGTGGCTCACGCCTATAATCTCAGCACGTTAGGAGGCCAAGGCGGGCGGATCACGAACACGGTCAGATTGAGACCATCCTGGCTAAAACGGTGAAACCCTGTCTCTACTAAAAATAAAAAAATAAAAAAACTAGCCGGGTGTGGTGGCAGGTGCCTGTGGTCTCAGCTACTTGAGAGGCTGAGGCAGGAGAATGGCGGGAACCCGGTAGGCGGAGCTTGCAGTCAGCCAAAATCACGCCACTGCACTCTAGCCTGGGCAACAGAGTGAGACTCTGTTTCAAAAAAAAAAAAAAGGTGAATTTAGAGGTATAAGGGAATTTTATAAAAGCAGTCTCATTTAATTTAATCCAATCTTACTGGGCATCCTTTTAAAATTCCTATCAATTAGCCGGGCACAGTGCCTCAGGCCTATAATCCCAGCACTTCAGGCAGGCCGAGGTGGGCGGATCACGAAGTCAGGAGATCGAGGCCATCCTGGCCCATCTCTACTAAAAATACAAAAATTAGCTGGGCGTGGCGGCGCATGCCTGTAATCCCAGCTACTCAGGAGGCTGAGGCAGGAGAATCGCTTGAACCTGGGAGGCAGAGGTTGCAGTGAGCTGAGATTGCGCCACTGTACTTTCAGCCTGGCAACAGAGCTAGACTCCGTTTCAAAAAATTTAAAAATATATATATATATCCTATCAATCCACTCACATCAAGATTTCTACTAAGAAATCATCTCTTTACGTTTCCAAATTAAATGATACAATAAACCCTCTAACTTGGTGGGCTATGCCAGTATTCACCAAATTAAAACCGCACATTAAAATATAAAGGTACAACAAAATAATTCTAGATTTAAGGGAATACAGTCTACAAGCAAAGGTCTAAAAAAAAAACGAGTATGCATATATTTACTATGTTACTTTTCTTACCAGAAATTTTACAGGAAGTAATGCAAATTTGAGTCAGCATGGTTTCTACAATCAGTCAACATGAAAGCCTAATAATGTAATATACAACTAGAACCTTGCAACAATTTTTTCCTAAAGCAAATTCCCTTCATGTCAATAGCCACTTTTATTTCCCCTTAAAATAAGTATAAAAAATCTAATCTGTCAACAGTAAATAATTTATCCTCCTGAAGAGCTAGGCATTTTCCTCAAATTCTTTCATTAATTCAAATATTTACAGAACATGTTCTATGGGTCACATACTCTTACAGGTGCAAGAGCTGTAAGCAAAACAAAAATTTCTGTCGGGATGGATCTTACACTGGGCAGAAAAAAAGAAATAAAATGTCACTGCTCTGGAGAAAATTTGAAGTAGGGGAATTAGCAGTGCCAGACGGAAGGGGGGTTCCAATTTTAAATAAGGCTAACAGGAAAGGCTTCACTGAAAAAAGTGACTTTTTATCCAAGAGCTGAGAGTGTGAGCCAAACAGGTATTTGGGGAGCATTTTAGGCAGAGGATTAACTGCTGAAAAGGTTATGAGGTGGGGACAAGCTTAGAGTATGCTAGGAACAAGGGAACCAATGCTACTGGAACAGAGAGGACAATGGAATGAATAGAGTCAGAGAAATAAAAGCCTTATAGGCCACTAAAAGCATTTGACTTTTATTCAGAGAATGATGCCTCTCCAAATGAAGCCAATGAAGGGTTTCACTCAAGAGTGACAACTCAAAGCCATAAAAAATAATGAAATCATGTCCTCTGCAGCAACATGGATGCAGCTGAAGGCCATTATCGTAAGCAAATTAACGCAGGAACAGAAAACCAAATCCCGCATGTTCTCACTTATAAGTGGGAGCTAAACACTGAGTACACATAGACTCAAAGAGGGGAACAACAGACACTGGGGGCCACTTGAGGGTGGAGGGTGAGAGGAGGGTGGGGGTTGAAAAACTAATCAGGTACTGTGCTCGCTAGCTGGTGACGAGGTGACAAAATCATTTGTACACCAACCCGAGCGACATTCAATTTACCCATGTGACAAACCTGCACATGTACACGCTGACCCTAACATAAAAGCTGAAAAAGGAGGGAAAAAAAGAGTGACAACTTAGGTTTTACGATGGATCACTCTATCTGCTATGTGGAGACATTACAAAAATTGTAAGGGTGGAAGCAAAGAGACTAGTAGAGATAATGGTAGCCTAGACCAGGGTAACAGCAGGAGGGAAGATATGAAGGGGTCAGTTTCAAGATATACTTTGATGTGGGATTTGTCCACAGACTGGATATAGAGTTATGAAAAACAGTAAAGGCTCTGAGTAACTATAGAACTTGTGGAGTCTAACTTAACATTCAGAGACTACTCAGACAATAGATTGTAAAATCTTCTCAACCATCAAAGTAGTAGGGAAATTACTCTGTAAAATGCTACTGTACCTATTGTATTTTGACCACTTGGGGAAAAAAAGTGTCTGAAAACTTGTAAACTAAAAAAAAAAACTCACCTTTACTAATTAAACACTCATCTTCTGATTAACTGGTCTCAAACTGAAAATTTATTCATCTCTAATGACCTACTGCCAAATCAAGTAGATAGAACAACAGTTCTATCTTTCTTTCTTTTTTTTTTTTGGAGACAGAGTCTCGTTCTGTTGCCCAGGCTGGAGTGCAGTGGTGCGATCTTGGTTTACTGCAACCTCTGCCTCCTGAGTTCAAGCAATTCTCCTGCCTCGGCCTCCCGAGTAGCTGGGATTACAGGTGTACACCACCATACCTGGCTAATTTTTGTATTTTTAGTAGAGACAGGGTTTCACCATGTTGGTCAGGCTGGTCTCGACATCCTGACCTTGTGATCTGCTGGCCTCGGGCGTCCCAAAGTGCTGGGATTACAGGCGTGAGCCACCGCGCCCTGCCAGAAAAACAGTTCTATCTATCCTCTGCGCTACCTACCTTTGTTTGTCCCTCTACTGTTCCATTTACCAAACTAAAATTGAATAATCTAGCCTCCTGAAACTTAGATTTAAATTAATATTAGTTTCCCTCCCTATCCACAACAACTACAGTATTAGGAAGTTGATAAAGAGGTATCAATTCAATTCTACACAAATTAGAATCCAAAATGTCAGTGAATAAGCCAAAAACAAGATTTTTTTTACTGTTAAAAAGAATTTTTTCGCTGGGTGCGGTGGCTCATGCCGGTAATCCCAGCACTTTGGAAGGCCAAGACGGGCGGATCACCTGAGGTTAGGAGTTCGAGACCAGCCTGGCCAACATGGCAAAACCCTGTCTCTACTAAAAATAAAAAAATTAGCCAGGCGTGGTGGGTGCCTGTAGTCCCAGCTCAGGAGGCTGAGAAAGAAGAATTGCTTGAATCCGGGAGGCGGAGGGTGCAGTGAGCCAAGATCACGCCACTGTACTCCAACTTGGGCAACAGAGCAAAACTTCGTCTCAAAAAGAAAAAAAAAAATTTCATAGTTAGTCCCTTGGTTATTCCCACTTTTCCACTTCCTCATTTAAGGAGGGAACTCGAGACTCAAGTTCCAGTACAGAAATCAATAATCAGTTCTATAAAAAGAAATCATGACCTTGACGGTGGGAAAATGTCTTAACATTTCAAAACCAGTAGAAGATACATGGCCAGCCACTCAGAAAGATAAGGGAAGCAATTAGTCAACAATCGCACCTGCTTCTGAGAACAGTGACAGTTATTCACTGAAGTCCTGTGGGTCCTGTTCCCACCAAAATGAAAAGGGAGTGGTTTTTAGATGTGCATGTACCCTGGTGATTAACAGTTGTACTTTTCTAGTAATTTTTACCTCTACAAATAACTAAAAGACAAAAATTGCACTAAATATTTTCAGGCCACACTTAAAAATATTTACTTTACAATGTTGTACTCCATTTTTCCCCTAAAGATTTGCAATTCTCAAAATGAATCTCTTGTCCCAAAATGGTATTTTCCTTTCACAAATAAAATTTAAATGCAGGTTAACACCACTATGGCCAACGCTGACTTTCTCTTTAAAAAGTATTTGAGGCCGGGCGCGGTGGCTCAAGCCTGTAATCCCAGCACTTTGGGAGGCCGAGACGGGCGGATCACGAGGTCAGGAGATCGAGACCATCCTGGCTAACACGGTGAAACCCCGTCTCTACTAAAAAAATACAAAAA
>NW_016818423.1:1238142-1243283 GCF_001698545.2 Rhinopithecus bieti
TATATCTATATATCTATATATATATATATAAAATCCGTATAATCTGTCAGCTCCTCACAGTCATTTTTCTGGGAAAGATTTCGGAATCCTATAAATCTACACTGACTGAACAAACAGTGCAGGAAAGGAGTCATTCTCTCACCTGAGTCCTGGTAACTCCACAATGGGGAACTGTGGAAAGCAGACAGACAGCATTGCTGTGCAGCTTCTTTCATGGAGGTGCTAGGGTAGTGACAGTTTCTGGTTGAGTCTAGACCTCTACCACTCCAAAGAGCAAAAAGATTTTCACACAATATGTACCTCAGCTCTACACTAAACAACCTAAAAGGCTTCAAGTGCTAAGACAGTGGCCAGGGAGTCAAGGGAGCCCATAGAATGAGCCCATAGAATAGAATTCAGCCAATAAAACAAAGGATAATGAGATAAAGCTAACTGCCACCTCTATACGTAGTAATAGTTCAAAAGATGAAAATGGCGAAAAGATTTTTTCTTTTTTTTGAGACCGGGTCTCCCTCTGTCTCCCAGGCTAGACTATAGTGGCGCAATCTCGGCTCACTTCAGCCTTGACCTCCCAGGCTCCAGTGATCCTTTCAACTTTAGCCTCCCGAGTAGCTGGAACTACAGGCTCATGCCACTATGCCTGGCTAGTTTTTGTATTTTTTGTAGAGATGGTGTCTCTATGTTGCCCAGGCTGGTCTCGAATTCCTGGCCTCGAGTGATCCTCCCGTGTCTGCCTCCCAAAATGAGCCACTGTGCCTAGCCAAGACTTTTCTAATATTCACAGATTAAGAGACTCAAATCACCATCTCCCAAAGTAATTATAACTGGTGGCATCCACTGTTCAACAGAGGTTTAAGAACTTTAAGCCCCTAAAAGGAAAAAAAAAAATTATTCGCTGCTATCTATCGATAATCTTTAACCTAGATTCTAAAACCTGGGATTTAATAATCAAATCCCGGTACTTTGGGAGGCCAAGGCGAGCAGCTCGCGCCTGAGCTCAGGGGTTCAAGACCAGCCTGGGTAACATAGCAAAACCCTGTCTATTAAAAATACAAAAATTAGTGGGACATGGTGGCGCACACCTATAATCCCAGCTGAAGCAGGACAATCGCTTGAACCTAGGAGGTGAAGGCTACAGTGAGCTGAGGTCGCACTACTGCACTCCAGCCTGGGCAACAGAGTAAGACTCTGTCTGGAAAAACAACAACAACAACAATCTATCTATAAATAAATGTCCTTATCTGTAAAGCTAAAAGAATACTACTTACAGGATTATTGAATTTTAAATGAGACAATACATGATTTGGCATAAGAAAGGAACGTGGAAACCTAAACCCTAAAAGTGTAATACTGAACTTTACCAGTACCCCAAGATCTCTACCATCACCCTATTCAATAAACATAACTAAGTCCACCATGTTAAAACTAGATCCCATCTTCTATTCAACAAATATAGCTGATGGACTAGCACCCAAATAAATCAACCAAACTTAGTTTCACAAAAACTTAAGCTTCATTCTTCCAAGACCAAGAGCAACAGCTAAAAACGTATGCACCTGCTCCCTCTGCATCTTGTTTGTAAATACATTAGTTTTCTAGGCTTCACTGGTTACCAATCCCCACACTACAACAAAAAGGAAAAAGTATATTCAAATCCTGTAAAATAAATCCGTACTAAATTTCAACTTTGTGTCTGAAAATTGTAAAGTGTTCCTTAATTACTGCATAAGGAAATACTACCTTTATCGGACAAAATGAATAAAAGTTAATTCTTAAGAAAAATGAATCCAATTTACCTCGTTTGAAATTTTTTTCAAGTCAACTATATATGGGGCTCTCACACTATGTTTTTTCAAAGCTACATACAAAAGTATTCAAACATTTACTCTTCCCAGTGCTACAAAGTTCAATGATGTTGTAAATGGTTTCTGCCTATAAATTTGGTTTGTTCAAATTAAATATTACTTGACTGACTCAGAGGGAGTGGCCTGACTTTTGCTGTTCTGAGTCAGAAAATACCCCGTTCAGCAGTTCGAAACTATTTTTCATCTATAAAGGTGTTCGAAAATGCCAGCCTTTTCCAGCTACAAAATCTGTTGCCATAGTAGAAAGATCTTAGTGGCAATAATACTTTGAATCTGTAGTTCAATTTATAATTAACAAAATGCTTTCACATGTGTATTCTCACTTATTCTGATTTAAGTGTCCCACACGGCTCAACAGAGAAACTTTCATACAGTGGTTAAGTTCTAGTTCACTCTTGGCCCCAATAAATATATTCTCTTTTTTCCAAAAAATAAAACATAAAAGGCTGTTGCATTTCTTTAATCAGACTTCTCTCACGCAGACATATCCCAGGTGCCTCATAAAAACTGTCTCAAAGCATACACCCGGGGCCCCAAGAGAGTTTCAAGGCAGCATCTCCTCCCACATAAAAGCCTAGCTGAGGCCCCAAAGAGCCTCCAGTCAGCATCTCCTAAATGATCCCCTTGCCTCCAGCCTTCTCCATTAGTTTCAACAGCTCTCCTAAGTACAAGCTGCTAGGTCATCATGTGGATGAGAAACCTCAATGTAAGACGAGCTATTGAGAAAGCAGTATGATGTATTGGAAAAATCAACGGCTTTGGAGTCAAAGACCTGGATTTTTAATCCAGCACTAATTCTTATTATCTGTGTGACCTGGGACAAGTTACTTAACCTTTTGAGTTTCTGTATCTCTTCTTCTCACCACTGTAAATCCATGGGAGCTCATCGCTGTATCCCTAGTGCCAGGCAAACAGAAGTGGTTCAAAATAAGCCAAATGGATGCAAATGAAGATACCACCTTTCTTGTAGTTGTGAGAATTAAATGAATATAAAAAGCACCTGTAGCACAGTAGGCAATTAACACTAATTAATTCCTTCCCTCACTTAATAGTCACAATACTATTTACTATTTCTTTCTTATTTTTTTGAGAGAGAGTCTCACTGACTCACCGCAGCCTTGACTTCCTGAACTCACAAGTTCCTCTCACCTCAGCCTCCAGGATAGCTGGAACTACCGGCACATACTACCATGCCTAACTTTGGTATTTTCTGTAGAAATGGAGTCACCATGTTGCCCAGGCTGGTCTTGAACTCCTGGGCTCAACTGATCCTCCTGCCTCAGTCTCCCAAAGTGCTAGGATTACAGGCGTGAGCCACCTCGCTCAGCCAAAAAATATAATTTCTAACTTTAATTACACATCAATGATTTTGCCTGTAATTCTATTATGTTCACGATCAAGGACCACCCTCGCGCCTGTTAATCCTAGCACTTTGGGAAGCCAAGGCAGGTGAATCAGTGGCGGTCAGGAGTTCGAGACCAGCCTGGCCAACAAGGTGAAACCCCGTCTCTACTAAAAATATGAAAATTAGCTGGGTGTGGTGGCGCACACTTGTATTCTCAGCTACTTGGGAGGCTGAGGCGGGAGATTACTTGAACCTGGGAAGCCTGGGTAACAGAGTGAGACTCCATCTCAAAAAACAAAACCAAAAACAAAAGGACCATACCACTTTTTGCTTATACTGAAAGATTATCAACTTCTAAGAGACAATTATTTTAAGATAACATCATTTTAATATTATATCAAAGTGTAAAATCCCTATCGAGGTACTACTCTTCATCAAGAATCCCTACTTTTACAACTCAAGAATGGGAAAAGTCTATGACAATAATTTGTCCATTCATTATGAAACTTAAAAACGCCAAGATCAGAATACCAGCAAACAACTTCTCACCATCTTCACCAATACAATGGTGTGCTGGCAAGTGATTCTGAAGCCCTGATAATGTGTCATTCTGCATCCTTAATTTCCTTTTGCACATTCGGCAAGGCATACCTTCACTCACTTCCCTCTGAAACTACTCTGTTACAGAGCATGACAGCAAGTACCATATTCCAACTCAGCAGTGGTTGTAGTTTGGTGACTCCAGACAAACATTTGCTGAATGCCGACAGTGACACTAGAACTGTGGGTCACTGCTAATTTTTTGACAAATTCCAGGAAATAATAAACTAGCCTACAGTTTAATTTACCTAACAATAAGATACTCTTCACCTGAAAAACTAGCAGTACTTTACAAAAGTTTATGCTCCTGAACACTCTACAGGCCAGAGTGTAGGATCTTGGGCAACAAACAAAATTCTTTTCGTTAGCTCTCAGGGACCCCAGACTAGGATAGGATGGCATCCTTGACAAATTTGAAAATTTACTTTGAAGTCATGAAACGTGGGAGAAAAAAACGTATAGAACAACAACAAAAAACACACCACATCTTTTCTGGGGGAAAAAAATTAAAATGCCAGAGCCAGAAGATCATAGTGCCACTAGGAGAAACTTATACCCCCTTTCCTCATACTTGAACCTGAGGACCAGGGACAAGATGCTCCCGGAAAGAACTCCCTAACCCAACACACCACGGTTCACTATCGCCACACACAAAGACGAAGGGGAAGAGCCTCCAGGATGCTCACACACTGGACACACGCCGGCACACCCTGCCACACTCCCGCCTCTGACACGCACCTTCTCACCGACACACACCATGTTCTCCCCCTACACTCACCCGCTCTCTACTACACTCTCAACTCTCTCCTCCCCCACTTCTCACTCATGTACCCCACCCCTCATGCCCACACACTCCCCGCACACCCATACCCTCCCCGCCTTCACCCACACTCCCCAACATCGACACTGCCCCGACCCGCTCCCACTCCCCCCACCTTCTCGCACCGACACTCAGCCCTGTCCCCACTCACACGCCCTCCCTTCACCAACTCACACTCTCCCCACGCTCGCACAGCTCCCCCTTCCACACACACGAGCCCGCGCCTCGCTCACCCACCCTCGCTCCCCCGCCCCGGCCCGGCCCTCCTTCCGGGGACGTGTCTCCGGCCTGTACTAATGGCTGCGGCGCCTCCCGCCCTCCCCTTCCCCGAGGCCCCCGGCGCCGGCGCGGGGGCCGCCCGGGAGGGGCGCACTCACGCTGGCGAGCTGGGGACTGGGCATTGAAGTCCGGCGGCGGCGGGAGCGAGGAGGCGCCTCTCTCCTCAGTCACCTCGGCGGCGGCGGCGGCGGCGGTAGCGGTGGCGGCGGCGGCGACGACTCCCCCCCAGCCT
>NW_016818423.1:1244050-1247467 GCF_001698545.2 Rhinopithecus bieti
CCCCTCAGGGGCGCTGCGGGGCGCGGCTCAAGGGGCAGCTGACCCGCCCTCCGCGTTCGCTGACTGGCTGGCCGGCCGGCTCGCGGGCGGTTGGGCCCGCCCACCTGCCCCGCGGGGCGCTGACCCACTGCCCTGGGCGCCTCCCCCCGCTCCTCCTCCTGGTGGTTCGTTCCGCTCCGCACTCCGGGCTACGGAAGGCGAGTCCATGTGACCGGGGAGAGAAAGGCAGAACGTGGCCTGGGGAATCGTTCGCCCACGCTGCGCCCCGCCCATCCGCACCTGGGCTGGGTCGAGGGCCTGCAGTTGAAGTGTGACCCGCAAGGTCGAAGGGTTCTTTCTCGCTCCTAGGCCGTCAGGCCTGGGGTCAGATCCTGATGGGACAGGGTAGCCACCAAGTCCTGTGCTTGGGGATTTCCAACTCAGAAGTGGGAACCTGGGCAGCTCAGTTCTTGGCTGCTCTTCCTGAGGCCCCAAATAAATGGCGTGTGCATCTTCGTGGAGGATATTAATACGCCACCCCCGGCTCTGCCCACAAGACACACACACATCCTAAGAACTGTCCCTGACAAGCCAAAATTCAGACTTTCAGGATGTAGGATCTTGGGCAAGTGATTCCCTCTCTCCAAGTATTATCAACTATAAAGTGGAAATAATAATCAACAACCTCATGGGCTCTTTCACGATTGATAACGTATGAAAACGCTTGAGAAAGGCCGGGCGCGGTGGCTCATGCCTGTAATCCCAGCACTCTGGGAGGCCGAGGCGGGCAGATCACTAGGTCAGGAGTTCAAGACCAGCCTGGCCAACATAGTGGAACCCTGTCTCTACTAAAAATACAAAATTAGCCGGGCATGGTGGTGCGCGCCTGTAATCCCAGCTACTCGGGAGGTTGAGGCAGGAGAATCGCTTGAACCCAGGAGGTGGAGGTTGCAGTGAGCAAAGGTCACGCCACTGCACTCCAACCTGGGCGACAGAGCGGGACTCTGTCTCAAAAAAGGAAAACAAAACGCTTGAGAAAGAGGAGACCCTGAATTTCAAGGTTTCCGACTTAATGTCACCTTTAACGAAGCAGATTATCATAGAGATTCTCAAGTGGAAAGGTTTTGCCTCTTGCATTTGGAAGCTAGCCAGAAATTCTTTGTCAGATCATGCGTCCTGAGTTTTGGTTTGGAAAATGTGGTCACTAGCGAGCTGGGAGGCTGGTTTGGGCCATGGCCAAATGGCAGGCAAAGTGCGGCATTGGAGGCTGGCTTGGGAGGAAGGGTGATGTCTCCCCCCCGAGAATTGCGGGTTGGGGAGGGTCTGTTCTTTCTGTCCACCCCTGGGAAGTCTTGCCTGCCCAGAACTGGTGCCTATCTAGGAAGAAATGAAGATGCCCCGTGGGTGTTTCTCCCCTACCTCACCACCACATCCATGCTCATCCAGCCCTGCGGGGAGAAGCAGTAATCTGTCATCATTAGACCTTCCCCACAAGGTAGACTTGGGGCATTGCTACTGACCAGAAGGCTTCCATTAGAGCTTAGCAGTAAAATGAAAGGTCTTATGACTCAGCCGCATCAAGCCACACAGCACAGTCCAGGATGTTCACCACCAGCAGGTGGCCCAGGAGGGGTATTCTAGGGCAAAGCTGGTTAGCAGGGCTGTGTGGGAGTTGAGAGAGGCCTTAAGGAGCAAGAGGGGCTGCAGATCAGTAGTAAGGCCCTTGGGTGAGAAGCACAGACTGGGCTCACTTGCATTCTGTCTGCCTCCAGCAAGCAGTATTTTCTACTTCCTGGAAACACAGACTGATTTGAAACAAACAGCTACCTCCTCTGCAAAACTTTTGCTGCGTCTATGAGTTATTGATTCTTCCGATAAAGTTACAAAACACCTTGTGCAATCCTCTACCATAGCACTTAACATAATACTGTAATTGCCTGTTTTCAGACTCTCCCCTGCTTAGATGGATCTATTTGGGGCAGTCTAGCAGATTGTTTGCTTGTTTGTTTTCATCTAGTAGATTGTTTGACCAAGTGAATGACACTCCCCTCCACCTAGCTCTCCTTCTGGCCCTGAAATAAAATAGTGTAATAACAACATTAACAACATAAGGCTAAGAATAATGGCTCCAATAATAGTTACGTTTACCCCTTTTTTTTTTTTTTTTTTTTTTTGAGACAGAGTCTCACTGTCACACAGGCTGGAGTGCAGTAGTGCGATTGGTTCGCTGCAAGCACCTCCTGGGTTTACACCATTCTCCTGCCTCAGCCTCCCGAGTGGCTAGGACTACAGGCGCCCGCCACCACGCCCGGCTAATTTTTTGTATTTTTAGTAGAGACAGGGTTTCACCGTGTTAGCCAGGATGGTCTCGATCTCCTGACCTCGTGATCCGCCCGCTCAGCCTCCAAAAGTGCTGGGATTACAGGTGTGAGCCACTGCACCCAGCCTTTCTTTTTTTTTTTAAGACAGGGTCTCACTTTGTCACCCAGGAGGGAATGCAGTAGTGCAAACATGGCTCACTGCAGCCTCAACCTCCTAGGCTCAATCCTCCCACCTCAGCCTCCCAAGTAGGTGGGACCATGGGCCCATGCCACCATGCCCAGCTAATTATTTTTTTATTTTTGTAGAGATGGAGGTCTTGCCATGTTGCCTAGGCTGGTCTTGAACTCCTGGGTTCAAGCAATCTTCCCACCTTGGCCTCCAAAAGTGTTGGGATTATAGGCATGAACCACTACACCCAGCCATTGTTACCTTTTATTAAGCATCTACTCTTTTCCAAGTCCTGATTGAAATGTTTTAAAATGTTATCAAGGCCCAGCACAGTGGCTCATGCCTGTAATCCCAACACTTTGGGAGGCCGAGGCAGGTGGATCACCTGAGGTCAGGAGTTTGAGACCACCAGCCTGGCCAACATGGTGAAACCCCATCTCTACTAAAAATACAAAAATTAGCCAAGGGTCGTGGTAGGCGTCTATAATCCCAGGTACTCAGGAGGCTGAGGCAGGAGAATCACTTGAACCCAGAAGGCGGAGGTTGCAGTGAGCTGAGATCACGCCACTTCACTCTAGCCTGGGCAACAAGAGCAAAACTCCATCTCAAAATAAATAAATATTGGCCGGGCGTGGTGGCTCACGCCTGTAATCCCAGCACTTTGGGAGGCCGAGGCGGGCGGATCACAAGGTCAGGAGATCCAGACCACGGTGAAACCCCGTCTCTACTAAAAAAAATACAAAAAATTAGCCGGGCGCGGTGGCAGGCGCCTGTAGTCCCAGCTACTAGGGAGGCTGAGGCAGGAGAATGGCGTGAACCCGGGAGGCGGAGCTTGCAGTGAGCTGAGATCGCGCCACTGCACTCCAGCCTGGTGGACAGAGTGAGACTCCGTCTCAAAATAAATAAATAAATAAATAAATAAATAAATAAATAAATAAATAATAAAAT
>NW_016818423.1:1249941-1255437 GCF_001698545.2 Rhinopithecus bieti
AAAAAAAAAAGAAAAGAGAAAAGTCATGATCATGTGGCAAAGAAACTGAAGCCCTCAGAAAAGTGGTTTAGACAGAGGTTGGGAACAGGTGACTGGTTCCCACCCTGGGATTTTACACTAATTCATCTGGCATCTTTGCATTGCATTTTGTTGTTGTGTATGTAGACTTGGGGGGTTATTTCATCTGCCTGAGTCTCTATTTCCCCATCTGTAAAATGGAAAAGGTAAACCTCAAAAAAAAAAAAAAAGTTTTTTTAAGCTGGGCATGGTGGCTCACTCCTGTAATCCCAGCACTTTGAGAGGCTGAGGCGGGCGGATCACAAGGTCGGGAGTTCGAGACCAGCCTGGCCTATATGGTGAAACCCCGTCTCTACTAAAAACACAAAATTAGCTGGGCGTGGTGGCGCATGCCTGTAATCTCAGCTACTCGGGAGGCTGAGGCAGGAGAATTGCTTGAATCTGGGAGACAAAGGTTGCAGTGAGCCAAGTCGTGCCACTGCACTCCAGCCTGGGTGACAGAGCGAGACTCCGTCTCAAAAAAAAAAAGGTTTTTTGAGGACTAAAGGACTTAGTGTGTATAACTCATGTATTGAACACATGTTAAGTATTCAATAAATGTTAGCTAGTATTATTTAGGTTGGTACTTGGCACCATGCAATGAATAAATTAAATGAGCCTTGATACCACCAGTTCTGCAGTTGATTTCAAAATTACAGTTTCTGCAATTTACCATTAGCTTTGTGACCTTGAACAGATGTTGTAACTTCACAAATGAACCTTTCTCTTCATCTATGAAATAGGATGATAGCTCTAAAATGAAGACCTTGAAAATACTTTGCTTTGTAAACTGTCAAGCACTATGCAGACATTAACTATGGTTTTAGAAAGAGCACAGGCCTTGCAATATGACTGTACAGGAATCCCTGCTCTGGCGCTTAAAACTTCTCACCTCTAAAGTTTTCCTCATCTGTAATATGGGCATGGTGATCACATCTGTCTTGAAGTGTTGTGACAAATTAAGTGATTAAAGACAATATATTTAAAGTAGCTGGCACAGTGGGAAGTGGTCCATAAATGTTACTTCCCTACCCCCTAACAAATAAGTCTTGCCTTTTAAAGACCTGAAACAAAGGAAGCAGCAGGATGTGATGGGAAATGTGTGGAACCAATCGCTGAGTTGATTCCTGGCTCTGCCATTGTGTGGCCTTGAGGTTTCACAGCCTGTCTGAACCTTCAGGTTCCTTCCCTCTAACACTAAATAAAGTATGCCTCCATTGCAAAGTTCGCTCAATAAATAGGAACTACTAACAAACGCACAGACAGACCTATGACGCACTCTTATGGAAAAGACCCAGTTGAAAAGACCCAGTTGCAAGTAACAACGAAAATTTCCGAGCCCGAAACCAGATGGAGTCATGAGCTGGGAAATAAGAGATCCAGGCTCCACAAAGTTCAGATGAGCATGGGAGGTTTCAAGCCCCATGTCTGGACGCTGCCAGTGCACCGGCCAAGAGAAGGCCAAGAGACGACTCAACCCTCCCAGAGTGATAACCCGGTAGGAGGAGGCAGGGGGAGGAAGGAATGTACTATTCGCCGCCCCACCCATCCCCTGCCTCTAATCTCTCTTCCGGAATTTTACAGCCCTCTTTTGCAGGGGCGGGGCGGAGGGGGCAGGGCGCCGGTTCCAGCTGTTTGCAGGAATTCCCCGCCCCTGGCCTATCCGCTTGTGCAGGAAGCCCTGGTGTCGTACCCTGAGACGCTCCAGTTTGCACTCTGGCCTCCTCAGGCACTAGAGCTTCCCCTGCGTCCGCCTTTGGGGGAGGGGAGGGAGTGAAGCTGTGAATTCCGGGAGAAGTCAAGGCTCGCTCGGGGCGTGGGTCCGCGGGCCGAGGGGTTCGATGTCCCGGTGCCGGCGGGAGCTGGAAAGCTTCGGCTGGGGCCTGAGTGGACGGGAGGGCGGCGGCCTCCGCGGGATCCTTCCCGGGGCCGATCCACAGTCACGATCCCCAGCTCCACCACCGTCAAGTGGGACTGGATTTCGGCCAGAGAAGAAAACGACTTCGGGAACTGGCAACGAAGGAGAGGGAAAAGTTGAGAAACGTGGCTCAGCCTCCTTAGTTCATCTTTCACATGGGGCAGCGGAGGCCTGGCGGGGACGGGGAGCTCCTCGGGGCCTCGCTGAGCATCAGCAGAGGGACTGCAGGCCCGTAGGTCATTCCCTGTCCGTGGGGGATTGATTGGTTCCAGGACCCCTGCGGATCCCAAAATCTGCGAATAATCAAGTCCCTGTTATAAAGTATAAAATGGGCCGGGTGCTGTGGTTCACGCCTGTAATCCCAGCACTTTGGGGGGGCCGAGGCGGGAGGATCACTTGAAGTCAGGAGTTCGAGACCAGCCGGACCAAGTTGATGAAACCCACGTGTCTACAAAAAAAATACAAAAATTAGCCGGGCATGGTGGCGGGCACCCGTAATCCGAGCTAATCGGGAGGCTGAGGCACTGGAATCTTAGCTTGAACCCGGGAGGCAGAGGTTGCAGTGAGCCGAGATCGTGCCACTGCACTCCAGCCTGGATGATAGAGCTAGACTCAGTCTAAAAAATAAAATAAAAAATATAAAATGGGCCGGGCGCGGTGGCTCAAGCCTGTAATCCCAGCACTTTGGGAGGCCGAGACAGGTGGATACTTTAAATCGTCTCTAGATTACTTATACCTAATACAGTGTAAATGTTATGTAGTTGTTACACTGTATTGTTTACAGAATGATGACAAGAAAAAAGTGCATGTTTAGTGCAGATGCTATTTTTTTTTTCCTGAATATTTTGATCCCTGGTTGGTTGAATTCAGAAATATGGAGGGCCTACTGCACTTGAACCTCTGGCGCTGCCCTGCCTTCTGGGTTCCTTTCACAGCATTCTCTGATACCCTGTGACTCAGCTTCCCCATTTGGCAGTTGGAAAATAGAAAAGGAGTTATTAATAACTGAAGCTAGAGCTGTTGGAAGTGAAGCAGCAAGTCTACCTACACAACAAAGGGATTAAGAGGTAATGATGTTCATAGCTGACATTTATTGAGCACTTACTATGTGTCAGGCACTGTTTTTGTTTTTGTTTTGTTTTGTTTTGTTTTTTTGAGACAGAGTTTCGCTCTTATTGCCCAGGCTGAAGTGCAATGGCGCGATCTCAGCTCACCGCAACCGCTGCCTCCCGGGTTCAAGTGATTCTCCTGCCTCAGCCTCCCGAGTATCTGGGATTACAGGCATGCGCCACCAGGCCCAGCTAATTTTGTATTTTTAGTAGAGACGGGGTTTCTCCATGTTGGTCAGGCTGATCTCGAACTCCCAATCTCAGGTGATCCACCCGCCTCGGCCTCCCAAAGTGCTGGGATTACAGGTGTGAACCACCATGCCCGGCTGTGCCAGGCACTGTTCTAAGCACTTGATATGTTTTAACTAATTTAACTTTCATAATCCTGAAGGTTGGGAATTGTCGTTATCCCCATTTTACATCACTATTTCTAGTATTACCGTGTTATTCCCATTTCGTGGAGAAACTGAGATAAATAACAGTGAAGCCACTTGACCAAGGTCACCCAACGGGTAGTATATGACAGAGCCAGGAGGATTTGAACCCAGCAAATATATTTCCAGGGCCCCACTTCCTCAACCACTGTGTGTCTGCCTCTCCTAATAAGAATGTGGTTACAATCCACCACATTCTGGATGTTGGTCTAACAGTGAGAACTCTTTTCATGTTATCAACCTCTTCCAGAGTAACTTAGATTATCTGTGCCTGTATAAATGTTTAATATACGCTATCTGACCGGTGATAATGTTTCTACACACTGAAACTTCAAAGTACTAGCTGAAACGGGGCAATTAAGGTCATATGTGAAATTGAGAGGACTGCTTCCCCAATGGTCCACAGCTTTCTTAATGCTGCCAATTGCGATGGCCAAAATTTTGACTTTCCCACCCATAGTGGGTCCCATTTTACCTAGTGGCAACCTTGAGTACCTTCCTATCTTCACATCAATGATCCAAACTTCCTATCTGCTGCTGTGTTTTCAAGGATGCTGAAAAGGTTGTCCTGCCCACTCAAACATATCCCTTACCCCTATATGTGTAGCAACTGCACAGTTGGAGGTTTCCTTCTTGGTTTGAAGCCAAAAATGATAGTTCATCTTTTGTTAAAATGCAAACATCACAAGAGAGAAAAATAAACTGGGCCTCATCAGCTATTTTCATGTAATGAGAATGAGATTACCAGATCCTGGCCAAGCATAGTGGCTCATACCTGTAATCCCAGCACTTTGGGAGGCGGAGGCAAGAGGATCACCAGAGGCCAGGAGTTCGAGACCAGCCTGGCCAATGTGGTGAACCCCCGTCTCTACTAATAATACAAAAAAAAAAAAAAAAATTACCAGATCCTTCCTAAGAACAAGTTTTAGTAGGAGAGAGACCAGGACTATCAACTCACCCCAATTAGTACCTGAAAGGACCTTAGAAGTCATCTAGTGGAACCCCTCCTTTTATAGGCACACATAAAAAAAAAAAAAGAGGTGGTGTTTTGTTTTGTTTTTTTGGTTTTGTTTTACACAGTGTTTTGTTCTTGTCTCCCAGGGCTAGAGTAAAATGGCGTGATCTCGGCTCACTGCAGCCTCCGCCTCCCAGATTCAAGCGATTCTCCCAACTCAGCCTCCCCAGTAGCTGAGATTACAGGTGCCTGCCACCACGCCTGGCTAATTTTTGTGTTTTTAGCAGAGATGGGGTTTTGCCATTTTGGCCCGCCTCGTCTCAAACTCCTGACCGCAGGTGATCTGCCTCCCTCAGCCTCCCGAAGTGCTGGGATTACAGGCATGAGCCACTCTGCCTGGCCTAGAAAAAGAGTTTTTAGGCCACTCAGGGATATTGAGGGTCTGAGAAGGGGCTGAGGGAAAACTATTATGGGGAAAGAAACAGAAGGGCAGGCAAAGGGACAAACGATTAGATTAGCCTCAATGTCAGAACACTTTCCTTCTCAAACTCCTGGGCTCAAGCAATCCTCCCACCTTGGGTTCTGAAAGTGCTGGGATTACAGGCGTGAGCTACCGTGCTTGCATAGAAACCTTTCCTTCTGGCTGGGCCCAGTGGCTCACGCCTGTAATCCCAGGACTTTGGGAGGCCAAGGCAAGTGGATCACAAAGTCAGAAGTTCGAGACCAGCCTGGCCAAGATGATGAAACCCATCTGTACTAAAAATACAAAACTTAGTGGGGCATGGTGGCAGGTGCCTGTAATCCCAGCTACTTGGGAGGCTGAGGCAGAGAATTGCTTGAACCCAGGAGGCAGAGGTTGCAGTGAGCCGAAATCATGCCACTGCACTCCAACCTGAGCAACAGAGTGAGACTCCATCTCAAAAAGAAAAAAGAAAGAAAGAAAGAAAGAAAGAAAGAAAGAAAGAAAGAAAGAAAGAAAGAAAGAAAGAAAGAAAGAAAGAAAGAAAGAAAGAAAAAAAAAGA
>NW_016818423.1:1255786-1261975 GCF_001698545.2 Rhinopithecus bieti
ATCTGACCCTGGGCCGGGCGCGGTGGCTCAAGCCTGTAATCCCAGCACTTTGGGAGGCCGAGACGGGTGGATCACGAGATCAGGAGATCGAGACCATCCTGGCCAACACGGTGAAACCCCGTCTCTACTAAAAAAATACAAAAAACTAGCCGGGCGAGGTGGCGGGCGCCTGTAGTCCCAGCTACTTGGGAGGCTGAGGCAGAAGAATGGCGTGAACCCGGGAGGCGGAACTTACAGTGAGCCAAGATCCGGCCACTGCACTCCAGCCTGGGCGACAGAGCAAGACTCCGTATCAAAAAAAAAAAAAAAAAAATCTGACCCTGACCGGGCACTGTGGCTCATGCCTCTAATCCCAGCACTTTGGGAAGCCAAGGTAGGTGGATTGCTTGAGGCCAGGAACTAGAGACCAACCTGGCCAACATAGCAAAACCCCGTCTCTACTAAAAATACAAAACTTAGCCGGACGTGGTGGTGATTTGCCTGTAATTCCAGCCTCTTGGGAGGCTGAGTCACAAGAATCACTTGAACCCTGGAGGTTGCAGTGAGTGGAGATCACGCCACCGCACTTGAGCCTGAGCAACAGAGCAAGACTGTCTTAAATAAATAAATAAATAAATAATCTGTCCACCACCACTGTAAAGATGATACATGCATTTTATGGCATGTAAATTATACTTTAATAAAGCTGCTAAAAAAATAAGACACGCTTCTCACACAGTTTTTAAATTACAGAGATGGATGCTTAATAAAGCAAAAGTCTTCTGTATTCCTATCCAGAAAAAGAACCCATTTTTTTTTTGTTTTTTTTTTTTTTGAGAAGGAGTTTCACTCTTGTTGCCCAGGTTGGAGCGCAGTGGCACGATCTCGGCTCACCACAACCTCCGCCTCCTGGGTTCAAGCAATTCTCCTTCCTTAGCCTCCCGAGTAGCTGGGATTACAGGCATGCACCACCACATCTGGCTAATTTTTGTATTTTTAGTAGAGGCAGGGTTTTGCCATGTTGGCCAGGCTGGTCTCGAACTCTCCCAACCTCAGGTGATCCACCCTCCTCGGCCTCCCAAGGTGCTGGGATTACAGGCATGAGCTACCGTGCCCGGCCAAAGAACCACTATTAACAATTTGGATTATATTGTTCTTCCAGATTTTTTCTGTACATTCACATTTTTTCTGTGTACTTATATGTATGTGTGTGTTTAACAGAAGTAGAATTATTTCCCTTAACAGTATGCCTTGGACAGTTTTCCATGTCAGTACGTTTAAATCTACCTTGTTCTTTTTAAAGGCTACCTACACAGTATGACTGAACTGTTATCCTTTTTTTCTTTTTTCCCAGACAGAGTCTTGCTGTGTCGCCCAGAGCTGGAATGCAATGGTGTGATCTCAGCTCACTGCAACCTCTGCCTCCCGAGTTCAAGCGATTCTACTGCCACAGCCTCCCAAGTAGCTGGGATTACAGGTGCACGCCACCACGCCTGGCTAATTTTTGTATTTTTAGTAGAGGCGGGGTTTCACCATGTTGGCCAGGCTGGTCTCCAACTCCTGACCTCATGATCCACCCACCTTGGCCTCCCAAAGTACTGGGATTACAGGCCTGAGCCACTGTGCCCAGCCAACTGAACTATAATTTAACAAGTTCCCTATTGGTAAATATCCTGGTTGTTTCCAATTTTTTGCTATTGGAAGCAGTACTGCAGTGGACATTTTTGCACATATATCCTGATACATCTTGGAGCACTTTTAGGGAAATTCTGTAGGATAAATTCCCAGAGGAACTTCCTTTTAAAACAATATGCTTCATCAACTATAATTTTCATCTTATTCCAAATGTCCTGACATAAAAGCCTGTTCCTGATCAAACTTGAATAAAATGCTTAGCATATAGTACACGTGAAACAAATATCAATTTCATGGCCATTGTTCATGATGCCATTAATTCAGTGGATAGAAGCTCATTCCTTCAGTCAACAATTATTGATGAGCTTCTGCCATATAATAGGTCTGAGGCCCCAACAGTGAACAGACATAGACCCTGCCCTCAAAAAGTTGACAGTCTAGAAACTGATGGATGTCTCAACCAGCAATTACAACATCATGAGATGAGTACTACAAAAATGCTAACTAGCCAAGTGCTGTGGCTCACACCTTGGTCTCAGCTACTTAGGAGGTTGAGGTGGCAGGACTGCTTGAGCCCAGGAGATGGAGGTTGCAGTGTGCTATGATTGTACCACTGCACTCCAACCTTGGTGACAGAGTGAGACTCCATCTCTGAAATAAATAAATAAATAAATAAATAAATAAATAAATAAATAATGTGGTAACTGCCTGCAGGGGAAATAAGAGAACACATAAAAGAGACATCTAACCCGCCTGAAGAAGGAAAGGAAAAGCAAGGAAAGGAAAGGAAAGGGAAGGGAAGGGGAAGGGGAAGGGGAAGGAAAAGGGGAAGTAGAAGGGGAAGGGGAAGGGCTACGAGAAAGAAGTAATAGCTTGAGGCCGGGCGCAGTGGCTCACACCTGTAATCCCAGCATTTTGGGAGACTGAGGTGGGCGGATCGTGAGGTCAGTAGATCGAGACCATCCTGGCCAACATGGTAAAACCCTATCTGTACTAAAATACAAAAGAAAAGAGAAAAATTAGCCAGGCATGGTGGCTCGCACCTGTAGTCCCAGCTATTCAGGAGGCTGAGGCAGGGGAATGGCTTGAACCCGGGAGGCGGAGGTTGCAGTGAGCCGAGATCGTGCCACTGCACTCCAGCCTGGCAACAGAGCAAGACTCCATCTCAAAAAAAGAAAAAAAAAAAGAAGAAGAAGAAGAAGAAGTAATAGCTTGAATTATCCAAAAAGGGAAGGTAGTGAGTGCTCCAGCTACCAAAGGTACCCAAGCAGAGGCCAAAATACCATCTCCAAGAAATACTGGCAGAGATAGTAAACAAGATGAATGGTTCTCAAACGTCTATTCTCAGACTGGTGGTAGTATGTGGAAAAAAGAAAAAAATATGTATAAAGGGGCGAATTATTTACTAAATGTATTGTTTAAGGAATAGTATTTTATTCTAAGAATGTATACCATTCCTTCCTACCTTTTTTAATATTAAAATGTGCTTTTTTTTATGAAACAGTGGTGGTACTACATGATAGTTGTGTTTTTTCTAATGTCCTTATTTAACCAAACTAAAAGCTAGCAACCATATCTGAGTCTCCCTTCTCATTTTTAAAACTTTTAACTATTGATGACATCCAAAAGTCTGGGGACTTCTGAGCCAGATGACATCTAAGATTCTTTCCATCTCTGTGATTATAAAATTCTCTGCTCAACGGTGATTAAGGCCTGAAGCTAAATTAAGTTCAGAATCTGTGAGCCAAATCCTTTTCAACAGACCCAGGGTAAAAATAAATACATAAGTCCATGAGTAAGTAACAGAAAGACAACAATCTGATAGCCTCTAAAACACTTTTATTTTTTGGTTCCCAAACCACATAAGAGTACCTTCAAGTTTCCATATAGATTTGCTCCCCTGCTCCGGGGAAATGTAGCAATGAAGAAGAGAGACCACAGAAATAACAGATAGAAGTGATATGGGAAAAATCAATTTGGTGCAGTTTTCACAAACCTTTAAAATAGAGCAATTTAAGTGATGATGGGGTTTCATGACCGGCGGCAGCAGAGCCTCTGATGGGAATGCTGGTGTTTTTCGGGCATTTCTCTGAGTGGGTGGGAAAGGAAGGAAAATGGTTTTTTTTCCTCCCCTTCTACTTATAAGAAAATGGAGGCAATGAAAAGCAAAAGTCTCCCATAATGTCCCATTAAGAAAAATGAATGAAATGCAGCTCCCCTGTAGCCAGATAGCACAAACCCTTAGACAGGCCCTGGGCAGGCCTTGCCTGTGGATGCTACAGAAACAAAGTATTCACCAACACACCTGCCACTGTGGTTACCATGGTGATGCCTCACCTTTTGCATTCCTTAACTTCAGGGTTGAGACTGGTTCAGGGCACATTTGAGTTTTCATGTTTCTCCTTGGCTTCGGAAAAAGGAAAGGGGAGGGGAAAGATTCTAAATCAGCTCGCATGCTGCCTTGCCCCAGCTTTTCAGCCTGCACATCTAGGCGTCTCTAGAGAAGGGAGGCCAATAGCAGGCGGAGGAAGTGGAAATGGCTCAGGTGGAGCCCAACAGACCTAGGTTCAAATCTCAGTTCCTCAAGGAATCCCTTTTTATTTTTTTCATTCAAACAACCCCTGGAGGCCAGTGGCTCACGCCTATAATTCCAACACTTTGGGAGGCCGAGGCAGGTGAATCCCTTGAGGCCAGGAGTTTAAGACCAGCCTGGCCATCACGGTGAAACCCTGTCTCTACTAAAAATACAAAAATTATCCTGGCGTGGTGGTGCATGCCTGTAAGTCCAGCTACTCGGGAGGCTGAGGCATGAGACTCGCTTGAACCTGGGAGGTGGAGGTTGCAGTGAGCTATGATCACTATGATTGCGCCACTGCACTCCAGCCTGGCTGAGAGTGTTAATGTTCTCATTTAGCCAGACTAAAAGCTAGCAACCTTATCTGGGTCTCTCTCCTCATTTTTTTTTTTTTTTTTTTTTTTTTTTTTTTTTTTTTTTGGTTGAGACAGAGTCTCGCTCTGTCGCCCAGGCTGGAGTGCAGTGGTGCGATCTCGGCTCACTGCAAGCTCCGCCTCCCGGGTTTACGCCATTCTCCTGCCCCAGCCTCCCAAGTAGCTGGGACTACAGGCGCCTGCCACCTCGCCCGGCTAGTTTTTTGTATTTTTTTAGTAGAGACAGGGTTTCACTGTGTTAGCCAGGATGGCCTCGATCTCCTGACCTCGTGATCCGCCCGTCTCAGCCTCCCAAAGTGCTGGGATTACAGGCTTGAGCCACCGCGCCCGGCCTCCCTCCTCATTTTTAAAACTTTTAACTGTTGATGACATCCAAAAGTCTGCGGCTTCTGAGCCTCTTAGCTTTTCAGCCTGCACGCTTTCTGGGCGAGACTCTGTCTCAAAAACAAACAAACAAACAAAACAACAACCCCTGTTCTGGGTCAGGCACTAGCAGATACACACAGGTGACTATGAAGAGCTGGAACTGGCCCCCTGAGAGCCAGCAGTACAGAGGGAAGGTTGGTTCAGGAGGTGATCACAAGCTAAGACAAAAAGTGACTTCACTGAGGCAGGTGCTGGTTCTGTCACCTCGTGGGGAGCTGGGAAACTGTGTGAAGTCCCAGCTGTGTTGAGAAGGACTCTTACAAACATTCTGGCAAGCCCGTAAGAGCACAGCATAAGGGCATCAAAATTAAGGGTGAGACGTGTTGAGACTTACTCTGACCTCAGACAAGTCTGCTCACTTTCCCAAGCCTCAGTTTCCCCATCTGTAAGTCAAAGCTAATAATAACTGCGTTACTGTTATTGAGAAAATGACATTCATTAATACATAATGATGAAGCAAAGAGAAGACAGACCTAGATCCACCACATCCTAATTCTCCAATGCCCAGCTGAGTGACTGGGAGATTTCTGAACTTTCATGTCTCTGAGTCTCAGTTTCCTTACTTTGTAAAAGGGTAATCACAACGCATAAGGGTGTTTCTAGACTTAGATAAGAGAATATATATATGTAAACCACATAGCACCAGCATACAATAAAATGATAGCTGCTTTTGTTTTGTTTTGTTTTGTTTTGTTTTGTTTTGTTTTTGAGACAGAATCTCACTCTGTCACCCAGGCTGGAGTGCAGTGGCATGATCTCGGCTCACTGAAACCTCCACTTCCCAGGTTCAAGTGATTCTCCAATATCAGCCTCTTGAGTAGCTGGGACTATAGGCACGGGCTACCGCATCCGGTTATTTTTGTATTTTTAGTAGAGACGGGATTTCATCATGTTGGCCAGGCTGGTCTTGAACTCCTGATCTCAGGTGATCTCCCCACCTCAGCCTCCCAAAGTGTTGAGATTACAGACGTAAGCCACTGCGACCGGCCGGTAGCCGGTAGCTGCTTTTTTGTTTGTTTGTTTTTGAGACAGAGTTTCACTCTTGTTGCCCAAGCTGGAGTACAATGGCACCATCTTGGCTCACTGCAACCTTTGCCTCCCGGATTCAAGCAATTCTCCTGCCTCAGCCTCCCTAGCAGCTGGGATTACAGGCACCCACCATAACGCCTGACTAATTTTTTGTATTTTTTTTTTTTTTTG
>NW_016818423.1:1263710-1272524 GCF_001698545.2 Rhinopithecus bieti
GGCCGGATCTCAGCTCACTGCAAGCTCCGCCTCCCGGGTTTACGCCATTCTCCTGCCTCAGCCTCCCGAGTAGCTGGGACTACAGGCGCCCGCCACCACGCCCGGCTAGTTTTTTGTATTTTTTAGTAGAGACGGGGTTTCACGGTGTTAGCCAGGATGGTCTCGATCTCCTGACCTCGTGATCCACCCGTCTCGGCCTCCCAAAGTGCTGGGATTACAGGCTTGAACCACCGCGCCCGGCCAATTTTTTGTATTTTTAGTAGAGACGGGGTTCCACCATGTTGGCCAGGCTGGTCTCAAACTCCTGACCTCAGGTGATCCACATACCTAAGCCTCCAAAGTGCTGGGATAACAGGTGTGAGCCACTGCACCCGGACTTTTGCAAGCTCTGCCTCCCAGGCTCAAGCAATTCTCATGCCTCAGCCTCCTGAGTAGCTGGGACTAGAGACACGTGCCACCATGCCTGGCTAATTTTTTGTATTTTTAGTAGAAATGGGGTTTCACCATGTTGGCCAGGATGGTCTCGAACTCCTGACCTCAGGTGATTCACCCACCTCGGCCTCCTAAAGTGCTGGGATTACAGGCATGAGCCACCATGCCTGGCCCCTATGGTAGTTGCTTTTAAGTCTAGAAATGGAATTCCTGATCGAGAGCCTCATAGTCAGATATTATTATTGTTATTTATTTATTTTTTTAATTTCCCTCTTTTTTTCTTTCCAGGCTGGTGTCAAACTCCTGGCCTCAAGCCATCCTCCCACCTCTGCCTCCCTAAGTGCTGGAATTACAGATGTTAGCCACTGTACCCAACCTATTGTTAATAGTGTTACATGTATAGAGAGCCTGGCACTTGGTTGACACTCCAAAAACTTTACCTCCCAGCCTTTTCAGATCCTTTCCTTAGGCCACCCCACCTTTGCCTTCTCTTCAGTTTTCAAATGTGTTGGCTACTTCCCTTTCAGGCCAAGGAGGTGCTGCTGGAGGTCTGTGTTCCTTCCATAGCATCTCCCTTTTCCCCTCAGCCGAATGAAGGGGAGAGGGCTTGGGCCTGACCCAATGGCCTGCCCACGTGGCTCCCCTGGAGACCGAGGTAGGGGAAAAGGCAGAGAGTGCGTCAGTCCTGATGCAATCACAGGCTTAGTGCTTGGCCCACTTCCTCCTCTTTGGGTGTTTACGGGAGCCTGGATTCCACAGGAACCCTTGGAAGTGTGCACTGACAACAGAGTGGGGGGCAGGCAGCACACAAAATTATCCCCGCTTCAGGGACAGTTCAGGAAGAAAGTGATACTGTGCCTGCCTGGGCCTCACGTACCCTGAGCTCAGGGACACTGGAAAGAGATACCAGGTGTCGAATCAGGGGCAGGGGAGGCAGGCAGGGAGGAAGGAGGCAGGACGGGGGACAAACCCCTGGCTGCTGCCAGGGCCAGCTTCCAGACACAGCTCAGGGAGGCTGTGAATAGGCCCTTTATCTAAGCTGAAATGGGGGAAAGGAGTCACAGAAGGGGGTCTCCGGTGATAAGGAGCTTCAGAACAAGCTCAGGGGGTCTTATCCCTTCCTTCTCAGCAGAAATCCTAGCAGGGGAGAAGCTTCTTTTTTAAGGACTTTGTTTTCCAGCCATTTGCCCAGGATCTTCATTTGGGAGGCCCCTCCTCAATCCCACAGGCCTTGCTGGATCACCTACAGAGGTCCTAAGAGGTGCGGTATTGCACAGTGGTTAAGGACATGGGCTTTTGGCAGTCAAGTCTCAGCCCTTCCAGTGACTGGCTGGATGCCCCAGGCAAGTCATTTCACCTAACTCTCAGCTCCCTATGTCAAACAAGGATAATAACAAGTAGTCAATCCCAAAGATAAAGCCAGGAGGCCCATAGAACATTGCCTGGCAATGGTACAAGGACTCAATAACTGTTGGATATTGTTATTTTTATTAAGAATAAAGGAGCTGGGGCGTGGTGGTTCATGCCCTGTAATCCCAGCACTTTGGGAGGCCGAGGTGGGAGGATAACCTGAGGTCGGGAGTTCAAAACCAGCCTGACCAACATGGAGAAACCCTGTCTCTACTAAAAATACAAAATTAGCCGGGTATGGTGGCGCATGCCTGTAATCCCAGCTGTTTAGGAGGCTGAGACAGGAGAATCACTGGAACCCAGGAGGCAGAGGTTGCCGTGAGCCGAGATTGCGCCATTGTACTCCAGCCTGGACAACAAGAGCAAAACTCCACCTCAAAATAAAATAAATAAATAAATAAATAAATAAATAAATAAATAAAGCCTTGGAGAGTCTTTTTTCTTTTTTCTTTTTTTTCTGAAGCTGGGGCCCAATTATCCTTCTTCCTTCAATATCTAATGACTGTTTCCCAGCTATCAGAAAGGAATCCAACTTCCCCTCCCCCAGAGCTGTGAAACTGAGTAGCAAAGCTTGCTCAAGCTCCTGAGTCATTCAGCAAAACCAGCCCAAGATAATCAGTGGATCAAGGAAACTAGATGCAGAGTGGGGAAAACCCAGCCACAAAGCTGGGGCCTTCTCGAAGGGCAGTTCCCTCTGCTGGCCCCTCTGGTGAGCTTTCACTTCAGGTTTACAAACAAGACAGCATCTTCCCAGGCCCTCCTGAACCCAGAAAGGCCTTCGCTACTCTGAGTCTCTCGACAGCAGCCAGGCCTTTCTCTGGAGTCTTGTTTGACACAAACTTTTTGCCTTTGGACAAACTCTCTCCTTTCCTCCCTATCCCAGGCCTCAGGAGAGTCGAAACCCTGTCTCCCATTCTCACTGTCCACTCATTTCTCAGTCCCCGTCATTTGACTTCTGCCCGGCCACTGAACTGTCTCTCATCACACTCAGTGATGATCTCTTCATCACCAAATCCAAAGACTTTTTCCAGGCCTTTCCTACTTGCCTTCTCTAAACAGTCAGAGCTGTTGACCACTCTCTTTTTTATTTTTTTTTCTGAGATGGAGTTTCACTCTTGTGGTCCAGGCTGGAGTGCAATGGCGCAGTCTCGGCTCACTGCAACCTCCGCCTCCCAGGTTCAAGTGATTCTCCTGCCTCAGCCTCCCGAATAGCTGGGATTACAGGTGCGTGCACCACCATGCCCGGCTAATTTTTGTATTTTTAGTAGAGATGGGGTTTCACCATGCTGGCCAGGCTGGTCTCAAACTCCCTACCTCAGGTAATCCACCCACCTCAGCCTCCCAAAGTGCTGGGATCATAGGCATGAGCCAACGTGCCCGGCCTGTTTGTTTTTTGAGAGAGAGTCTTGTTCTGTTACCCAGGCTGGAGTGCAGTGGCGAGATCGCAGCTCGCTGCAACCTCTGCCTCCCAGGTTCAAGCAATTCTCCTGTCTCAGCCTCCTGGGTAGCTGAAATTACAGGCACCCACCACCACATGGGCTAATTTTTGTACTTTTAGTAGAGACGATGTTGCACCAGGTCGGCCAGGCTAGTCTCAAACTCCTGACCTCAAGTGATCCACCTGCCTCGGCCTCCCAAAGTGCTGGGATTACAGGCGTGAGCCACTGTGCCCAGCTTCTTTTCTTTCATATTTAATTATTATTATTATTATTATTGAGATGACATTTCACTCTTGTTGCCCAGACTGGAGTGCAATGGCGTGATCTCGGCTCACTGCAACCTCCGCCTCCTGGGTTCAAGTGATTCTCCTGCCTTGGCCTCCTGAGTAACTGGGATTACAGGCATGCGCCACCACCCCCGGCTAATTTTGTATTTTTAGTAGAGACAGGGTTTCTCCATGTTGGTCAGGCTGATCTCGAACTCCTGACCTTATATGATGCACCCATCTTGGCCTCCCAAAGTGCTGGGATTGCAGGCATGAGCCACCGTGCCCCACCCTGACCACATTCTTTCTTAACTCTCCTTCCTGAGCTTCTGTGAGGCCACAGACCCCTGGTTCTCCTCCTCCTTCTCTCTTCTTTGGTTGCTGGCCACACTCCAGACCTTAAATATCACTTCTCATGGTTCTGCTCTTAGCCCTCTTCCCTTCCTACCTCTCATGCTCCCTCCCACTTTTAAGCTGTGCCTGTGTCTTCAACCTCTACTTCTTTGCTGGTGACTTCCCAGATTGTATCTCAACCACAGATCTTCCCCCCAAGAGCCACCCACCTGTCAAGCAGCTTCACTTGCAAGCTGCCATGTACAGCAAGCTCAACGAGGCCAAAACTGAACTCTTTAATCTTCCCCCAAACCTGCTCCTCCTAGGTTCCCAATCTTGATGAATGACGCCACCTTTTACCCTGTTACCCAAGCCAGAAGCTCAAATGTCACTCTTGCTTCTGCCCAGCCCAGCTCACCAATCACCGTGCTCTTAATAATATCTTATAAATAAACCTCCCCTCTTCCCTCTGTCTCCACTGTTTCTTTCTCTCTCTTTCTTTTTTTCTTTCTTTTTTTTTTTTTTAATAGGGTCTTGCTCTGTCACCCAGGCTGGAGTGCAGTGGCACAATCACAGCTCACTGCAGCCTCAGCCTCCTGGGCTCAGGTGATCCTCCCACCTCAGCCCTGCAAGTAGCTGGGACTACAGGTACTTGCCACCATTCCTGGCTAATTTTTGCTTATTTTTATAAAGATGGGTTTTCGCCGTGTTGCCCAGGCTAGTCCAGAACTCCTGGTCTTGAACTCCTGGGCATAAGTGATCCTCCTGCCTCAGTTTCCCAAAGTGATTGGATTACAGGCGTGAGCCACCACACCTGGCCTGTCTCCACTGTTTCTGCTTCAGTTTAGCCCCTCATCATGACCTGAAGCCTGGATTGATACATTTTTTGGTGGTTTTTTTTTTTTTTAAAGACAGAATCTTGCTCTGTCGCCCAGGCTGTAGTGCACTGGCGTGATCTTGGCTCACTACAACCTCTGCCTCCTGGATTCAAGCCATTCTTGTGTCTCAGCCACCCAACTAGCTGGAATTACAGATGTGCGCCACCATGCCTGGCTAATTTTTGTATTTTTAGTAGAGACAAGGTTTTGCCATGTTGGCCAGGCTAGTCCAGAACTCCTGACCTCAGGTGATCTGCCCACCTCGATCCCCCAAGTGCTGGGATTAGAGGCATGAGTCACTGTGTCCAGCCTCTTTTTTGTTTTTCTTGAGACAGGGTCTCACTCCCATCGCCCAGGCTGGAGTGCAGTGGCATGATCATGGCTCACTGCAGCCTTGACCTCCCAGGCTCAGATGATTCTCCCACCTCAGCCAACCAACCAGCTGGGACTACTGCTGGCATGTGCCACTATGGCTGGCTAATTTTTGTATTTTTTGTAGAGGTGGGGTTTCACCCTGTTGCCCAGGCTGGTCTTGATCTCTTGGACTTCAGCAATCCTCCTACCTCAGCCTCCCAAACTACTGGGATAACAGGCGTGAGCCACCACACAGGCCTATTATTACATGTCTCATAAGGGGGTTCTCAGCCTCAACCTCTTTCTCCTTTGCACTAAACTCCTTTTCAAGTGTCTGCCCATCTAGACTCCCTTTCCTGAGACCCCACCATTGCCACGGGCCTTGCTAAAGAGGTCCCCCTACACTCTCGCCTTCCTTGCTGATGCCTGCCCTGCTATTGCCACAGTGTTTTGAACCAGAGGTGCCCATCTGACCCACACTGGGCTGAATTATATCTCCTGGGACTCTGAAACTGGGACACAGTGACTCAAGTTCAAACACCCCCAGGGGTCACAACAGTAATGACAATGAGTGAAACAGCCCAGTAAGAGACAACGGGGAATGGCGGCAATTGTGGCAAATGGAAAGGGTGTGTCTTGGCTAAAGGTAGCAGCTGCATCTCTGCTCTAGCAGATGGTTGCCATGGGAATATGGGCCCAGACTTGTCAGATATTCTGATTTTCCAGATTTTTGTGTGAGATTTCCCAATTTTTGAATTTGGGGCACTAATTCATTTTTGTAAATGCCACAGGCTAAGAATATTTTTTTTACATCATATTTGGCCTACAGGGCTGCCAGTTTGCAGATGGTGCCAGAGAGTCAGGTTTAGGCACAGGACTCAAAGCTGGAGACAGCCACTTTCTGCCGTGTGTATGGAGAAGCAGAGAAAGCCCTCTGCGGAGCAAGGAGAACAAAACCTGTTCCTGCTGACTCCTTGGCCCCTGGATACACCACATGTCCACGTTTCCTGGCCCAACACCTCCTGCCCTTCTTTCCAGGCCCAAGATTATGTAATAGCTAAAAGTTATGGGTGCTGAGGCCAGACAAACCAAGGTTCAGCTGCTGAGTCTGCAACTCCCCAGCTGTGTGCTCTTTAAGCAAGTCACTTTTCTTCTCTGAGCCTCAGTTCCTTCCTTACTCTGTAAAATGGGCTACTTACTTCATAGGGTTGTTATTAGGATAAAATGAGATGCTGCTCAGAAAACTCTTAGCACAGTGCCTGGCACACAGTAAGCACTGAATGGATGTCAGCCATTTTTATTATTACTGCCATTAGCAGTAGTATTCCTCGTCATTCCAGCCCTCTCTCCCAAAACATTTGTATAACTGCGGGCATTTACCATTTATTATTATTATTTATTTATTTATTTATTTTTTGATGGAGTCTTGCTCTGTCGCCGAGGTTGGAGTGCAGTGGTGCAATCTCGACTCACTGCAACCTCCGCCTCCCGGGTTCACGCCATTCTCCTACCTCAGCCTCCCTAGTAGCTGGGACTACAGGCCCCTGCCACCACGCCTGGCTAATTTTTTTTGTTTGTTTGTTTTTGTATTTTTAACAGAGACGGGGTTTCACCGTGTTAGCTAGGATGGTCTTGATCTCCTGACCTTGTGATCCGCCCGCCTTGGCCTCCCAAGTAGCTGGGACTACAGGCGCCTGCCACCTCGCCCGGCTAGTTTTTTTGTATTATTTTAGTAGAGACGGGGTTTCAGCATGTTAGCCAGGATGGTCTCGATCTCCTGACCTCATGATCTGCCCGTCTCGGCCTCCCAAAGTGCTGGGATTACAGGCTTGAGCCACCGCGCCCGGCCCATTATTTTTTGAGACAAGGTTTCACTCTGTTGCCCAGGCTGAAGTGCAATGGCACAAATCAGCTCATTGCAGCCTTGACCTCCTGGGCTCAAGCAATCCTCCTACCTCAGCCTACCAAGTAGCTAGAATCATAGCCATGCACTACCACACTCAGCTAATTTTTTTATTTTTTGTAGAGATGGGGTCTTACTATGTAGCCTAGGCTGGTCTCAAACTCCTGAGCTCGAGCGATCCTCTCACCTCAGCCTCCCAAAGGCTATTATTTACTACTATTTTATCTGCCTTGGTATATTTTAAACTTCTTGAGTGAAAGGCCACATTTTATTTCTCTTTATATGGGCAAAGGGGAAGAAATGGGGTTGGAACATTGTTTTGTCCATAGTAGGTATTCAAGAAACATTTATTTCTTGGCACGCTCCTTGGAAGTTAAGCTCCGTGAGAGCAAGGACCTTTGTCTGTCTGATTCCCTATTTTATCCCCTGAGCCAAGCATGCTGAGTACACGTAGAACTCTCAATAATGTGTATAGAATACAAGAATGAAAGGCATCTCTTCACCCTCCACCATGACCTTTAACATATCCTTGGATGTTATTGGTACAAATCTCAATCCACTGTTTCATAGGTTCTGGAGTCTCTGTTAATGTCGTCCCATTTTTCCTTTGGAGAGCTGTCCCTCCTGTACTCAATGTGGCTGACCCACCTCAGCTTGGGAATGGTCATCTGACCAAGGGCTCACCAGTCAGAGACACCTATCCCCTGGCCTTAGTGATGGGTTCAGGATGGACTTATGACTCGATCAAGGACAATCGGAGCTGGAACTATTGGAACGGGGAAATTTGCTTTCCACTGAGGAAGCCAAGTCATGAGAACATAAGCCCAGATAGAGCTGCTAATAGCAATTTACCACCATGAGGCAAAGGCCTACCTAGGAATGAAGCAAACACAGAAAAAGGTGTGAGAGACAGAAAGAGCTAGACAGGTTCCTTATAGGCTTTTGTTGTTGTCGTTGTTTGAGACAGGGTCTCACTCTGTCGCCCAGGCTGGAGTGCAGTAGCGCGAGCTCAACTCACTGCAACCTTCCACCTCCTGGGTTCAAGCGATTTTCCTGCCTCAGCTTCCCGAGTGTCTGGGACTACAGGCACGCACTACCACGCCCTGCTAATTTTTGTATTTTTTGGTAGATACGGGGTAGAGAATGACGAAGACGCACTTATAGAAGCAGAGGCTGGAGGCCATGATTTCCCAGACAGAAAGAGAGACAGAGCGCTGCTTCCTCATTCCTCGTGAGACTAATTACTTCTCCTCTTGGGTTCGATGAGGTTTCTCTGGGTTTCTATAATTCCTTCTCACCATTATCCTCCACCCTATTTTTTTTTTAACTTAAAATAGCTCTATTGGTTTTTTGATCTTTTGTTTTTGCTTGTAACCAAAAGGTTTTTAGACCTTTTTTTTGTAGGAACAGGTCTGCAGCTAAGCAGTTTTGTTCACTGTGCTGACAAAGACCCTGGGTCCCTGAATCGAGACCCAAACATATATTTGTTAGCTGTGTCACCTTGGCCAGAACACCTGGATTCACTGGACTGGCTTGGCCCCCTGTAAAATAAGAATAATAGTGCCTATCTTATCAGACTGAATGACAGAAGGTAGAAATCAGAGCTTAGCAGAGTGCTGGGCACAGAGAATCCATATCACCTGTATGTGCTGAACACAGACGAGGGGCTATGTCCAAGCCCAGAGCATCCCCTGGTTGGTCTCAGCTGGGAGACCAGAAAAGAGGTTTAAAGGGACAACCCGTCTCCCCATCAGCAATTTTTTCATCTTATTTGTGCCTATATATATATATATATATAT
>NW_016818423.1:1275532-1307148 GCF_001698545.2 Rhinopithecus bieti
CTCCAGCCTGGGAGACAAGAGAAACTCTGTTTCAAAAAAAAAAAAAAAAGAGAGAGAGAGAGCCAATCTAAAAATCCTTCAGTAGGACAGCCATTTACTAAAATGGAATAGTATGCAACTGTTTAAAAGAATGAAGTGGGCTTGTATGAGTGCAGTAGTGTTTACAACTAATTGATCCCAACCAGTTACAGATTTCTTTATTCCTTTTCCACTCCCATGGCTTCACTTGACTTAACTAGCCTTAAAAAAAAAAAAAAAAAATAGGTCAGGCAAGTGGCTCATAGCTGAAATTCCATCACTTTGGGAGCCCAAGGTGGGTGGACTGCTTGTACTCAGGAGTTTGAGACCAGCCTGGGCAACGTGGAGAAAGTTCTTCTCCACAAAAAAATACAAAAAATTAGCCAAGGTGTGGTGGTGTGCACCGGTAGTCCCAGCTACTCAGGAGGCTGAGGTGGGAGGATCGCTTGAGGTCAGGAGGTTGACGCTGCAGTGAGCTGTGATCACGCCACGGCACTCCAGCTTGGGTGACAGAGTAAGACTCTAAAAAAAAAAAAAAAAAAAAAAAAAAAAAAAAAAAAAGGGCCGGGCACGGTGGCTCACGCCTGTAATCCCAGTAATCCCAGCACTTTGGGAGGCCAAGACGGGCGGATCATGAGGTCAGAAGATCAAGACCATCCTGCCTAACAAGATGAAACCCCATCTCTACTAAAAATACAAATATTAGCCGGGCGTAGTGGCAGGCGCCTGTAGTCCCAGCTACTCAGGAGGCTGAGACCGGAGAATGGCGTGAACCTGGGAGGTGGAGCTTGCAGTGAGCTGAGATTACACCACTGCACTCCAGCCTGGGCAACAGAGTGAGACTCCATCTCAAAAAAAAAAAAAAATGAGGCCGGGCGCATTGGCTCCTGCCTGTAATCCCAGCACTTTGGGAGGCCAAAGCAGGCAGATCACTTGAGCTCAAGAGATCGAGACCAGCCTGGCCAACATGGTGAAACCCCATCTCAACTAAAAATACAAAAATTAGCTGGGCGTGGTGGCGGGCGCCTGTAATCCCAGCTACTCGGGAGGCTGAGACAGGAGAATCACTTGAACCTGGGAGGCAGAGGTTGCAGTGGCATCTAGATTGGAGTAAAACTGTCCATATTTGCAGGTGACATGATCTCGAATATAGAAAATCCTAAGGAGTCCACGAAATACTATTAGAACTAATAAATGAGTTTGGTGAGGTTGCAGGATACAAGATCAATACACAAAATCAGCTGAATTTTATACACTGGCAATGAACAATCTAAAATGAAATTGAGAAAATAATTTTTATTTACAATAGCATCAAGAAGAATAATATACTTAGGAGTAAATTTAACAAAAGAAGTATTACACAAGACTGGACAGGCATGGTGACTCATGTCTGTAACTCCAACCCTTTGGGAGGCCGAACTGGGCAGACCACTTGAGGCCAGGAGTTCAAGATCAGCATGGGTGATACAGTGAAACCTCGTAGCTACAAAAAAAATTTAAAAATTAGCTGGGCGTGGGTCAGGTGCAGTGGCTCATGCCTGTAATCCCAGCACTTTGGGAGGCCGAGGCAGGCAGATCACGAGGTCAGGAGATCAAGACCAGCCTGGCTAACACGGTGAAACCCCATCTCTACTAAAAATACAAAAAATTAGCCAGGCATGGTGGCGGGCACCTGTAGTCCCAGCTACTCAGGAGGCTGAGGCAGGAGAATGAAACCCGGGAGGCAGAGCTTTCAGTGAACTGAGATTGTGCCACTGCACTCCAGCCTGGGTGACAGAGTGAGATTCTGTCTCAAAAAAAAAAAAAAAAATTAACTGGGTACGCACTCCTCTAGTTTCATCTACTTGGGAGGCTGCGGCGGAGAATGGCTTGAACCTGGGAAGTTGAGGCTGCAGTGAGCCAAGATTGCACCACTGCACTCCAGCGGGGTGACAGAGCAAGGCTCTGTCTCAAAAATAAATAAATAGATAACAAGATTCAGGCCGGACTCGGTGCCTCACTCCTATAATCCCAGCACTTTGGGAGGCCGAGGCAGGCAGATCACAAGGTCAGGAGATCGAGACCACGGTGAAACCCCTGAAATCCCATCTCTTCCAAAAATACAAAAAATTAGCCAGGTGTGGGTGGCGGGCGCCTGTAGTCCCAGCTACTCAGGAGGCTGAGGCAGGAGAATGCCGTGAACCCAGGAGGCGGAGCTTGCAGTGAGCCGAGATTGCGCCACTGCACTCCAGCCTGGGCCACACAGCGAGACTCCGTCTCGAAAAAAAAGAAAAAGCAAGATTCAGACACTGAAAACTATAAAAATGTTAAGACTTTGTGTCTGTTTTGTTTGTTTGTTTGGTTGGTTGGTTGGTTGGTTTTATAGACAGAGTCTCACTCTGTTGCCCTGGCAGGAGTGCAGTGGTGCTATCACGGCTCACTGCAGCCTCTACCTCCCAGGCTCAAGATTGTCCAGCCTCAGTCTTGCAAGTAACTGGGACTACGGGTGTATACCACTAATACATACCTGGCTAATTTTTTTCATTTTTTGTAGAGACAAAGTCTCACTATGTTGCCCAGGCTGGTCTTAAACTCCTGAGTTCAAATGCTCCTCTCGCCTCCACCTCCCAAAGTGCTAGGATTAGAGGCATGAGCCTCCGCTCCTGGCCTGTTGAAAGAAATTTAATAAGACCTAAATAAATGGGAAGACATCCCATGTTCCTATATTGGAATGAACAGATGGCATTCTGGGGAGTAAGACGGCAATACTCCCCAACCTGATCTGCATTTTCAGTGAAATTCCTATCAAAATTTCAGCTGGTGTTTTTTTGGTTTTTTGTTTTTTGTTTTTTGGTTTTTTTTTGCAGAAATTACTGAGCTAATCCTAAATTTCATATGGAAATGCAAGGGACACAGAATAGTCAAAATAATCTTGAAAAAAAAAATAGTTGGAGGACTCACTGATTTCAAAATTTATACATAGCTAAAGTGATAAAGACAATATGGTACTGACATAAGAATAAATATTATAGGCTGAGTATGGTGGCTCGTGCCTATAATCCTAGCACTTTGGGAGGCTGAGGCAGGTGGATCACCTGAGGTCAGGAGTTCGACACCAGCCGGACCAACATGGTAAAACCCCATCTCTACTAAAAATACAAAAATTTGCCAGGTGTGGTGGCACATGCCTATAATCCCAGCTACTCGTGAGGCTAAGGAGGGAGAATCACTTGAACCCAGGAGGTGGAGGTTGCAGTGAGCTGAGATCATACTATTGCACTCCATCCTGGGCAACAGAGTAAGACTCTGTCTCAAGAAAAGAAAAAAAAAAAGAATAAATGTATAGATTAATGGAATAGAACTGAAAGTCCAGAAATAAACCCTTACATTTATGGTCAATTTTGAACAAATGTGTGAAAACAATAACTGGATGTTCGCATGCAAAAAAAAAATTTTAAATGAACCCCTATTTACACTATATACTATATAAACAATTTAATCAAAAATGTAACATAGACCTAAATGTAAGAGCTAAAAAAACCATAATACTCTTAGACGAAAACATAGGAATCAATCTTCACAACACTGGGTTAAACAATAGTTCCTTAGATATGATACCCAAAAGCACAGACAAAACAAAACAAATAGATAAATTGGACTTTGTAAACATTAAAAACTTTTGTATTTCAAAGGACACCGTCTCTTTCTGTCTCTCTCTCTCTCTTTTTTTTTTGTTTTTTGAGACAGAGTCTTGCTCTGTCGTCCAGGCTGGATGGAATACAATGGTGTGATCTTGCCTCACTGCAACCTCCGCCTCCCAGGTTCAAGCAATTCTCATGCCTCAGCTTCCCAAGTAGCTGGGATTATAGGCACCCGCCACCACGCCTAGCTAATTTTTGTACTTTTAGTAGAGACGGGGTTTCACCATGTTGGTCAGGTTGGTCTCGAACTCCTGACCTCAGGTGATTCACCTGCCTCAGCCTCCCACAGTGCTGGGATTACAGGCGTGAGCCAGTGTGCCCGGCTCATCTCTTGTTTTTAATTTAATTTTTATTTTAAATTCAGGGGTACACGTGCAGGTTTGTTGCATAGGTAAACTTGCATCATGGGGGTTTGTTGTACAAATTATTTCATCACCCAGGTATTAAGCCTAGTACCCATTAGTTATTTTTCCTGATCCTCTTTCTCCTCCCAACCTCCACTTTCCAATAGGCCCCAACATGTGTTGTTCCACTTTATCAGGACACTATCTCCTGATGGTGAAAAGGTAACCCACAGAATGGGAGAAAATATTTACAAATCATATATTGGATAAGAGACTTGTATTTAGAATAAAGAAGAACAACAACAAAAAAACCCCACTGCCTTGTATGCTTTAAAAGTGGATTTTATAGCATGTGAATCACATATCACTAAAGCTGTTATTTTTATTTTTATTTATTTATTTTTTAGACAGAGTCTCTCTCTGTCGCCCAGGCTGGAGTGCAGTGGCACGATCTCGGCTCACTGCAAGTTCCGCCTCCTGGGTTCACGCCATTCTCCTGCCTCAGCCTCCCGAGTACCTGGGACTACAGGTGCCCACCACCATGCCCGGCTAATTTTTTTGTATTTTTAGTAGAGACGGAGTTTCACCGTGTTAGCTAGGATGGTCTCAATCTATTGACCTTGTGATCCGCCCGCCTCGGCCTCCCAAAATGCAGGGATTATAGGCATGAGCCACTGTGCCTGGCTTTTTTTTTTTTTTTGACACCGAGTGTCACTCTCACCTAGGCTGGAGTGCAGTGGCAGGATCTCAGCCCACTGCAGCCTCCACCTCCTGAGTTCAAGAGATCCTCCCGCCTCAGCCTCCTGACTAGCTGGGCCTGCAGGCTGTGCCACCACACCTGGCTAATTTTTGTATTTTTTATAGAGATAAGGTTTCACTATGTTGCCTAGGCTGATCTCAAACTACTGAGCTCAAATGATCCACCCGCCTCCGCCTCCCAAGGTGCTGGGATTATAGGTATGAGCCACCACACCTAGCCAATAAAGCTGTTTTTGTTTGTTTGTTTTTGTTTTGTTTTAAGAGTTGCAGATTGTTAGACAGAAAATACTCCTATCTTTCCCTTCCATGGGAAAGGCATCCACAGTGTAACACTCCTGGCTTCTCTCTGCTTCCCCTGAAAGAGGCAAGTAACTGAATCCATCCATGAGTTTGTGATAAAGAACGGGTATAGGCCGGGTGCAGTGGCTCAGGCCTGTAATCCCAACACTTTGGGAAGCCAAGATGGGTGGATCACCTGAGATCGGGAGTTCGAGACCAGCCTGACCCACATGGAGAAACCCCATCTGTACTAAAAATACAAAATTGGCTGGGCTTGGTGGTGCATGCCTATAACCCCAGCTACTTGGGAAGGCTGAGGCAGGAGAATCGCTTGAACCTGGGAGGTGGAGGTTGTGGTGAGCCGAGATCGCGCCATTGCACTCCAGCCTGGGCAACGAGCAAAACTCGGTCTCAAAAAAAAAAAAAAATTAATTAATTAAAGAAAGAATTGGTATATGCAGCTCTGCACACTCCTCTCCTAAAGGATGCATTCTGCCTGTCTCTGTATGCCTTAAGTTCAACTTCATCGGGCACTGCCTGTGAATCCATGGTTAAGCCGATGCAATTCTGGGGTCAGTACTTGGATGCACACCTATCGTCAGACATAGGTCACTCTCTCTAATATCAGCTTTATCAATAATAAGGTTGCAATTTTGGTCTTCATATGCCTTATTTCTTTTCTTTTTTTTTTTCTGAGACGGAGTCTCGCTCTGTTGCCCAGTCTGGAGTGCAGTGGCCGGATCTCAGCTCACTGCAAGCTCCGCCTCCCCGGTTTATGCCATTCTCCTGCCTCAGCCTCCCGAGTAGCTGGGACTACAGGCGCCCACCACCTCGCCCTGCTAGTTTTTTGTTTTTTTAGTAGAGACAGGGGTTCACCGTGTTAGCCAGGATGGTCTCAATCTCCTGACCTCGTGATCCGCCCGTCTCAGCCTCCCAAAGTGCTGGGATTACAGGCTTGAGCCACCGCGCCTGGCCGCCTTATTTCTTAATCTTATTTCTCAAATGGTTCAGAGCTTTTTCAAGCAAAGAGAGTACTATTTATAGACTGCTCTTCCAAGAACCCCCACAGCACTGAAAGCCTGATATGAGTGCCACCAAATAGCCACAGGTATATCACAGACACATTTAGTTTGGAGAGGTAGCATGGAGCAATTAAATGAGTCAACAGACCTCATTTCTTCTTCTAAATTCATTTATTCATACATTTATTCAACAAATGTGAATCAAGCACCAAGGATGTGCCAGTCATTGTTAAAGGAGCTGGAGATTGAGCCATGAACAAAACTGATCAAAATCCGCCATAGTGTGGCATACATTTTAGTGGGACTGACAATAAGCCAGGATATATGGTAATTTAGGAGGTAATACATCCTAAGGAGAAATAAACAGCACAGGGAAGGAAAATAGGAAACATCAGTGGAGGGTGTGAAATGTTAGGTAAGGCGTCCAGGAAAAGCCTCATTAAGAAGACGGCATTAAAGACCTGAAAGAAATGGAAGCAATCAATGGATATTTGGAAATAAAAGATTCCAGACCAAATAAGTGCCACATGTAAAGGCTCTGAAGTGAGAGTGTGTGGTCTGAAGGAAAGTTTGTGTAGCAGAGTGATGGCAGGTGGAGAGACTAGAAAATGAGGGAAGAGATGTCTCAAGAAGCCAGCTTAGTCTGGGTGCGGTGGCTCATGCCTGTAATCCCGGCACTTTGGGAGGCCAAGGCGGGTGGATCACTTGAGGTCAGGAGTTCAAGACCAGCCTGGCCAACAAGATGAAACCCCGTCTCTACTAAAAATATAAAAATTGGCTGGGCGTGGTGGCAGGCACCTGTAGTCCCAGCTAGTCAGGAGGCTGAGGCAGGAGAATCACTTGAACCCGGGAGGTGGAGTTCGCAGTAAGCTGAGATCACGCCACTGCACTCCAGCCTGGGTGACAGAGGGAGACTCCATCTCAAAAAAGAAGAAGACAGCACTCAGCTGGGCACAGTGGCTCATACCTGTAATCCCAGCATTTTGGGAGCCCAAGGTGAGAGGATCACTTGAGCCCAGGGATTCAAGACCACCCTAGGTAACATAGCGCAGCCTTGTTTCTACAAACACATTTAAAAAATTAGCTTGATGGCACACATCTGTTTTCCCAGGAGGCTGAGGTGGGAGACTTGTTTGAGCCCAGCCAGTCGAGACTGCAGTGAGCTGTGATTGCACCACTGCACCCCAACCTGGGTGACAGAGTGAGACTCCATCTCAAAAAAAAAGCCAGTTCAGATAACGCTTTGTAGCTCAGGGTAAGCACTTTGACTTTTACTCATCCATTTACCCACTGCAGTGCTCAGGCAGAAGGGTGACATATCTGAATCTGTTGAGAGCAGATTAGGGGAAGTAAAGGCAGAAACCTGAAGAGCAGCCAGGAGGTTGTTGGTGGCTTAGGCCAGAATGGGAACAGTGGAGAGAGTTGGAAGGGGTCAATTCTAGAGATGTTTTGAAGGTAGACCTCACTAAGTGTGTTGATACATTGAAGCTAAGGTGTATGACAAAGAGAAGATAAGGATAGCTCAAGATTTTTGACCTGAGCAATTGAAAGATGCAGTGGCAATTAACTGAACAGTTTAGGGGTCAAGGGAGCGGATACCAGGAACTTGGTCCTGGACATGTTAAGTTTGAGGTGCCCATTGGACATTTAAGAGGATGTGTCAAATAGGCAGTTGTATAAGTCTCGAGTTTAAGAGAGAGGTCCAAGCTGCTTTTTAGCTTACCATTTACCACTTGCTAGCCCCATGACCTTACACCAGTCATACTTCCCTCTTATATTAAGCAGAAAGAAAAACAGTAGCTATGATACAAGGTTGTTGTGAGGATTAAACTTGATGATTAGTTAAGTCAGTGGTTTACCGGAGGCTCTGAAAAAATTATGACTATTACTAAGTTCAATTAAACATACAGGCCGGGCTGGATGGCTGATGCCTGTAATCCCACCACTTTGAGAAGCCAAGGCAGGGGGGTAACTTGAGGCCAGGAGTTTGAGACCAGCCTGGCCAACATGGCAAAACCCCGTCTCCACTAAAAATACAAAAACTACCCAGGTGTGGTAGCATGCACCTGTAATCCCAGCTACTCAGGAAAGTGAGGCACAAGAATCTTGTGAACCCGGGAGGTGGGAGGTTGCAGTAAGTCAGGACTGCGCTACTGCACTCCAGCCTGGGTGATACAGAGAGACTCTGTCTCAAAAACAAAAAACAAAACCAAAAAAAAAAAGAACAAAAAACCATACAGGCTAGGTGCAGTGTATAATCCCAGCACACTTTGGGAAGCTGAAATGGGAGGATTGCTTGAGCCCAGGAGTTTGAGACCAACCTGGGCAACATAGTGAGACCTTGTCTCTACAAAAAATTGTCCGGGCACAGTGGCTCACGTCTGTAATCCCAACACTCTGCGAGGCCAAGGCGGGTGGATCACGAGGTCAGGAGTTCAAGACCAGCTTGACCAACATGGTGAAACCCCATCTCTTCTAAAAATACAAAAATTAGCCGGGTATGGTGGTGTGTGCCTATAATCCCAGCTACTTAGGAGGCTGAGGCAGGAGAGTTGCTTGAACCCGGGAGGCAGAGGTTGCAGTGAGCCGAGATCATGCCATTGCCCTCCAGCCTGGGCGACCGAGAGAGACTCCATCTAAAAAAAAACAAATGTTTTTTTTTTAATTATCTGAGCATGGTGGTGCATGCTTGTAATCCCAGTTATTTGGGAGGCTGAGGTGGGAGGATTGCTTGAGCCCAGAAGGTGGAGTTTGCAGTGAGCTGAGATCACGGCACTGAACTTCAGTCTGGGCGACAGAGACTCTGTCTCTCAAACAAAATAAAACAAAACGTGCGTTTGGTTGCTGGAAACCCGAAAATGAAAGATTCTGTACCTACCCTCACTCCTAATGCAGAAAACTTAGTCGAAGCTTTCAACAAACTCTCAGGTAACAGCAACAATTTGGGAGAATCAGTAGGTCCTGATATCCGATTGGACAATAAAGGAAGAGTCAAAGACAATGGACAGTTGGTCTCAGTATGGAAACCATCTAGGAGATTAGGAGACAAACCAGAAGGTGTACCTGGTCCTCAGGCCAGCTTGCCAGGCAACACTGGACTCATGACCCTTCCACGCCCTGGCCGCTGCTAGCCTCTCACTTCCCTAGTAGGGTGAATCCTAGTGCCCTGGAGATGTTTCTGTTTTTGTTTTTGTTTTCTCCGAGACAGAGTCTCACTCTGTCGCCCAGGCTGGAGGGCAGCGGTGCGATCTCAGCACACTGCAACCTCCGCCTCCCAGGTTCAAGCAGTTCTTCTGCCTCAGCCTCCCAAGTAGCTGGGACTACAAGCGCCCGCCACCACACCGGGCTAATTTTTTGTATTTTTAGTTGAGACGGGGTTTCACCGTTTCACCATGTTGTCTAGGATGGTCTCACTCTCCTGACCTGGTGATCTGCCCGCTTCAGCCTCCCAAAGTACTGGGATTACAGACGTGAGCCACCGCACCTGGCTGAGATGTTTTTAAAATGTCCAAAGTTGCTCAGGGGTAAAACACCTGATGCTGTGATAATCACATCACCTCCCCAGGCCCGTTTTCCCACCTGCTTTCCTCTCACTGAGCCCTTTCTCCCCATAAGGACCTCTCCAGGCACAAGGGCCATGACCCTGATTCTTCTCAGCTTCTAGGCAGTAGGAGAAACAGCTCAGGGACCCTGTGCAACACTGAACAATGAAAACTCTGAAAAAATGCTGGAACCAACATGAAAAGTCAGGCAGCATAAAAGGAGAGAAGCTACCACTGAGTTCCTATTGGGTGAGGGGCTGTGCTAGATGTTTTCAAGACTGAGAAATTATTGCAAGATTTAAACATGTGTCCACACAACATTTGGCTCAGGGGCTGGCACACAGTGTGTGCACAAAGAGTACAATAAATTTTTGCTGTACTATTTGTATTATATTTCTTTTAACCCTCACAACACCCTGCAAGCTAGGCTCCAACTGAGAAGCAGTTTGGTAGAGAGGTATGTGTTCTTCTGTTAAACAAATCTGGGTTCAAATTCTAACTCTGCCATGTCTAGGTCTTTGTGGCCCTGAGAAAGCCTCATGTCTTGTCTTGTCTTGTCTTTTTTCTTTTCTTTTCTTCACAGAGTCATGCTGTCTCACCAGGCTGGAGTGCGGTGGCGCCATCTCGGCTCACTGCAACCTCTGACTCCCTGGTTCAAGTGATTCTCCTGCCTCAGTCCTCCAGGTAGCTAGGATTACAGGCACGCACCACCACACCCAGCTAATTTTTGTATTTTTAGTAGAGATGGGGTTTCACCATGTTGGCCAGGCTGGTCTCGAACTCCTGATATCAGGTGATCCGCCCACCTCGGCCTCCCAAAGTGCCAGGATTATAGGCATGAGCCACCGCGCCTGGCCCACTTTACTTTTCTGAGTCTTGGTTTGCACATCTATAAAGAGGGGGAAACAATGATACCGACCAAACAAAGATTCATCTAAAACCCTCAGTGTAGGTCCTGGCACATAGTAACTGCTCAATAATTATTATTCTTAGTATTGGAAGAAAGAACACAGAAGTTCCAGAGGTTAGGTCGTTTATCCAAGTTCACACAGCCAAGTAGAATACACTCATGGAAGCCAGGCTCGGTGGCTCATGCCTGTAATCCCAGCACTTTGGGAAGCTGAGGTGGCGGATCACTTGAGGTCAGGAGTTTGAGACCAGCCTGGCCAACATGGTGAAACATCATCTCTACAAAAAATACAAAAATTAGCCGGATGTGGTGGCAGGCACCTGTAGTCCCAGCTTCTTGGGAGACTGAGGCATGAGAATTGCTTGAACCCGGGAGATACAGGTTGCAGTGAGCCAAGATTACGCCACTGTACTCCAGGCTGGGCAACAGAATGAGACTTTGTCTTAAAAAAAAAAAAAAACAGATTCATGGTTTGGGCCTACTCAGCATCTGCGCCTTTCCTTCTGGTGAGAAAACCTTGACTTTTGGGAATTGCCTGCCCCTACTATCAGGCCTGTTGACTTAAGTGGGGTTAACACACCTCTTCCAAGCTCTAGAGGCAAGACGTGACCAACATCTGGCCAATGACGTGTTCCATCCCTCTGGTCACAGTGACTGGTTTGAGGGTGGCCTTATGACTCATGCCAAGTCCACGAGAACACCGAAACTTTGTCAGATCCATTGGGATGGAGATGAACCTTTCTTTTTTGTTTGTTGTTGTTGTTGTTGGGGGGAGTTGTTTGGTTGTCTGTTTGCTTTTTTTTTCTTTTTAAGGCGGAGTTACCCAGGCTTAAGTGCAGTGGTGTGATCTCAGCTCACTGCAACCTCTGCCTCCCAGGTGCAAGCGATTCTCCTGCCTCAGCCTCCTGAGCAGCTGGGAGTACACGCACCCACCACCGCGCCCAGCTAATTTTTGTATTTTTAGTAGAGATGAGGTTTCACCATGTTGGCAGGCTGGGCTCGAACTCCTGACCTCAGGTAATCCACCCATCTCGGCCTCCAAAGTGCTGGGATTACAGGTGTGAGCCACCGCACCTGACCATCTCTGTTTGCTTCTTGAGACAGGGTCTCCCTCTGTCACCCAGGCTGGAATGCAGTGGTGCAATCACATCTCACTGCTGCCTCAACCTCCCAGGCTCAGGTGATCCTCCCACCTCAGCTTCCCGAGTAGCTGGAACTACAAACATGTGCCATTACACCTGGCTAACTTTTGTATTTATTGTCGAGATGGGTTTTCGCCATGTTGCCCAGGCTGATCTCGAGCTCCAGTACTCAAGCAATCCACCCACCTCGGCCTCCCAAAGTGCTAGAATTACAAGTGTGAGCCATTGCACCAGGCCTGAAATGAACCTTTCTTTGGACTTGACATTGGGAGGATATAAACTTGGGAGTTGCTGGAAGTTGCTAGGTAGAGAGAGTGCCCGAATGCAAAGCACACCCAGAGGAACTAGAGCTGAAGGAGAGAAAGAGACTGAAGCTGCCAACTCTAAGGAAGCTCTTGCCTAAACTCTTGAACAAACATGTCTAACGTCTGTACATCAAGTTTTGAGTACATGAAGCAATGACAAGGCAGTAATTCTCTCTCTCTTTCCCTTAAGACAACGAAAAGAATCCTTATTTGGCAAATGTATCAGTCAGGGTCCCAAGTGAAAACAGATGACACACTAAAATTAGAATAATTTGAAGAGGGTTTATTTATGATGGTATGAGTGGGTGCAGAGAAACCATAGGGATAGCACAGTGATCCGGGGCTAGCAACACTTGAGGAACTGCCACCACCCTTAGGCCTGAAGGGACAGGGGAGAGCGTTTCCTGAGGGAGGGAAGTTTGGAAAAGAGGCCTCCTTAAGAAGAGCTGTGACTGCCCATCAAGGACACCCTGTCAACCTGTGGAGGGAGCAAGGGAATAACTACCCAACTTCTCTCCCTTCTGGCCCCTCAGCCCCAGGGTCCCCAGTGGCTGAGCCCAAGAAGGAGCTGGAAGGCACAGGAGGCTGCTCATGTGACCAGATAAGGCAGACACAGAACAGGACAGAGAAGAGGGAAGCATGAGTCTGGAGGGGCAGACAGGAGATGGCTGGCTCTCCCAGAAAGCAGCACAGCCTGGTCTGACTCTCTCTCCTACAGCCCCGTGATGGCTGGTGACAATTTGGAATCTCAGGTCAGAGGGGTTTTTTTTTGTTTTGTTTGTTTGTTTGTTGTTTGCTTGTTTTTGATACGGGGTCTCACTGTCGCCAGGCTGGAGTGCAGTGGCGCAATCTTGGTACACTGCAACCTCCGCGTCTCGGGTGCAAGCGATTCTTCCGCCTCAGCCTCCCGAGTAGCTGGGACTACAGGCATGCGTTACCACGCCCAGCTAATGTTTATATTTTTAGTAGAGACAGGGTTTCATCATGTTGGCCAGGATGGTCTCGAACTCCTGACCTTGTGATCTGCCCGCCTCGGCCTCCCAAAGTGCTGGGATTACAGGCATGAGGCACTGTGCCTGACCTGTTTGTTTGTTTTTAAAGGGACAGAGTCAGGGCTGGGCACTGTGGCTCACGCCTGTAATCCCAGGACCTTGGGAGGCTGAGGCAGGTGGATCACTTGAGGTCAGGAATTTGAGACCAGCCTGGGCAACATGGTGAAACCCCATCTCTACTAAAAAATATATATATTATATATAATCTATAAATACACACACACACACACACACACACACACACACACATAAGCTGGTGGCGCATGCCTGTAATCCCAGCTACTGCAGGTGGCTGAAGGTTGAACCTGGTAAGCGGAGGTTGTAGTGAGCTGAGATTGCACCACTGCATTCCAGCCTAGGTAACAGAGCGAGACTGTCACTAAATAAATTAATTGATAAACAAACAAACAAAGGAACGGGGTCCTGCTTTGTTGTCCAGGCTGGTCTTGAATTCCTAGACTCAAATGATCCTCCCACCTCGACCTCCCAAAGTGCTGGGATTACAGGCATGAATCACTGAGCCTGGCCAGATCACATTTCTAAAACTCTCATCGTTCCCTTTGGTCTTTTCTATATATCCGTGTCCCTCCTTCCCTAGAGAAGACCCTATAGGAGGTTGGAATTCTGAGAATCTGGGAAGAATCCACTGACCAGCCCAGCTTACCTTGTAGTAGAAGCCTCTAGCTCAGCCTCCCAGTGACCAGAATCCTGGGCCGACCCTCAGGCCTCGTCCTGCCAGGTCCCTTGCCCCATAGACATCTCTCTGCTTGCCACTGTGGCCCCAGTCACCACCAGACAGCAGCTCTGTGGCTTTCCTTTCTCTCCATCGGAGATGTCTGTTTCCTTCCGTAGCCAAGCCGAAGAAGGTTCTGGGATTCTCCACTACTGGCAGAAGCCCAAAAGTGCCCTGAGGATGGGGCTGAGTTGCATCCAAGTATCTCATTTTGGTCACACACACACCTGTTCCCTCTTTTTTTTCTTCCCAAGACACTCACCCTAATCTTCTTTGCCAAAATGAGTTCCTCCCCGCTTTCAAATCCAGTTTAAACCTTAAAATCTTTCAGTTTCAACACCAGAGGACATGCAATTTTAAAAATTTTAAAAATAAAAAAACCTGGCCGGGCGCGGTGGCTCACGCCTGTAATCCCAGCACTTTGGGAGGCCGAGGCGGGCAGATCACGAGGTCAGGAGATCGAGACCATCCTGGCTAACAGAGTGAAATCCCATCTCTATTAAAAATACAAAAAATTAGCCGGGCGTGGTGGCAGACACCTGTAGTCCCAGCTACTCGGGAGGCTGAGGCAGGAGAATGGCATGAACCTGGGAGGCAGAGCTTGCAGGGAGACGAGATCACGCCACTGCACTCCAGCCTGGGTGAGAGTGAGACTCCATCTCTAAATAAATAAATAAATAAATTTAAAAAATAAAAATAAAACAACCTTAGAATTTCCTCAGAAAGCCTCCCTCATCAGTTCTCCCGACTCTACTCTTGCTATTATGACGATTATTATCAGAAGGACTTCTGCACATGAATACCTAATAATAGCAACTAACATGTACTAAGATGTACTAAGTGCTGTCAGCCCATTGCTGAGCTATTTGCTGTACAGAAACCATCTCATTTAATCCTCACAGCCACTTTGTAAGGTATGTGCTACTGATATATAGAATATGTTGTGATTGGTAGCCCTGGACTGTACCATGAGGCGACCTTAGGAGCAATTATTTCATCCATTTCTATGGGAAAAAATGAGGCTCAGAAAGCATAAATTACTAACTTAAGTTCACACAAGCAAGCAAAAGGCAGAGATGAAACCTAAACCCAGGTATGACCAACCCCAAAGTCTATGTTCTCTCTCTCTTTTTTCTTTTATTTTTTTGAGACAGAGTCTTGCTCCATTGCCCGGGCTGGAGTGCAGTGGAGCAATATTGGCTCACTGCAACCTCCGCCTCCCAGGTTCAAGTAATTCTCTTGCCTCAGCTTCCCAAGTAACTGGGACTACAGGTGCCCATCACCATGCCCAGATAATTTTTGTATTTTTAGTAGAGACGGGGTTTCACCATGTTGGTCAGGCTAGTCTCAAACTCCTGACCTCAGGTGATCTACCCACCTCGGCCTCCCAAAGTGCTGGGATTACAGGCAAAAGTCACCTCGCCTGGCCAAAGTTTATATTCTTAAGATTGCAATATTTTACTGCGTCCCAGGTATGTGCAGTTCCAGAGTTAGGTAGTAGCTGGAGGAGTTTCTGAATTTTCTCTGTAACATGGTTATACATGTGCTAGAATCGCAGTCAGTGAACTTAATATGCAAATGAAATACTCTGTACACTGTAAACAATGTTATCTCTCAAGTTTTTGCAGCAAACACCACCATTATCCCTGTGTAGTTAAGCCCACTTGGCTACCACTCTTGCTCTCAAACCCCCATGAGATGCCACACACTTGAAAAGGGTTTCATCAGAGACGTCAGTGTAAGATTAAGAACACATGACAGATGAAACAGAGAAAACAAGGGAACTCACTAGCAGTTACGGGTAAGACGCTCAGGCTATTAGCCTGTTGCACTCCCCATTGCCAGCAAAGCCATCTTTAGTCACTTGGAAACCTGGCCTTGCTTTCACTTCCATTGTGAAATGTCCCAGGTAGTATTTTCCCCACAGTGTAAACAAGTCTTTTTACATTAATCAATGCATTTAATTCTCACAAAAACACTATAAAGTAAGTACTGTTATCATCTCCATTTTACAGATGACGTAACTGAGGTACAGAGAGTCTAAGTAGTTCGTTCAACGTCACATGCGACATATGGTAGTGCTAGATTCAAACCCTTGAGTTACTGCAGAATTGTTGCTCTCAAAAACTACTACTCAGGCTGGGCACAGTAGCTCACGGCTATAAACCCAGCACTTTGGGAGGCTGAGGCAGGCCGATCACCTGAGGTCAGCAGTTCGAGACCAGCATGGCCAACATGGCAAAATCCTGTCTCTACTAAAAACAGAAAAAAAAATTAGCTGGGCATGGTGGTGCATGCCTATAATTCCAGCTACTGAGGAGGCTGAGACAGGAGAATCTCTTGGCCTGGGAGGCAGAGGTTGCAGTGAGGTGAGATCCCCCACTACACTCCAGCCTGGGTGACAAAGTGAGACTCCGTGTCAAAAAAATAAAAAAAATAAAAAATAAAATAAAAAACATACACACACACACACAAACTCCTACTACTCTGTAGTTTGACAACAGAGCTAAATGAAGATAATTAGAAAATCCGCTGTTGCACCAGAATTGCAAAAGGGCTGTGGAGATATGCTTTTTTATAGAATCTATGTGCTCTAGTAATGTGGAAGGGAGATCTCCCACCTAAAATGTATGGTGGGGGAGGCCTGTGTCACTCCCCAGACCAGAATTCCCAGGCTCCAGGCTTTCATCTTAGCCCTGTAGTAACCCCTCAGAAAAGAATGCTTCTTTCCCATTTGTTCCAACAAAAATCCTAAGATTGCTCTGATCAACTACCTTGGTTCTGTGCTTAACATTGATCCAGTTACGGAACTAAAGGATGGAATATGCTGACTTGTCGGGCCTGGGTGATATGCACACCCTTCTCTGCAGCCACACCCAAACACATGGAGCAAGAATGGAGAGATGGCTCCTAGCAAAAACTAGAGTACTGAGAAGAGGGGAAAGAATGCTGAGCAAGCAAAACAACAGATGATCCAGGGATTCAGGCATTGACACTGGTAATTACAAGCCAGTGTGATAAATGACTTGACAGGAAGGAACTGGCACTGGAAGACAGCAGAGGAAACACCTAAACTAGAGGAAGTGACATGTAAGTTGAGACCCAAGGAGGAGGTATCCAGGGCAAGGAGGGTGTGAGGTTGGGAAAGGAAACACGCTGTGCACATTTTTTCCTTCTTTCTTTCCCTTTCTTCCTTCTTTCCTTTTTTAGAGACAGAGTCTCACTCTGTCGTCCAGGCTGGTGTGCAATGGCATGATCTCGGCTCACTGCAACCTTCGCCTCCCAGGTTCAAGGGATTCTCCTGCCTCAGCCTCCCAAGGAGCCAGGATTACAGACGCCTGCCACCACCCCCGCCTAATTTTTGTATTTTTAGTAGAGACAGGGTTTCACCATGTTGTCCAGGCTAGTCTCGAACTCCTAACCTCCAGCGATCCACCTGCCTCAGCCTCCCAAAGTGCTGAGATTACAGGTGTGAGCCACCACACCCAGCCACATTTCTTGAAATGTGTGAGATTGGGGCCTAAACATTCACAGATGGGCCAGTCTCGGTGCCTTGAAGTGGGCCTGAGCAGAAAGGAAGGAAAATGGATTGGGGGCTGAAGAGGAGATGAAGCTTTCAGTTTGGATACTGATCCTGAGGGGCACATGGGTCATCCTGTTAGATATGTCAATGAGACAGCTGAATATGTGGGTATGGCTTTTGGGAGCAGGATCTCTGAACAGTGATTTGGGTGTGATCAGCACAAGGATGACCATTGAATGACCATCAATTAAGGTCACCAAATGGTTACTGAGTATAGGAGAGACATCCTTGGGTGAGGGGACCAAGGGGGAACAGACTCTTCAACAAAGACATCCAGATGGCCAAATAGCACAAGAAACAAGCATGTAAAAACATTATTACTGGCCGAGCTTGATGGTTCATGCCTGTAATTCCAGCACTTTGGGAGGCTGAGGTGGGCAGATCACTTGAGGCCAGGAGTTCAAGACCAGCCTGGGCAACATAGCCCAACCTCATCTCTACAAAAATTTAAAAATTAGCCAGGTGTGTCGGCATGCACTTGTAGTGCTAGCTACTCAGGGGGCTGAAGCAGGAGGATCGCTTGAGCCTAGGAGGTTGAGGCTACAATGAGCCATGATCATGCCACTGCACCCCAACCTGGGCAACAGAACGAGATCCTGTCTCAAAACAAAAAACATTATTACTTATTACTATGTGGGTAGACACATTAAAACAGTGAGATACCACTACGCACCTATCAGAATGGCTAAAATTTGAAATTAAAAGGACAGACAATATCAACAACTGGACTTCTCATATACCACTGAAAGGAGTGTAAACTGGTATAACCACTTTGGAAAACTGGCAGTATTTACTAAAACTAAACATACGTACCCCCTCTGACCTAGAAGTTTCACTCAAATATATGTAGCCAAGAAAAATAAATGGTTGAGTCTACCAAAAAGGCGTATGTAAAAGAATGTTTATAACAGCATCATTCAGAATAGCAAAAAGCTACAAACAACCCAAATGTCTCCATTGTTACATGTTCATTCGACAGAATACTATACCACATACATAAAAAACTAAGTACTAAGTACTAACATGGATGAATTTTATAGCTATGATGTTGAGTGAAAGAAGCCAGAACAAAAATAATGTACACCATGCAATTCCATTTAGAAAAATCTCAAAAACAGGTATAGTTAGTTGATGGTAATGGAGGTCAGAAATAGTGGTTTCTATTGTGAGAAGGGGTATGTCTGAAAGGAGGCCAAGAGAACCTTCTGGGGTCCTGGAAATAATCCATATCTTGATCTGGTTGATGGTTATACAGTGTATACATGTATAAAACTTCAAGCTGGGTGTGGTGGTATGTGCCTGCAGTCCCAGCTACTCAGGAGGCTAAGGCAAGAGGATTGCTTGACCCAAGGAGTTTGAGGCTACAGTGAGCTATGACTGCACCTGTGAATAGCCACTATACTCCAGCCTGGGTAACACAGCAAGACCTTGTCTCTAAAAACTAAAAAAAAACCAACAACTTTTTTTTTAATTAAAAAAGTCAGAAAGTAGGCCGGGCGTGGTGGGTCAGGTCTGCAATCCTAGCACTTTAGGAGGCCGAGGCGGGCAGACTGCCTGAGGTCAGGAATTCGAGACCAGCCTGGCTAATACAGTGAAACCCCGTCTCTACTAAAAATACAAAAAATAGCCGGGTGTGGTGGCAGGGCCTGTAATACCATCTACTTGGGAGGCTGAGGCAGGAGAATCACTTGAACTTGGGAGGTGGAGGCTGCAGTGAGCCGAGATCACGCCATTGCACTCCAGCCTGGGCGACAAGAGCGACACTTCGTCTCAAAAAAAAAAAAAAAAATCAGAAAGGATTCATCCAGTTGTTCATTTAAGGTTTGTGCACATTACCATATCTGTTTTATACCTAAAGGTGGGGGTGAGGGAAAGTTTATCCCCTCTTCCCGAAGCTAAAAGTACCAAAGTTAGCACTGATTCAGGGACTGTGGATGTTTTACAATTCGTGATATGATGTGACAGTCTCATAAGGCCCATTTTGATAGTGAAGTTCCCCAGGGCAAGAGCCTCTCTTGTGATTGTCTTCTCTACTCTTCCAAAGCATCTATATTGGGGCTCAGATCACAGCAGGCCCACAATATCTATGACTCAGTATCTGCTCGGAACAGCACACCCAGCCCTTCAGTGTTCAACTCAACACTCACTTCCTGAGTGTCTGCTCTATGCCAGGCCTTGTGCTGAGAGCTAGGTGTACAAACACAGGTAAGAGACCATCCCTACACTTGAAAAGCGGCCAAGCAAGAGGTGGGTACCCCGGGATGAAGGACAGGACCTTACAGCTGCCAACCCATCCACCAACACATGTAAAATAATATTAGTAACAAATAACCACCATTTATGAACTGCCAGGTGCTTTATGGTGTAACAGAATTTTTTTCTTAATTGCTATTTTAAACCACAACTGTTTGCAGCTACTTTTGTCCAGTAGGGGAGTGGCACAATTTTTCTCTGCGTAGAGGGTTCTTTGTTTGGGAAAATACTTAATAAGTTGCTTTGGCATGAAGAATGAAGCTCTCCAGGGCTAGGGCAAGACAAAGACAGCTGAACTGCTTTGCAAATTAGAGTGAGAAAAATGTGGCAGCAGAGAGAGCGAGGGGGGCCTGAATACGGAAGGAAGGGAGATGTTAGGAGGTATAGTTAGAAAGATCTATGCTGCTTTTGTTTTCCCAGGCTCGGTGCTTTAGAGAACCATCCCTTTGCCTTGCTAATCTTACTTATTCTTCAGGTTTTACCCTTCAAAAATCACTTCCTCATACCACACAGCCACCAAAAAGAATGAAGTAAAGCTCTCTGTACTGACATGGAAAGAAATGCCCTGGCTATATTGTGAAGTGGAGGCAGGGGAAGTCACCAGCTGGATAGGTGCATAGTAACAACCCGTTTTTAAAGAGGAGGGTCCTGTATATGTACTTGCACTTGGATACATTTGGAAAGTCCCCCAGAAAAGTACATAACACTCTGTTAACAGCTGTTACCACCAGGGAGGATGGTGGGGAGTAATTTGGAGCTTCTGTTTTCAATTTTTATCCTTTATCTTTAAATATTTTACCATGAGATTTTATCTCTATTTCTCTATTTTATTTATTTGTTTTTGAGACAGGATCTTGCTCTGTTACCCAGGCTGGAGTGCAGTGGCACGAACACAGCTCACTGCAGCCTCAACCTCCTGGGCTGTAAGTGATCCTCCTGCCTCAGCCTCCCAAGTAACTGGAACCACAGGTGTACCACACCATGCCCAAATCATTTTTTTTTAACTTTTTTTTGTAGAGACTAGCCACTACACTACAAAGTGCTGGGATTACAGGCATAAGCCACCTTACCCAGCCTGAGACTCTTAAAAACGGAGTAGGCTTGGTGCAGTGGCTCACGCCTGAAATTCCAGCACTTTGGGAGGCAAGGCGGGAGGACTGCTTGAAGCCAAGACCAGCCTGGGCAACACGGTGAGACCCTTGTCTCTCCGAAAAATTTAAAAATTAGCCAGGCATGGTGGAGCACATCTGTAGTCCCAAATACTCTACAGGATGAGGCAGGAGGCTCACTTACAGCCCAGGAGGTCAAAGCTGCAGTGAGCCCTGTTCATGCTATTGCACTTCAGTCTGGTCAACAAAGTGAGACCCTTTATCTAAAAAAAGAAAGAAAGAGAGAGAGAGAGAAAGGAAAGAAAGAAAGAGAGAGAGAGAAAGGAAGGAAGGAAGGAAGGAAGGAAGGAAGGAAGGAAGGAAGGAAGGAAGGAAGGAAGGGCTGGATGTGGTTGGTCACTCACACCTGTAATCCCAGCACCTTGGGAAGCTAAGAAGGGAGGATTGCTTGAGCCCAGGAGTTCAAGACTAGCATGGGCAACACAGTGAAACCTCATCTCTATGACAATACATTTAAAAATTAAGAAAAAGAAAACAACCCAAAACCTAATCTTCTATTGTAGGTCAGGTCCCTGTGGTATCCTGCCATCCTCCTTTGTGACATTCAGTACCTTTGGAATAGCCTGCCTGTTGACTTCCCCACCCCTCCACCTCCTGCACCCACCCTATTCCCCTTGGCTTCGAGAATACAGGGACCAGGAACGCCTAGCAAAGTGCTTGGTTTAGCAGTTGACCAAATGAATGAGTTCTCCCACCTTCCAATGACTTTTCTCTTGCCTGGGTTTTGAATCTTCCAGAGAAAGGAGAGAACAGCTCAGCCCCATCTGTGTGTACCGCCCAGGCCTGGCTCACACTGTTCCTGCATATTCCCCACTCAGGGCAGGGTAAAGATGCCCTCTTTCTTGTCCTGGAGAGAGACATAAAAGCAGTCGCTCCTGCTGTCTTCACTGCCTCAGCCCTGGGGGACACCAAAATGCCTGAGACCACAACAACGTGTGAGAGGTGCAAGCAGGTGGTAAAGCCAATTACAGGAACAGGCCCGGGCATTCTGGCTGACCTTGGCAGAGGCTTCCCTTCCATCTTCCTTTTCTTTCTAGCAGCTGGGGGAGGAGGGAATGAAGCCCTAATTGCTTTCACCTTGAGAAAAATCTGCTGCTGACCATGTGCAGAGAGAATCATTCTGTCATACAGCAGGGGGGTGGAAATTAGATCAGATTGGGAAGGCTGGCGTTTCCCCTGAGGCTCTCCACTAAGGGGAAGAGAGGCGCTTGGCCTAACGCCCCTCCTCACTCTGCCCTACCAGTCACATAGTGTTAGCTGAGCTCTTCTCTTACTTCTGCCCAGAACCCCACAGGGAACTCCCCATGCCTGCCCCCTTCCCACCCAGGCTGCTGTGACTAACGTGTGCCTTCACTAGGTCTTGCCCAGGCCACAACTCAGGCTGCTGGGTGAGAACTAGAGCTATTCTCACAGGCCCCCAACTGCCAGGCAGATGCCTCTGTCGACCCAGCCAGCCTGTCCCTACCGAGTTCAGACAGGAAGGCGAGGCCGGCCCCTGGGACTACCAGGGAGAGACATCGGCCAGCCACATGTGCCCGATTCTGCCCAGACACTTCTAACAATTGAGGCAGTGGGTGAACTCGCATGCTTTCTCCATCACTGATGAAAAGCAAGTTCAAAAGCCACATACTGTCCTCAAGCCCTGGGGGAAGCCAGGACCCTGACAAAGAGGAGGCATTGTAACTCGATAGAGCAGTCTTGAGTGATACTGATGCATAGAGTCAACCACCACATGCTCAGCATTGGAGCCACCAAGAATCACCCAGAGCACATGTGATACTGACGTTAAGCAATTAATGGCACACAAAGCTTCAGAGCACTAGCTGGTCACCTACTGGATCCCAAGTAGAAATTTCCTGTAAGAAATTCTGAGAAGGGCCAGGTGCAGTGGCTCACACCTGTAATCCCAGTGCTTTGGCAGGCTAAGGCGGGGGAATCACTTTTGACCAGGAGTTTGAGACCAGTCTGGGTAACAAAGTAAGACCCCATCTCTACAAAAAAAAAAAAATTATCCAGGTGTGGGGGCACATGCCTGTGGTCCCAGCTACTTGGGGGCCGAGGTGAGAGGATAGCTTGAGCCCAGGAGGTCAAGGCTGTGGTAAGCTGTGATCACAACACTGCACTCCAGCCTGGAGCAAGCAAGAATTTCATTCTAAAAAAAAAAAAAATTCTGAGGAGGCAATAGAAACCCATAGCTTCATACATAGCCCACTGCAACAAGTTTCTGGCTGTGTGACTTCAATGGTGTCACTTCAATTTTCTCACCTGCAAAATGAGATTAATAATACCTACCTCAAAGGGCTGCCATGGGAATGAAATTAGTATATGTAAACTATTTAGTGCAGCATGGTGCCCGGGAAGTGCTCACTAAATGGTCACTGTCCATACTATTATTGTTATTTTCTATTTTATTTTATTTTATTTTTTTATTTATTTGTTTTTGAGACGGAGTCTCGTGCTCTCACCCTGGTTGGCGTGCAGTGGTGCAATCTCAGCTCACTGCAAGCTCCGCCAACTGGGTTCACACCATTCTCCTGCCTCAGCCTCCAGAGCAGCTGGGACTACAGGCACCCACCACCACGCCTGGATAAATTTTTTTTTTTTTTCGTATTTTTGGTAGAGACAGGTTTTCACCGTGTTAGCCAGGATGGTCTCGATCTCCTGACCTCGTGATCCACCCTCAGCCTCCCAAAGTGCTGGGATTAGAGGCTTGAGCCACCACGCCTGGCCTTTTTTTTTTTTTGAGACGGAGTCTCGCTTTGTCACCAGGTTGGAGTGCAGTGGGCCGATGTCAGCTCACTGCAACCTCTGCCTCCCTGGTTCAAGCGATTTTCCTGCCTCAGCCTCCCAAGTAGCTGAAATTACAGGCACACGCCACCACACCCAGCTAATATTTGTATTTTTAGTAGAGACGGAGTTTCACCATGTTGGTCAGGATGGTCTCGATCTCCTGACCTCGTGATCCTCCTGCCTCGGCCTCCCAAAGTGCTGGGATTACAGGCGTGAGCCACCACGCCCCACCCATATTATTATGGAGCTACCAGTACACACTGTAGTATGGACACTGCAGAGAGATAGAGTGTGGTGGGGACTTTAGGACCATGCCGACCTTGGTGTGAAATCCTGTGTTCATTATTTCTGCCTTATGTGACCTTAGGAGAGTTAATTAATTTCTTTTGGTTTCAGTTTCCCTCTGTAGAAAGGTATCGATAACAACTACCTTGTCAACAGGATAAAGTCCAGTTATTACCAGGGCCCAAGCATGCAGAAGCCACTCAGGAAATATTAGCTGCTGTTGGTACCGAATCATCACCTTCTTTCTGGCATCCTTCACCTTTTTCGTTTGGTAGTTTTTACAGAGACATGACAGTCTGCTTAAAGTGATTTACTGTGGAGGAGCATATTGATTTTTTTTCAAAGCCAGTGGTCTCTTTCCTGTCCTTATTCTTCTTGTCATCTCTACTGTTTGACCCTGGTGGCTACCACTGAGACCTCCTCCCCCTTGGTGTTCTTGACTCCAATACCCCAATCTTTGCTTCTTTCTCTCTCCTCCCTTCTTCACAGTATCTTCAGCCTCCCTGGCTTATTCCACAGTCCTGTAGCCCCCAAATTCTACCTGTTCTCCCCAAAAGAAAGACTATGTGGTCACCAAAACCAAGCTCAGCCTGCCATTCCTCCTGATCTCATTGTCCTGGCCACCCCAACATAAAATCTCAGATACTTTTCTTTTTACTTTCCTCTCTTTCTGAATCCAGTCAATTGCCCTTCTGTTTTTTCCTTCAAAATACGTTTTTCATGTCCATCTCCTTCTTTTCCATTTTCCCTCTTGCCAATGTCAACTCAGGCCTGATCTAGTTTAAACGTCCAATTCCCATCCATTCTGAATATCGCAACCTTCCCAAAAATATCACTTGAAGCTCACCATCAGATAGTCTTTTTCTTTCACCCTTTCATCTCTATTCAAAATCCTATTAAGGCTTTTTCCTTCCTATAGTAGATTCAAGAGCATTCAAGGCCTTCCATACCTAGATTTTCTAGCGTTGGCTTTCCATCAGGCCCCAGTCCAGACCCTCCATTCTGTACATCCCTTATCCACCATGTCCATCTCCTCTCCTTCACATTTGTATCCTCCTCTGCTTGGAATTTCTTCCCTCCATTTGCTCTCCTATTCAAATTTCCATCCTTCATCCTTCAAGGCCTGGCTCAAAACTCAACTCCTTCCTGAAGCCTTCCCTGACCACTCTGGTCAACAGTGATCACTTCCTCTGAGTTCCCTTTCATGGTATTGGGGGTGTAGGGGTGGTGGTGGTGAAGAGCTGACTGTCTGAGGAACTCGTCAGTGCCTGCTGGATCACCTGCCTGTGCCTTCAATGTATACCTGAAGGCAGAGATGGTCTCTCCCACATCCTCCTGGATGACACAGCACAGTGGTTTCGAGTTGAACAGACTTGTGTTCAAATCTTAATCTGTCACTTTCCCACTGGTTGTAAGGCCTCGGCAAGCAACCCACCTACTCCAAGTCTCATTTTTCTCATCCAAAATATAGGAGTCATAAAGGCCTTATACTGTGGTGAAGATTAAATGATAATGTAAGCAAACAACATGGCACAATACTTGGCATACAACCTAGAAAAGTAGGAATTATTACAGGTCCTGGCACCCTGCAGTCTAAACATTATTCTTGCAGCCTTGCTCATTTGCATAGCCAAATAGTAATTTATATAGACTGTGATATTTCACTATAGGTATATCTGCTTCCCAAACCACTTGCTTTTTCCAACTTTCCATTTTTATAAATGCTGCCACTGTTCCAAGGCTCCCGGGATCAAACCTTGGCAATGTACTCAGCTTTTTCTGCTCTTTCATGGGCCAAACTCATTGGCACTTAATCATGAGCTGTCTCTAACTGTTCTGAGATGTCTTAACTCCCCATTGGGACTGTGCATGTTTTGAGAGCAGGAACTATGACCTGCACTGCCTTGGTATCTGTTACACTGGCATAGAGCAGGGACTCAATACAGATTTGTTTTCTAAAAAAAAATTCTATCAACAAACTACAGGGGCAGCCGTGAAGGAGGTATGACAGCAATCTAAAAACAGAATAAGATATTCTGTAATTATGTTTTATCCTCTCCTCTTTCTCTAATTCATATTCCTCCTACTCATTCGTTTTTTTTTGTTTGTCTTTTATTTTTAGGCAGTGTTTCACTCCTGTCGTCCAGGCTTGGAGTGCAATGGTATGAACTCGGCTCACTGCAACCTCTGCCTCTCAGCTCAAGCGATTCTCCTGCCTCCGCCTCCCGAGTAGCTGGGACTCCAGGTGCATGCCACCATGCCGAGCTAATTTTTGTATTTTTTATAGAGATGGGGTTTCACCATGTTGGCCAGGCTGGTCTCAGAACTCCTAGGCTCAAGCAATCAGCCCGCCTTAGCCTCCCAAAGTGCTGGGATTACAGGTATGAACCACAGCGCCCAGCAATTCCTCCTACTTGTTCTTTTTTTTTTTTTTTTTTAGACAGTCTCGCCCAGGCTGGAGTGCAGTGGCACGATCTCAGCTCACTGCATGCAACCTCTGCCTCCTGGGTTCAAGTGATTCTCCTGCCTCAGCCTCCCAAGTAGCTGGGATTACAGGCAGCCACCACCACACTCGGCAAATTTTGTATTTTTAGTAGAGATGGAGTTTCACTATCTTAGCCAGGCTGGTCTTGAACTCCCGACCTCAGGTGATCCACCCCGCCCCTAGCCTCCCAAAGTGCTGGGATTACAGGCATGAGCCACCGCACCTGGCACAATTTATTTTTAATAATAAACTCAAATTTATTTCAGTAATTTTGCAATTCACCATTAAATGATTGATCTATCATTCAGGGTCTTAGCAAGAAATTGAACTAAACTCAGATAATTCAAGAAACTTTAATGAAGGGAATATTCAAGAGATATGGGTAGAGTTATGGGAGCCAAAATGGGAGGTTGAGGCAGCCACAGGCTAGCAATAGCAGGAAGCCACCACGACTGCACTTGCTTAAAAAGGCAAGGGGAGGAAATGCAGTTTCCTTGAACCCAATGGCACGCCAAGCCATGGAAGAGGGGCCACAGGCAGGAGCTATTATGTTGGAAGGAAGTAATCATTGCCAGAAAAAATTTAAAATGTGGCTGGGTGTGGTGGCTCACATCTGTAATCCTAGCCTTTGGGAGGCCAAGGCGGGTGGATCACCTGAAGTCAAGAGTTCGAGACCAGCCTGGCCAACATGGCAAAACCCCGTCTCTACTAAAAATATAAAAATTCGCTGGGCGAGGTGGCGCGCACCTGTAGTCCCAGCTACTCAGGAGGCTGAGGCAGAAGAATCGCTTGAACCCGGAAGTGGAGGTTGCAGGGAGCTGAGATTACACCACTGCACTTCAGCCTGGTCAACAGAGCAAGACTCCATCTCAAAAAAAAAAAAAAAAAGCATCCACTGTAGCTACAGACCCTGTCACAGTGAGATGGTCATGAGGCTGAGCTGGTCCTCAGAGCTGCCTTCTTCCGCTCTCTAGTCCATGTTCCCCTCACCCTTTGCCAACATGTTGGCCAGAGGAAATTCTTTACTCAGTGGAATGAACCAAACCTTCATTTCCACAGGATTCAAGCCATAAGTGGTCCTGTCTTTATTGCTTTGCTATAGTTTTACATTGATAATTATTCGGTATGGGAGTACTAAGACCCTAGTGAATCCACTGGGAATAAACACAAGTATTCTTTCCCCTGTTGGTAGCAGCAACCTAATTTCCATGCAGGATTAATCACCCTAGTCAATAGTATAAACTCCTTATCTGCCAGTGGTTCAGTAGTATGAAGAGTCCAAAATGACTACTGGAAAGTCTCAGCTTCCAAATTAATAGAACCAATGTAATGTCTGTGTTCCCTGGAGGAAGCGTTCCTCCCTTAGGAAATAGGACTTCCAAACCTACTGAACCCAGAGTCACAGGGACAAAAAGAAAAAAAAAAATCTGAGTTATTAAGTAGAAATGTGAGAAAGATCAGTTCCACTCCTACCCTGAATACAGACGGCACTGTATACTGGTGACTTGTTTAAGGCATATGCCACATCCTTTGACATCACCACAAAACTTGTTTTTCTTTTTTGTTTTCTTTTTGTGGAAACAGGGTCTCACTATGTTGCCCAGGCTGTTCTCAAATTCCTAGCCTCCAGCTATTTTCCTGCCTTTGCCTCCCTAAGTGTTGGGATTACAGGTGTGAGCCATCATGCCCAACTGACATCACCTCAACTTTCAGGTTGCTGTCTCCTTGATGGCATTCCCAGGAATCAGCTGGCTGTGACTTCCTAAGCCATTCCTACACTATCCAGAGTTCTTAAGGTGTGACATCTGAACTGGAAATTTTCGCTGGTGATTTTACCACCTCTCTATGAAAGTGTTCAAGGGATATTCTGGTTATTTGAGAACATTTTATATTCTCATCACCAAAAACAAAACCAAGAAAACCACAATCACCCTTATTTTGTAATTTTCTTTTTACGTCATACAGGGCAGACCCCTACCTCAGATACTTGGGTTTTGCCATGCAATTGATGCCTAATTATCGCTCATATCCCTGCTCTCATGGCTTCACCCCACACAGACAAGAGTATGTCCGCTAGGCCTATTTTAGCATTTTTCACAGAGATGTTTTAAATTTGCTCAATTGCAAATGACAACGTGGTAATTATTTCTGTGACATTCATAAACTGTGATACGCTCTGTAACACATCAACAAAGTGTCAAGTGGGTTTTGTGTTGGTCAAGAAAAAAAGATAATGAGGCCGGGTGCAGTGGCTATCGCCTGCGCATTTTGGGAGGCCAAGGTGGGCAGATCACCTGAGGCCAGGAGTTCGAGACCAGCCTAGCCAACACGGAGAAACCCCATCTCTACTAAAAATACAAAAAATTAGCCAGGTGTGGTGGCACATGCCTGTAGACCCAGTGAGGCATGAGAATCACTTGAACCCGGGAGGTGGAGGTTGCAGAGAGCCAAGTTCATGCCACTGCACTCCAGCCTGGGTGACAGAGTGACTCTGCCCTGCCCTGCTTCCCCTGACAAAAAAGAAAAGAAAAGAAAAAAGGACGATGGCCCCTAATGCTTCCCATTTCATAATTTGATCTGATATCTATGATTAAACTGAGTAGCAGTGTGTGATGAAAGAAAGAGTCTGACTTCATGTTCAAAATTCTGGGAGAAACACCCTCATTATAGTAATCAACCTCATGCATTTAAATAAGTGTTTCATAGAGCAAATCTCCACAATTATTTGGGAGCTATGAGCTTGGACTTTGAAATCAGACAGCCCTGGATTTCAAGCTTTAGTTCGCCACGTATGTGACGTGCGCGGATTATTGAACTTTTTGAGCCTCAGTTTCTTCTTCTCTATAAAGTGGGTGAAACTATTGTCCTTTCTCCCAGACTTAAAGGCTTACAAAGAGACTGGCATATACTAAATTACTTTAAAAATATTAGCGATTGTGGTTTCTAATAGTTATTACTCACTAGGCATTATAGGTATTGGGTTCTAAGATGAATGAAAGATTTCAGAAGTCTCTGCTTATAACAGGAAAATTTATCAAGAGGAAAAGACGACTCCAACTTAAGTTTCCAAGTTCCTTAGGTCATTTTGTTAGAAGGTTGGACTCATTTCGCCTTCCGCCCCCCCCCCAAAAAAAAAAAAAACACTTGATAAAACTTTTCAGAAAGAAAGCACAAATGCTTAATTTAAATTTTATCATAGCTATTTAAAATAAAATAGTTTTAGAATAAATTTTCACTTAGGTCAACATGATACAAAGAAATTCTGTTTTAATGAGTTGTAAGTTTATCTTGTAGGACACTGAAACCACTGTATAATCATTGAAGTCAGTATAGGTAAACCACATTTTACGGAACTAGGGGCCAGAATTTGCCAGTTTTAAGGGTTTATGATTAAATGTTTGTCTTTAAATCCCTAAGTAAGTCACACCTATGATAATGCTTAAAACATTTGGGCTTTCAGCTGGGCACGGTAGCTCACACCTGAAATCCCAGCACTCTGGGAGGCCAAGGCAGGCGGATCACTTGAGATCAGGAGCTCGAGACCAGCCTGGCCAACATGATGAAACCCTATCCCTACTAAAAATACAAAAATTAGCCAGACATGGTGGTGCACACCTGTAGTCCTAGCTACTCAGTAGGCTGAGGCAGGAGAATTGCTTGAACCTGGGAGGCAGAGGTTGCAGTGAGCCAAGATCATGCCACTTGCACTCCAGCTTGAACAACAGAGCAGGACTCCATCTCAAAAAAAAAAAAAAAAAAAAAAAAAAAAAAAAAAAAAAAACACAAAAAAAATTGGGCTCTTGAGTTAGACTACCTGAATTCAAATCTGCAGTAACCTTGCGAGTGACTTAACCTCCTTGTGCTTTTATTTTCTCAGCTGTAAAATGGGAATAAGAGTACCAGCTTCAGAGGACTGTTGTAAGAATTAAATAACTAAACACATATAGATGTTGGCTATCATTATTTCTTATTCCTGCAATTCCAAGTTCCCAGTAAGTAAATGTAATGTGAAGAGAAGTAGGATCAGCCTATCCTGTCAAAAGAAGTATCTCAAGCTGGACGCAGTGGCTCACACCTATAATCCCAGCACTTCAAGAGGCTGAGGTGGGAGGATCGCTTGAGCCCACGAGTTTGAGACCAGCCTGGGCAACTTGGCAAAACCCAGTCTCTACAAAAAATACAAAACTTAGCTGGGCATGGTGGCAGGTGCCTATAGTTGTAGCTATTCAGAGGGGCTGAGCTGGGAGGATCACTTGAGCCCAGGAGGTCAAGGCTGCCATGAACCAAGATTGCACTACTGCACTCCAGCCTGGGGGACAGAGTGAGACCCCATCTCAAAAACAAGAAAAAAAAAGTATTTTAGAGTCAAAAGTGCCCTAGTGAGCTTGGCACAGATAGTGAACTGCTATCCCAAGAAATGTAGACCAATCATGTTGATAAGGTATCCATTTTATACACATCCCCCTAGAGCTTAGGGACAAGCCTAGTGAGTCAGCTTATTGGGTCACGCAATCAACTGACTAGTCCCAAGTTTTGAAAAATTAGATTTTCCAAAAGTTCATTTAAAAAAACTTAAAGAAAGGCCAGGCTCGGTGGCTCACGCCTGTAATCCCAGCACTTTGGAGGCCAAGGCAGGCGGATCACAAGGTCAGGAGATCGAGACCATCCCAGCTAACACGGTGAAACCCCGTCTCTACTAAAAATACAAAAATTAGCCAGGCATGGTAGCAGGTGCCTGTAGTCCCAGCTACTCAGGAGGCTGAGCCAGGAGAATGGCGTGAATCCGGGAGGCAGAGCTTGCAGTGAGCCGAGATCACACCACTGCACTCCAGCCTGGGCAACAGAGCAAGACTCCATCTCAAAAAAAAAAAAAAAAGTCAAAGTAGGCCTCAAGTCTGTTTACTACACTCTATTCCTGGGCTGTGGCCTCACTGATGATAGCATGTAAGTGGTCTCAGGCAGTTTTCCGGGTAGTCCTGTTCCAATACTCAGAGACTAAAAACATATTGATTTTTCCCTCCTTTGTTCCTTTTCACCTAGGTAGGAAGTGAGAACGGTGGCTCACACCTAAAATCCCAGCACTCTGGGAGGCCAAGGCAGGTGGATCATTTGAGGTCAGGAGTTCGAGACCAGTCTGGCCAACATGGTGAAACCCCATCTCTACTAAAAATACAAAAATTAGCCAGACATGGTGGTGCACATCTGTAGTCCTAGCTACTCAGTAGGACCAATATGCTCTCCTTTTTTTTTTTTTTTTTTTTTTTT
>NW_016818423.1:1307475-1319764 GCF_001698545.2 Rhinopithecus bieti
GCCTCCCAAAGTCCTGGGATTACAGGCTTGAGCCACACCGCCCGGCCTTAGCTCTCCTTTTTATCAACACTGAGTGTAGTATCAGGTTCAAAGTTTCAGCTCAGCAGTTGATTGTTAAGACTAACTTGAGATTAGGGAGAAAGGCAGGTGAGAGTTGGGCAGGCCCAACCATGAACCATGTCATTCCACTGCTGAGAAACCTTTGAATGCCTTTCCTATGCAAACTTAAGAGGCTTATAAGAATAAAATAGGCCAGGAACAGTGGATGGCCAGGTGCAGTGGCTCACGCCTGTAATCCCAGCATTTTGGGAGGCTGAGGCAGGCAGATCACCTGAGATCAGGACTCCGAGACCAGCCTGGCCAACATGGCAAAACCCTGTCTCTACTAAAAATACAAAACTTAGCTGGGCGTGGTGGTGGGTGCCTGTAATCTCAGCTATTTGGGAGGCTGAGGCAGGAGAATCACTTGAACCCAGGAGGTGGAGGTTGCAGGGAGCCGAGATCACGCCATTGCACTCCAGCCTGGATGACAAGAGCTAAACTCTGTCTCAAAAAATAAAAAATAATAAAATAAACTTAGACTGATCTCTTTTTTAACAGGATATAAACCTCTAAGATCCAGCCAGGCTGAACTACAGGTAGGTCCTCAAACAACCAAGTTCTCTCTCCCCTCTACACCCTCTCATGCGCGTCGGATGCGCTTCTCCAGTCCTTTACCTGACTAACACCTGAGGTCAATTAAGTTCGGCCTAGATGACACCTCCTCCAGGAAGCATTCCTTAACCTGAGACTGGGTTAGGTGATCCTCCTCTGTACTCCTATAACACCTTGTATTTAACCTTATTCTTATAATTTTACCCACACTGATCTGCAATTGCCAACGTACTTATCTGAGTTCCCCCCACCCCCCCGTTATCAGTATCCTGAGGATAGGAACCCACATCTTACTCACCATCATATTCTTAGCCTCTAGCATACTTCTGGCACATAGTAAATGCTCAATAAGTAAATACTTGTTGCATATTTACTGTAGTAGTCTCCTAATTGGTCCTCATGCTTTTGTTTTTCTCCCAATTTCTACACAACAGCCAGAGAAAGCTCAGCACATCTTACATGGCCGTGCAGCATTCTGACCCTACCTACCTCACCCACCTCACTTCTACTTGTTATGCTCACTGACTTCTCCAGCCATACGGCCTTTCTTTTTTTCTTAGATTCACTCAACCAGTACCTGCCTCAGGGCAGCTGCACTTGCTGCACCTTTTGTCCAGAGAGCTCTTCCCCTAGTACGTGCCATGGCTGGCTTCTTCTCCCCCATCAGGAACCCCTGAGAGAGACCTTCCCAGACCATCCTGCTTAAAGTAGCAACCCCATCCCTTCTCAGTCACACTACCACAGTATCTTATCTTTTTTTTTTTTTTTTTTTTGAAATGGAGTCTTGTTCTGTCTCCCAAGCTGGAGTGCAGTGGCTCGATCTCAGCTCACTGCAACCTCGCCTCCCAGGTTCAAGCAATTCTCCTGTCTCAGCCTCCCGAGGAGCCGGGATTATAGGCACACACCACGGCGCCTGGCTAAATTTTGTATTTGTAGTAGAGATGGAGTTTCACCATGTTGGCCAGGCTGGTCTTGAACTCCTGACCTTGGGTGATCTGCCTGCCTCAATCTCCCAAAGTGCTGGGATTATAGGCATGGGCCACTATGCCCGGCCATTTTATTATCTTTCTAGAAATTATTTCTACCCTGTGTACTTGGTGTTTATCTGTCTCCCCTATGCAGAAAGCAGCACAAAAGCAGGAACCCTCTCTATCTTGTTTACTGCTTACCCCACACCCAGTACAATGGCTGGCATCTATTAGGTAGATAGGTAATATATATTCATTGGATGAATGAATGTATGCATGCCTCATGAATGGAACAAATGCTGCCCTTGAAATAGTCACATTGGGCGCTGTGTCTATCCTTGCTCTGACAGTGCCATATTGCTCAAAGGTATTTTGGGACCTCATCTTTTAGAACTGACTTCAGGATCACTTCAAAAGTTACACAAGCTCTTAGACAAGATGGCATGAAGAAAAAAAGTTGCAGAAAAAAATCAGATTCACAGCTGGGAATGGTGGCTCACATCTGTAATCCCAGCACTTTGGGAGATTGAGGCAGAGGGTTGCTTGAGCCCAGGAGTTAAAAGATCAGCCTGGTCACGGCAGTGAAACCTCATCTCTACAAAAGAAACAAATTTAAATTAACTGGGCATGATGGTACGTGCCTGTTGTCCCAGCTACTGGGGAGGCTGAAGCAGGAGGATTGCTTGAGCTCAGGAGTTTGAGGCTGTGAGCCATGATTGCGCCACTGTACTCCAGCCCGGGCAACAGAATGAGACCTTGTCTCAAAAATAAAAAATAAATAAAATGTGTCACCTGTGTCAATATTCTGAAGAATACATTTTAGGCTCTAAAGGGAATTTGCAAAGAGAAATTCAGGCACCTCTCATTTAGAAGTGTTATGTTACTTCTAAAAGATCATCTTGTTTTACAGTGAAACTTTTTAATTTTTTTTCTGAAACAGTCTTGCTCTGTTGCCCAGGCTGGAGTGTAGTGGTGTGATCTTGGCTCACGGCAACTGCCACCTCCTGGGCTTAATTGATTCCCCTGCCCTGGCCTCCCTAGTTGCTGGGATTACAGGTGCACGCCACCATGCCTGACTAATTTTTGTATTTTTAGTAGAGACGGGGTATCACCATGTTGTTCAGGCTGGTCTCGAACTCTTGACCTCAGGTGATCTGCCTGCCTTGGCCTCCCAAAGTGCTGGGATTACAGGCGTGAGCCACCATGCCTGGCCCACAGTGAAACTTTATACACTAAGACAACAGTGTTTTCACTTTTGGACTGCTTTCTCATTTTAGTGATTTTTGAAACAGTTCCATTGTGAATAATTCAATTTCTAGAAAAAAAAAAAAAACACAATGGTATTTAGGTTAGAAGGCATGTCAGGGTCTAAATAATTGCTTCCTTCTCTCCTACAAGAATCACTCCAGCCTGATAACTTTGCTATTCCTCAAGCATCTCACAGATTCTCACCAGTTTGTGCCCCTCTTTCTGTTCTTTCCTCTGACAGAATAGACCTTCTATCTTTTACCCCAGTCCCTAGCAAAATTGTATTCTTCCTTCTAAGGCCCTGCTCAAATATTTGCCTTCCAGAATTCCCACCCCATGTAAACTTCCTTCAGAATTAATTCCATTATTTGCTGGGTATGGTGGCTCACGCCTGTAATTCCTACACTTTGAGAGGCCGAAGCGGGTGGATCACTTGAGGTCAGGAGTTCAAGACGAGCCTGGCCAACATGGCAAAACCTTGTCTCTCCTAAAAATACAAAACTTAGCCAGGCGTGGTGGCGCACGCCTGTAATCCCAACTACTTGGGTGACTGAGGCATGATAATCACCTGAACCTGGGAAGTTAAGGTTGCGGTGAGCTGAGATCATACCACTGCACTCCAGCCTGGGCAACAGAGCGAGACTGTCTCAAAAAAAAAAAAAGAAAGAAAGAAAAGAATTAATTCTATCATCCCCTTACTTCCCACACCACCTAGTATAAGCGCCATGAGGCCATGAGGGCAGGTGCAATGTCTGTCTTCTTCATGACTATGTCCCCAGGACTGAGCACAGTGTCTAGCACATGGTACATGTTCAAAATATATTTGTTGAATGAATGAATGCTTCTCCATTCTATTATGTTGCATATATTATTTAGGTTTTTTGTTTGTTTGTTTTTTGAGACAGAGTCTCACTCTGTCACCCAGGCTGGAGTGCAGTGGTACAATCTCAGCTCACTGCAACCTCCAGGTCCCAGGTTAAGCAATTCTCCTGTCTCAGCCTCCTGAGTAGCTGGGACTACAGGTGCCTGCCACCACACCCAGCTGATTTTTGTATTTTTAGTAGAGACGGGGTTTCACCATATTGGTCAGGCTGGTCTTGAACTCCTGACCTCAGGTGATCCACCCACCTCGGCCTCCCAAAGTGCTGGGATTACAGGTGTGAACCACCGCACCCAGCCTATTATTTAGTTCTTTAAATGTCTTCCTTTCCCTCAAGACTGCCAATTTCTTCTATAGTGAGGTCCACAGCTTTATTCATCTTTTATCTCTCTGAGGCATAAAGAGGACAGAGGTGAGCCTCGGCCCAGAAGGTGGCATTTATTTTGCTAAAATTCCAAAGCTTGCTCTCAGATCAACTAGCATCACAGTGAATTCCTTTGCTTTTACATTATCTTTGAGCCCAGACTCAGCTTCTGACGTGAAAGGGTGGCCCTAAGTTCTGAATATTATCCGCCTCCCCAACCCCAGGCCTGAGCCTAACTGAGCCCAAATGTAGTGTCCCTTGGGCCTACATATCTCCTAATTGAGGGTAAACTCCCTTCTCTCCCTGGGCTCCTCTGAATGCCATTGCAGTCTCGTCTCCCATTCCACCACCGGAATCATCTAGGACAGGATCACTATCTCAATCAAACGCTTAAAGAGGCAGGCTGGTAGCATAAACACCTGGGAAGTTAGAGGTAGTGCCATCTAAAGGCAGAAGCTAGTTATTGCTTGGAGGAGTATGAGCCCGGAGCTCCAGTACGTCCCTAGAATATCTGATGTTTCAAGAAAAACTAGAAATCCAGAACTTTAAAAAAAAATGTGAAATCTCCCAATGTTTAAGTATTGGCAACTAATTCAATTTTTTCAATTAAGTAGGCCTAATTTTATTTTATTTTTTGAGACGGAGTCTCACTGTGTCACCCAGGCTGGAGTGCAGTGGCACAATCTTGGCTCACTGCAACCTCTGCCTCAGCCTCCCAAGTAGCTGGCATTACAGGTGCCTGCCACCACGCCCAGCTAATTTTTGTATTTTTAGTAGAGATGGGGTTTCACCATCTTGGCCAGGCTGGTCTTGAACTCCTGACCTTGTAATCTACCCATCTCAGCCTCCCAAAGTGCTGGATTACAGGCGTGAGCCACTGCACCCAGCCTAGATAGGCCTAATTTTAAAACATATGCACAGGCTAAATCTAACCTGTGAGCCGTGGTGTTCTTCACTCCTTTCAGCCTCTGACCACGTGATCTCACTGTTCTCCACTGGCACTCTATTTCCTTGTCTGAGCATCAAGATTCAGACTACCTTTTGGCCTTATCTCCTGCCATCTTCCATGAGCCCCTCCCAACTCACCCAAATCTAGATCATATACTGCAACTTGCCATTCCAGGGACCCACACCAAGTTTCGTAATGTTTTGTTGTCTTTGCACGTGCTGTTCCTATCGATATTCATTGAGTCAACAAATATTTACTGATTAGCCAATCCAGCCCAGCACTGTGCTGGGGACATAACCTTAAACACCAGAAACAAAGTTCCTGCTCTCATAGAGCTTACATTTGAGTTGTAGAGATGGAGGTTACTCAAATAATCACAAAGAGGTAAATTCTTGTTGGTTTTTTTTTTTTTTTTTGAGATGGGGTCTCACTCTGTCACCCAGGATGGAGTACAACGGCATGATCTCGGCTCACTGCAACCTCTACCTCCTGGGCTCAAGCAATCCTCCCACCTCAGCAAGTAGCTGGTACCACAGGCTCACATCACTACGCCCAGAGAATTTGTTTGTTTGTTTGTTTTGTTTTGGTAGAGATAGGGTTTCGCCATGTTGCCTAGGCTGGTTTTGAACTCCTGAGCTCAAGTGATCCACCCAGTTTTGCCTCCCAAAATGCTGGGATTACAGGCATGAGCCACCACATCCAGTCCCAAAGAGGTAAATTTAAAAGATGCTGTTTTAGGAAAGAGCCATGAAAGCAGGTAACAAAGGGAACTAAGCCGACCTGCACTAGGGCGCCTGGACACCTTCCCTGAAGAAGTGGCAATTGACTAAATCTGAAGACTATATAGGAATTACAGTAGCTAAAAAAAAGAAGAGGAGCTAAAGAAAGAAAAGACGAGGGACTAGACTGGAGTAAAGGGGACAGTGATTGGAGTTTTAGGTTAAGGAGCCAGAATGGGTGTGGTTGAGAGGAAGCAGGAGTCTGGCTTATCTGAGGAACTGAAAAAGGCCAGGGCTGCTAAGCACAGGAACCAGGCAGGAGAATGGCATGAGATGAGGTACGAAAGCCAGGTGTAGCTGGGCACAGTGGCACCTGTAGTCTCAGCTACTTGGGAGGCTGAGGAAGGAGGATCATTTGAGGCCAGGAGTTGGAGGCTGCAGTGAGCTATGATGGCGCCACTGCATTCCAGCCTGGGCAACACAGTGAGACCCGATCTCTATAAAAAAAGAAAAGAGGCCGGGTGTGGTGGCTCATGCCTGTAATCCCAGCACTTTGGGAGGCTGAGGCAGACGGATCACCTGAGGTCAGGAGTTCGAGACCAGCCTGACCAACATGGAGAAACCCTGTCTTTACTAAAAATGCAAAATTGGCCGGGCATGGTGGCACATGTCTATAATCCCAGCTACTAGCGAGGCTGAGGCAGGAGAATCGCTTGAATCTGGGAGGCGGAGGTTGTGGTGAGCCGAGATTGTGCCATTGCACTCCAGCCTGGGCAACAAGAGTGAAACTCTATCTCAAAAAAAGAGAAGAGAAGAGAAGACAGAAGAAAAGAAAAAAAAAAGAAAAGTCAGGCATGCAGGTAGGGGCAGGTCAAACATGTTAACAGGACTGGGGTCTTTATCCTAAAGGCAATAGGAAAAATATTATTCTGGCTTCTGGGTTGAAAACAGAAAAGGAGAAAAGGAGTGGAAGTAGGGGACCAGGTCAGAGGTGGCAGAAGTTCAAGAGAGGCATTATGGCACTTCAGATGGAGGCAGAGGCAGGAAAGACAGAGAAATGTGGATGGGATTTTCAGTATTTATGAGGTAAGCAACAAAGGACTTAAGAATGGTTTGTATGTGGTGGGGGTAGAGCGATGAGGCAGAGGAGGGAAGTTAGAACAAGTCTCAGATATCCAGCGTGTGTAGTGAGTTAGGGATGCTGTTCCCTAAGATACAGACACTGAGGAGGAGCAGGTCAGTGGTGAAGGCAAAGGGTAGAGTGTGAGTTTGTTTATTTATTTATGTATTTTGAGACGGTCTTTCTCTGTCGCCCAGGCTGGAGCGCAGTGGCACGATTTCGGCTCACTGCAACCTCCGCCTCCCAGGTTCAAGCGATTCTCCTCCCTCAGCATCCTGAGTAGCTGGGATTAAAGGCAGGTGCCACTACACCTGGCTAATTTTTGTATTTTTAGTAGAGATGGGGTTTTGCCATGTTGGCCAGGCTCGTCTCAAACTCCTGACCTCAGCTGATCCACCCGCCTCACCCTCCCAAAGTGCTGAGATCACAGGCATGAGCCACTGTGCCCAGCCTATTTACTTATTCATTTTTGAAATAGAGTTTTGCTCTTGTTGCCCAGGCTGGAGTGCAATGACGCGACCTTGGCTCACTGCAACCTCCACCTCCCAGGTTCAAGCAATTCTCCTGCCTCAGCCTCCCAAAGAGCTGGGATTACAGGTGCCCACCACCATGCCTAGGTAATCTTTATTTATTATTATTATTTACTATTTATTTATTATTATTATTTTAAATGGAGTCTCATTCTGTTGCCCAGGCTGGAGTGCAATGATGCAATCTCGGCTCACTGCAACCTCCACCTCTTGGGTTCAAGCGATTCTCCTGCCTTAGCCTCCCGAGTAACTGGGACTACTGATGCCCACCACCACACCTGGCTAATTTTTGTATTTTTAGTAGATATGGGGTTTCAACATGTTGGCCAGGCTGGTCTAAAAACTCCTGACCTCAGGTGATCTGCCTGCCTTGGCCTCCCAAAGTGCTGGGATTGCAGACGTGACCCACTGCACCTGGCAAGCAGCTCACTTTCTGGTTAGCAGGACAGGCAGAAAAAAAAAAAAAAGACGATTATAATCCAAACATCACACAAGCCTCAGCAGTCTGTGGATTCAAACAAAGTCACATGAATGCTAATCATCCCAAGTTCCTTTTCTTGCTCCAGCAAAGTCTCCTCCAAGTATTTCTGGGATTTCTCTAGGGACTTTTCACACAAGGCTGTCACTGGTCACATCAGCCTTGCTCTGATCCCTTCTACCTCTACCAAAGGTGCCTACTGTGGGAATGCCTGATGACCCTGTGGGCAGGACTCAGACTATTATGAGGCTGGCAAAGGGCAAGCCTCAAAGCGAACGACTCCTTCAATTCTGCTAGCCCTGTGTTCTTTCTTTCTGTGCTGGAGCAGGCCGGAGAGAGGAAATGTCCCATGAAAGAGCAGGGTCCAAAGCAGCACTGCTAATGCCTGCAGTTTGGGTTCTACTGGGGACATGTTGAGTTTGAGGAGCCTCTGAGATATCCAAATGAGGATGTCAGGGATGCAATTGGCTTTCTGGATTTGGAATTCAAAAGTTTGAGTTAGAGATCTGAATTCCAGAGCTGTAAACATGGAGGAGGGAGTACCAGCACAGGACCAAGCTTTGCTGAATTCCCAACATTTAAATGCCCTGGCCCTCCCTCCACCTGGCCACTTCCCAAATACCCAGCTTTCCTACCTCATCTGGGCAGTTGGTCAGTCACTCCCTCCTGTGCATGCCCATGTGTGTCTGCAGTCTTCTGTTACAACACCTTTCATTCTACATGGCAACTTGATTTACATATTTGTCTCCTTGAGAGTAGGGACTTTCTCTAATGTTGAATTTTGGTCTCCCCATCTCCTTCCCCTTCCCTCCACATATGTGGCGCCAAGTGGTGTTTAAAACTGAACAAATGAACTACATTTTTTTTTTTTTTTGAGACAGAGTATTGCTGTGTCGCCCAGGCTGGAATGCAACGGTGTGATCTCGGCTCACTGCAATCTCCACCTCATGTGTTCAAGCAATTCTCTGCCTCAGCCTCCCGAGTAGCTGGGATTACAGACACCCGCCACCACGCCTGACTAATATTTTGTATTTTTAGTAGAGACAGGGTTTTATCATCTTGGCTAGCCTGGTCTTGAACTCCTGACCTCGTGATCCACCCACCTCAGCCTCCCAAAGTGCTGGGATTACAGGCGTGAGCCACCGTGCCGCCTGAACTACACTCTTGGAAGAGAAACTCTCCCGCCCAGGGCTGGGGCCTTTTGTCTCCTGGGAACTGGCTGTGATGCAGGAGAGGTAGATGGGGCCTGCAGATCTCCCACCTGCTGAGATCACACAGTTCAGGAGCTCTAGGCAAATTTCAATCCTTTCAGTCATTCCCTTAGTGAGTCATGTGAAAGTGAAAGTCTGCAGTAGGGTACTCAATAAATGTGTGTGGTGATCATAACAATGACCAATATTGCTTATGAAGTACCTACTAATTGCCAGCCTCTGTGCTAAGTGCTTTATAGATACTATCACAGTTAACCCTAAGAGCCCTGGGGCAGACATTGTTATCTCCTCTGTTCTTGTTTGTTTGTTTTGAGACAGAGTCTTGCTCTGTCACCCAGAATGGAGTGCAGCTCCGCCTCCGATTCTTCTGCCTCAGGCTCCCCAGTAGTTGGGATTACAAGTGGTGCCACCACACCGGGCTAATTTTTTTACTTCTAGTAGAGATGGGGTTTCACCATGTTGGCCAAGCTGGTCTCGAACTCCTGACCTTGTGATCCACCCGCCTTGGCCTCCCAAAGTGATGGGATTACAGGTGTGAGCCACCGCGCCCAGCCATCTCTGTTTCATCAAGGAGAGGGAAAAGGAGTCTGAGCTAGTGTGATGGTTAATTTAGGTGTCAACTTCACTGGATTAAGGAATACCCAGAGGACTGATAAAGCATGATTTCTGGGTGTGTCTGTGAGTGTGTTCCCAGAGGAGAGTGGCCTGTGAGTGGACTGAGTGGTAGAGATCCACCCTCAATGTGGGCGGGCACCAGCTAATTGGCTAGGGCCCAGAATGAACACAAAAGGCAAAGAAGGGATTTCCTGTTTCTCTTCCTGGAGCTAGGACACTCTTCTTCTCCCGTCCCTGGACATTAGATCTCCATGCTCTTCAGCCCTTAGACTCCAGGACTTACACCAGCAGCCCCTGGGTTCTCAGGCCTTCACCCTCTGAGTATCACACCACTGGTTTCCTTGGTTCTGAGGATCTCAGATTTGGACCGAGCCACATGACCGGCCTTCCAGGGTCTCCAGCTTGCAGAAAGCCTCCAATGGGACTTTTCAGCCTTCATAATCATGTTAACCAATTGCCCTCACAAGTCCCATCTCAAATGTCTATATCTATCTATATACCATATTTATTCTAAAGAATCCTGACTAATGTAGCAAAGCAAAACACTGTGCACAATCACTCAGCAGGTAAGAGGCAGAGCTACCAATCTCCATCTGAACCATTATGCACTGCTGCTGTACCCTATACCATAGTAACTGGATTAAGGGTAGAAGAAACTTTCTCTCTTTGGAACCTCCTCCTCCCTGGAAAACAAGCCTAGCTATACTCAGTGCAAATGATACAGATCAGAAAGTAGGACTTTCAGATCCACAGCCAACATAAAGCACCCACAAATCTTCATCAGGCACTGAAGGGCATAATAATGATTACTTCTGCTTATGAGCCTTACTATGAGGAGGTTTACACTGGTATTTGTTAATGTTCATAACAAGCCTTCAGGGTAGATGTCATTACCCCACTTTATAAAAGAGGAAACTAAGTTTCAGAGGTCTTCCAAATGATACACAGTGAGGACAAGGCATTGCCGGGTTGTTTGAATTTGCCCCACTCCAACCTCAGTCTTTTCACATGGCTGCTACCTTTCAGGTGGACCTAGGGCAGCATACTGTGGTCAACACAAAATAAACTCCAGACTTCTAGGCTTTCAGGGCAGACATTACTCTTCCCAACGCCCCGAGAAGGACCCCAAAATAGAACGCTGTTGCATCACTTAGTGGGTACGTACACTGCAACCTCAACCACTCAGGGCCTGAGATTACCTTTAGGGTTCTCACCTGGAAGAAGAGCGCATCTCTCCCGCTCAGCCTACTCTCAGGGAAAGCAAGTAAAGATGTGGCAAGCACCCAGAAAGACTGAGGGTTATTTTTTTGTTCTGTTTCCAGTGTTTTTAAAATTGTATATAGTTATGGCTACAACATGTTTTGCTATGCATATGCAGTAACTGTTTATTCTAGTCTAGAAAGGCCATAGATACCACTACCCAGCTCCTTCTCAGACATACATTTATCAAAGTTTTATTAGACTCAGCCCAAGGGATCTCTATTTGGGCATCTCATTACAGGGCAAGGACGCTTCAGCCATTTGTATCACCACCACTCAAGCAGGATCCTCAAGGGCGGCAGTGGAAATGAGTTGCAAGGGAACTATAAATTCTCCTTGCCCCTTCCCCACTCTTCATGCAGTTGCTCTCTCAATCCACCTATTCCTTCAAGTCTGACACTGGATTACTCCCATTCCCTGAACACATTTCCCACATTCTCATCTCTGCTCATTTATTCCACTTCTCTTCGCCTGGAACTTACCCTCCCTTGGCCAAAATCTATCTTCTGCATTGAACTCCAACAGCACTTAATTTTTTCGCTTCTTTTTTTCTTTTTGACACTGAATCTCACTCTGTTGCCCAGGCTGGAGTGCAGTGTGGCGCAATCTCGGCTCACTGCAACCTTCACTTCCCAGGTTCAAGTGATTCTCCTGCCTCACCCTCCCAAGTAGCTGGGATTACAGGCGCATGCCACCGCGTTCGGCTTTTTTGTGTTTTTAGTAGAGATGGGGTTTCACTGTATTGACCAAGCTGGTCTTGAACTCCTGACCTCAGGTGATCCACCCACTTCGGCCTCCCAAAGTGCTGGGATTATAGGAGTGGGCCACTGCGCTGGCCCTTTTTTTGTTTTGTTTTGTTTTGTTTTGTTTTTTTTTTTTTGAGACAAGGTCTCACTCTGTCATCCAGGCTGAGTGCAGTGGGGGCAGTAGTGGCTCACTGCAGCCTCAATCTCCCAGACTCAAGCAGCAATCTTCCCACCTCTGTCTCTCAAGTAGCTGGGACAACAGGTGCATGCCACCACACCCAGCTAATTTATTTATTATTTGTAAAGATGAGGTCTCACTATGTTGCCCAGGCTGGTCTCGAACTCCTGGATGCAAGCGATCCTCCTGCCTTGGGATTACAGGCATGAGCCACTGCACCTGGCCTGCACTTAATTTTCAATTATCTTTTTGACATTCATCACATTTCATTCATTACAAGCACTCAAAAATATTTTTTTTCCTACTTGACTGAGGACAAGAGTCACTTCTTGGAACCTCAAAGTAAATGTGTATATATATATATATATA
>NW_016818423.1:1320214-1329005 GCF_001698545.2 Rhinopithecus bieti
TTTTTGAGGAGGAGTCTCGCTCTGTCACCCAGGCTGGAGTGCAGTAGTGTGATCTCAGCTCACCGCAGCCTCCGCCTCCTGGGTTCAAGCGATTCTCCTGCCTCAGCCTCCCGAGTAGCTGGGATTACAGGCGCCCGCCACCACGCCCGGCTAGTTTTTGCATTTTTAGTAGAGACAGGGTTTTGCCATGTTGGTCACGCTGGTCTGGAACTCCTCACTTCAGGTGATCTGCCCATAAATGTTGGGATTACAGACATGAGCCACCGCATCCAGGCTATATTTTATGTTACATATATATAATTTACGTGGATATGTGTGTTTTGTATTCATTTCTGTGGGTGACTTGGTAAATCCTCTCCCTTAACCCAAGAAGGCCTTTAGGTTCTCTAAAGGGTTCTAAGTTTCACATCCAAAAATCAACAGTTTCCAGGCACTCAGAAGACAATTTCCGAAGAAACTTTTTTCCTTGTTTTTTTTTTTTGTTTTGTTTTGTTTTTGTTTTTTGAGACGGAGTCTCGCTCTGTTGCCCAGGTTGGAGTGCAGTGGCGCGATCTCGGCTCACTGCTGCCTCCGCCTCCCTGGTTTGAGCAATTCTCCTGCCTCAGCCTCCCCAGTAACTGGGATTACAGGCATGCACCATCATACCCGGTTAATTTTTATATTTTTAGTAGAGACGGGGTTTCACCATGTTGGCCAGGCTGGTCTCCACCTGGCCTCAGGTGATTCGCCCACCTCGGCCTCCCAAAGTGCTGAGATCACAAGCGTGAGCCACCGAGCCCCGTGGAAACTTTTTTATTGTAGAGATGAGGTCTCATTACATTGTCCAGACTGCTCTCAAACTCCTAGCCTCAAGTAATCCTCCCATCTAGGCCTCCCAAAGTGCTGGGATTACAGGCATGAGCCACCGCACGAGGCCCCAAAGACTTTTGAAGTGTGGGCTCATTAGGAGAATTGATCCAGAAGAAAAAGAGATGGGAGTGAGTGCTTTAAATGGAAGAAGAAAAAACTCTGTGGAGGGAACGAAAAGTTAGAGACAGCACCAGGCTTTTGATGGCTTATGGGACAAGTAGGGACCTAAGGCTCCACCTGCATATAGCACTCCAGGATGTGGAGAACGCCGTGGGAGACTGTCCATCTGGCCTTTGAGAGTACTGGCAAGGGTCTCTTTGAGCAAGTCTGGAGTGGTAGGAGGAGCCACCCTAATGATGCAACTAACGTGGATTATGGATCTGGTCTCTACTCCACTTTTTGGCGGAAGAATCACTTAATTGGCAATGACAACGGCAAAACAAAACAGAATTCAGAGAAAGCAGTAAAATATATAAAAAGAGCTAAAATGCTGCTTAAGATTTCCCTGACCAACAACGGCAACCGTTTTAGAACCGACTGGAATATATGTAATACTGGAAATATATATACTGGAAACGACTTCTTGTGTTCCCTATGTCTGGGGCCCTTTTCTTTGCTAGACTTCAGATCTCTTATCCGAGCCATCCCTCTTAGTTCATGTCCTCCAGTAGCCTTCAGAGTTTCCACCGAGCCGTCCTTTCTCAATTTCTCCCTCCAGGTTTCCCTTCCCCAACTTCCCCTTCTGCATCGGACTCTCCCTCAGCCTTCTTTTCTCCCTCCTTTCTTCCTCCCCAGGCGGTCTCAATTCTCTCTCCCTCCCCTTTCCGTGTCCCTCAAGGCAGTCTCCTTTTATTTCCTTACTTCGGTGACCGCCCCCCACCCCACTTCCCTCCCCACCCCACTCCCCACAGCCTCCCTCTGCTGCTCAGCCGTTGGAGAGGGCGTGGCCCCGCGAGTAACAGGTCTCCCGCCCCACACTCCGCGGGCCCGCGCGCAGACAAAGACATTCCACAGCTCCCGCCCCCTCCACGCACTAGGCCAGAAGAGGGAGGAGACACGTGTCCCGCTAGCGCCGAGTCACGTGGAAAAGGAAACGAACGGAGCCGGCGGCCTCCCGCACATGCGCGTCAAGCTCTGGCCTGACAGGCGCGGAGTGAAAGCCAGAGTCGGGAGGCGATTTCTTCGGACGCCGCGGCGGTGCGCAGGCGCCGTGGCCGGACTGGGGACTTTGTTCTCCGCGGAGAAACCCAAGGGCGGTGCCGGTGACTGGCTGCGCACGCGCGCCGCCTCATTTCCGGTGCTCTCTCTCGCTGGGTCGCTCGGGTCGGCTTCGGTCGCTACCGCTCCCGCTCTCCCACCCCCGCCAACCGCCGGTCGGGCCTCCGTCGCTGCCGCGTCGCTCTTTCGCTCCTTGGTTCGCACATTCTCCCCGATGCAGCGCCGGGACGACCCCGCCGCGCGCATGAGCCGGTCCTCGGGCCGCAGCGGCTCCATGGACCCCTCCGGTGCCCACCCCTCGGTGCGTCAGACGCCGTCTCGGCAGCCGCCGCTGCCTCACCGGTCCCGGGGAGGCGGAGGGGGGTCCCGCGGGGGCGCCCGGGCCTCGCCCGCTACGCAGCCGCCACCGCTGCTGCCGCCCTCAGCCACGGGTCCCGACGCGACAGTGGGCGGGCCAGCGCCGACCCCGCTGCTGCCCCCGTCGGCCACAGCCTCGGTGAAGATGGAGCCGGAGAACAAGTACCTGCCAGAACTCATGGCCGAGAAGGACTCGCTCGACCCGTCCTTCACTCACGCCATGCAGCTGCTGACGGCAGGTAAGGGGGCCTCCTGGGTCCCTCTGGGTCGCCCGGCCATCCTGGGGCATGAGTGGCCCTGGCTTTGTTCCTCTCGCTTCCCGCCCCCTCGGGACCGAGGCAGTCGGGAGCTCCGGTGTCATCCTTATCTTTGGGAGCCTGGATTCCACATTCCCACCTCAGCCCGGAGTGCGTGGGAGAATTTCTAGGCTGCAGTGGAGGCCCAAAGGCGACTTTGCGATCTCCTAGCGCTAACGTCTTGATGGATGGTGCTGAGCTCCCCGCCCCTTTCCCGACTCTTCCCTCCTCCCTCCTCTTGCGGCTGCCGGGCGCACAGATTCTTCCAGAAATTAACCTGTATTTCCCCCTTCCCCGAAGGGAAACCCTTTTTGATCGCGGGTGGCGATGAGCGCCTCGACCAAGGTGTAGGAGGTGAAGACAGCCAGAGCGGGGAGGGACCGTGGGAGGAAGGGCCGAGGTGAGGTGAGGTGAGGCTGGAATGCCCTGTCCAGCGGCTCGCTGTCGCTGGGGCCGAGCCGGACTTAGCGGTAGCCGCAGCTTAAGTTGCTGGGAGGAAGGAGCGATTTATGGGATCGTAGCTTGAGGTTTCCGAATCAGATTTCCGACTAAGGCTGATAAAGTAAGAATTGCTACTGAGCCTGAAGGTTGCCCTCTTTCATTTTACACCGTGTGTTCACTATCATTGGAGAAGGAGTGAAATAACCCTAGAGACAGTGAAATGGGATGATAGGGTCTCCCGCACAGTTCACATAACGTTTCCCAACGAGATGGACAGGAATTGAGAGAAGTGGCATGATGCTTGTACTGAAAGAGTTAGTATTTTTGTTGCTGTTTTTTACATTTTTGATTCAGTAATGAAATAAATTAGAAATGAGAGCCTTTGTTCTGTAGATTAGCGCTCTTTTCCTGATCAGCACTAGCCAATCACCTAGTCGCTCTGATTTTTCCCTAAAGCTGTCTGACGTTCGCTTCTAGTTAAAACATTATTTTAATAAATATTTCTTATGATACCTAAATTTTAGTAAGCAAGTAAAAATTCACATCCTTCAACACTGAATGAGTAGTTGGACTCTGTGGAAAGGTTAATATAATGGACAGTTCATTATGAAAATATTATCTCCCTCCCTTTGTTCTCTGTCTCCCAACACTGTAAGGTAAGGGATCTTTACCAGTGTGGTGTTCATCTTTTATGCTTTCTTAAGATAACTGTCAAAAACTATTGATCCTTAAAAGTTACTTAGAATTTTCAGTCTTCCCTCACTGCTTGACTAAGAGAGTGCTCTTTATTTTTAACCTGGGCTTTGTGGATTTTTTTTTTTTTTAACACAACTGAAATTGGAGAAGTGTGATTGAGGTAATGTTGGTTTGGGATGTATGAATTCTTTCTAGCATGGATAAGTGTTAGTGTATGTTGAGCCTGGCTTTTAAGGTATTTCTGAATTATCTTGCAAGGGGATTGCAGTGAAGTCACAACCCATTGTGAGGAAGTGAGACTTTGAAAAGATAGAATAGTAGTATTTAGGCTCTGGTAAGATCACATGGAAGGGGCGGGCGCGGAACCTGTAATCCCAGCACTTTAGGAGGCCCCGACGGGCGGATCACGAGGCCAGGAGTTCGAAACCAGCCTGACCAACATGGTGAAACCCCCGTCTCTACTAAAAATACAAAATTAGCCTGGCGTGGTGGCACATGCCTGTAATCCCAGCTACTTTGGAGGCTGAGGCAGGAGAATCGCTTGAACCTGGGAATCGAAGGTTGCGGGGAGCCCAGATTGCGCCATTGCTCTCCGGTCTGGGCAACAAGAGCTAAACTCCATCGCAAAAAAGGAGAGAAAAAAAAAAGAACACATGGAAGAAAAATATAGCTAAGATTTCATGTTTGAGGTCTGAGCACTTTACATTAAATATTTAACCTATGAAGTGAGAACTGTTATTATCCTCATTTTTACAGATGAGGAAACCAAGGCACCCAGAGATTAATAATTTGCCTAAGGTAACAAAATTAGTAAGCAGCATAACCAGGGTTTTTAGTCAGTCTACACACCTTCCCCATTCCCTAACTATAGTGCCTGCTGCAAATTGTACTTTAAAAGTAGGCTATCATTGGACAAAATATTCAAATCTAACTGGGATGATAGGTGACCAAAAAAAAAAGTGTATTTGAAAGTATCAAAAAAAAGACAAAATTTTGAAGGATGTAGATTTGGAATATAGACTTCTGTGTTAAGCAGATTGATATTCAGCAGTGACGACAGTCGAATGTATTTGCAGACATAAGGATTCAATCATCCATCTTTGTTTTCTGGAAGAGAAATAATTTACCTTATTGTGTTAATATATTTATATACTAAGTAAAATGCTGTTATATATGTCAGTGTTCTGTTTCTGGTTTTTTTTTTTTTTTTTTTTTTTTTTTTTTTTTTTGGAGACGGATTTTCGCTCTTGTTGCCCGGGCTAGAGTGCAATGGCGCAATCTTGGCTCACCGCAACCTCTGCCTCCCAGGTTCAAGCGATTCTCCTACCTCAGCCTCCCTAGTAGCTGGGATTACAGGCGTGTGCCACCACACCCGGCCAATTTTGTATTTTTAGCAGAGACTGGGTTTCTCCATGTTGGTCAGGCTGGTCTCGAACTCCCGACTTCAGGTGATCCGCCCATCTGGGCCTCCCAAAGTGCTGGGATTACAGGCATGAACCACTGTACCTGGCCTCTTTTTCTACTTTCTACAATTAGGAAAATATAAGTTAGTATAGGTGACTCAAGAATAAACATTTTGAATAGATTAGCAATCTGCAAAAGATCTTGGAGGGATAATCAAAAATCCATCCTTCAAAAGGATGGAAGAAGTGGAAAACATTTTACAAAGTCTGTTGAAACTTCAAAATAGTTAATTCCTTTATTTACAATATTCTCTAGAAATACATTAAGACCTTCCCAGTTCATCCTACAGGGCTAGCAAAATCTGCTATTATAACTGGAAAATAAGGGCCGGGCGTGGTGGCTCTCGCCTATAATCCCAGCACTTTGGGAGGCTGAGGCAGGCAAATCATGAGGTCAGGAGTTCAAGACCAGCCTGGCCAACTTGGTGAAACCCCTTCTCTACTAAAAATACAAAAAATTTCCCCAGGCGTGGTGGTGGGTGCCTGTAATCCTAGCTACTCTGGAGGCTGAGGCAGGAGAATCATTTGAACTCAGTAGGCAGAGGTTGCAGTGAGCCCAGATTGCACCACTGCACTCCAGCCTGGGCAGTAGTGTGAGACTCCATCTCAAAAAAACAAGCAAAAAACCTGGAAAGTAAGGCCAGGTGTGGTGGCCCATGCCTGTAATCCAAGCACTTTGGGATGCCGAGGCAGGTGGATCACTTGAGGTCAGGCTTTCGAGACCAGCCTGACCAACATGGTGAAACCCAGTCTCTACTAAAAATATGAAAAATAACTGGGTGTGGTGGCACCTGCCTGTAATCCCAGCTACTCAGGAGGCTGAGGCAGGAGAATCACTTGAACCTTAGGGGTAGAGGTTGCAGTGAGTGGAGATTGTGCCACTGCACTCCAGCCTGGGCAACAGAGCGAGACTCTGTCAAAAAAAAAAAAAACCAGGAACACCTTTTCTAGGAATGTGCTCAAAGAAACTTATACATGAGTACTTGGTTCATAAAATGGTGTGCCTTGTTCACAAAATGTTGCAACTTGTTTCACCATTCATTGGCTAATGTGATAGATTTACAATAGAAAATATTTGGCTGGGCAGAGTTTCTCATGCCTGTAATCCCAGCATTTTGGGAGGCCTAGGCGGGTGGATTACCTGAGGTCAGGAGTTCGAGACCAGCCTGACCAACAAGGTGAAACCCTGTCTTTACAAAAAATACAAAAATTAGCTGGGTGTGGTGGCAGGTGCCTATAATCCTGGCTACTTGGGAGTCTGAGGCAGGAGAATCGCTGGAGGCAGAGGTTGCAGTGAGCTGAGGTCTAGCCAACAAGTGAAACTCAATCTCAAGAAAAAAGAAAAGAAAAAGAAAAGAAAGTATTTGTACAGCAGTGAAAATGGATGAACTACAGGCAACAACATGGAGAAATCTCCAAAATCTAATGTTGTATGAAGAAAGTACATCCCATAAGACTACATATGGTATAATACTATTTCTGTAAAACAAAGCCTAGTAAGATTAAGCAGAATATCATTAAGTATACATTTGTCTGTGATAATGCAGTTTTGTTTTGTTTTGTTTTGAGACGGAGTCTAACTCTGTCACTCAGGCTGGAGTGCAGTGGCGCGATCTCAGCTCACTGCAACCTCCACCTTTTGGTTTCAAGCAATTCTGCCTCAGCTTCCCGAGTAGCTGGGATTACAGCCGCTCGCCACCATGCCTGGCTTATTTTTGTATTTTTGGTAGAGACGGGGTTTCACCATGTTGGCCAAGCTGGTCTCGAATTCCTGACCTGGTGATCCTCCTGCTTTGGCCTCCCACTGTACCAACACTCAGACTGCCCATGTTACAGGTGTGAGCCACCACGCCCAGACCAATGCAGGTTTTGTTTGTTTGTTTGTCTTTAACGAAACTAGATGTGCTTATTGGCTGGGTCTGGTGGCTCATGCCTGTAATCCCAGGACTTTGGGAGGCCAAGGTGAGAGGATCGCTTGAGCCCCAGTGAGAGCTTGTCTCTACAGAAAATTTAAAAATTAGCTGAGAATGGCAGCACACACCCATAGTCCCAGCTACTCGGGAGTCTGAGGCAGAAGGATCCCTTGAACCCAGGAGATTGGTCTTAGGCTGAGGTGGAAGAACCGCTTGAACCCAGGAGGTCGAGGCTGCCTTGAGCTGAGATCGTGCCACTGCACTGCAGCCTGGGCAACAGTGAGACCCTGTGTCAAAAATAAATAAATAAATGTGCTTACCATGTAGTTCAACAGTTGCATTCTTGGGTATTTATTTCAGGGAAATTAAAACTCAAGTTAACACAAAACCTGTACATGAATGTTCACAGCAGCTTTATTTGTAGTAGCCAAAAACTGGAAACAAACCAGATGCCTCCAGTAGGTAAATAAACTGGCACACCCATACCATGGAACAGTGCTCTGCAGTTTAAAATAAAAGGGGGGGGGAACTGTTAATAAATGTAGCAACTTGATTGATCACAAGAGAATTAAGCTGAGTAAAGAAAGCCAGTCTCAAAAGGTTACGTACTGTATGATTTCATGAATATAACATTCTTGAAGAAACGAAATAGTGGAGATGAAGACTAGATTAGTGGTTGCCAATGGTGAGAGATGAGGGAAGACGGTGACTGGCTATCAAAGGGTAAGGATCCTCACGATGGAACTGTTCTGTATCTTGACTGTGGTGGTGGTCACATGAATCTGATTAAATTGCATAGAACTAAGCAAACAAGTAAGTGCGTGTAAAGGTGGTGAAATCCTAATAAAGTCAATGAATTCTTAATTTATTTTGTTTTTTTTTTATGAAACCTGTACAACAAATTTTCTTATTTTAATGTTAATGTTCTGATTGTGATACAGATATGCAAAATGTTAGGGGGAAAACTGAAGTATACAGGATCACTATTATTTCTTACAACTGCACATAAATCTACAATTGCCTTAAAATTTAAAAAAAGAAAACTTTTTTCAAAGATACGAAGCTCTAAGCTCAAAATTGTGCACTAAGGAAAAGATTTGGGAGACCATAGTCGGTATGGCAGAGTATTCTACTGTCCTGGAATGTAAAAATTGAGCCCCTATGAAAGGGCTCTTAACAGGCCTTTGGGGGATTTTTTTTCTTAAACCAATACCCAAACTTTCTATACCCATAGCCAATATTGTATATAATATATTGTGAGTTTGTGTTTTTTTCTGGGTTGCTAATCAGTAGGTTCCATCAAATTCTCAAAGGGACCCATGATTCCAAAAAAGATAAAGAACCTGTTGGCCTTGTGCTCTTGCTTGAAACAGTAATTTGTTAAATAGAACGAATGAAGTTGTTTCGTAATAGTAAGCTTACTGGACTTCTGATTCCAAAAGATGATACCAACAGAAACGGTGAGAATTATAAATTTGGGGATGATAAAGTTATGTGAGTTGTTTAAGGGAAGTTGAGGGTGTTAACTACTACTTCTTTTTTTTTTTTTTTTTTTTTT